>NW_025999949.1:33117583-33211079 GCF_001458135.2 Marmota marmota marmota | reverse complement strand
TTTTTTGTTTTTTTTTTTTTTTTTTTCTAATTTCTTTAAACAGAGAAATCAATAAGGGCTCTGGCACGTTTAATAGAGATTAAGTGACTAGAAACAGGCTTAGGCTTACTTGGAGGCTGAGGGTGGGTTTGGGGTTAATCTCACACCCATGCTGCCCGTGGCCTCTTTGCACTGGACTATTCGGGGTGGACCACCAGTTTCTCCTGGTGCTACTTGTGAGGAAAAGGACACTGGTGCCACCGGCTTCTCCCTGGATTCTCTCCCTGGAAGCCCCCTCAGCCCTGTCGGCTCACAGGCTGTCTCCTTCCCGTGGACACCTCCACAATGCCAGCTGAGCCCCGGGCTTCCACCCGCTGTGCCTGCCTTGCCTTCCCCAGAGCCCTCCTTGGGGCTTTTCCCACCCCCTCTCATCCCTGCTCAAAGGCTACTGCTTTTGAAAAGCTTCTCTTTGTTATTAGAACACAAGCCGCTGTCGCCTCATCACCCAGCTCCTTAAATTAGCAAAACGTTTGTCCAGTCTCCACCTCCCCCACTTCATAAGCAAAGCTTGGGCATGCACAAGTGTTTCCCTGCCACCCATCAGAGGGCCTGGACATAGGTGGTGCTCAGAGGTGTTCATGGAGGGAGTAATGTTGATTTCTTCAAGTAGCTTTGCAGCAAAGAAACCAACATTCACAGAAAGGAACTAACATTTTAACACTCAATGAACTGTTCAGACCTAAGAATGTCATTTTTCCTTATTAGGCACACATGACATCCACACAGGTTTACTTTCATTCCTATTAAAGCCCCTCTAGAAAGACCCCCACCATGCCAGTCTCTTTTCATGGATGTATTTCTCATGTTTTTGGGCAAAAATTGCACTGTAACACCTTCCAAGAAGGTTTGTCTTAACTAAGCTCCAGGAAGAGGTTTTGGGGGACAAATATATAACCCATGGGCCAGGAGCCTCCTGCCCGACTCTTCATCTTGGAATTTCCCCAACCTGCTGGTAGGTGCCAGCTGTCAGAGGATGAGTGACAGATGGGTACTGACCTGAGCTGTGTCCTTCTATGTTTTCTTCTGTGGAACTCACTTGTGTGGAAGTTCAAGTGGACCATGGTATGCAGCTGCAGTAAAAACCTACAAACTTCAGAGGAATGGATGACTATAGCTTGCTACCAAGGCCAAGTGTCAGAGAGTTCCAGCTAGTTATCAGAGAGGCAAGAATAAAGCAGAGACACAGGCAGACCAGGCCCAAGAAGAAAAGAGAGCTGTCTAGTTTGTAGTGACCAAGCTGCCAAAAAGAGACCCCCTTTAAGGGGATGCTAAAAATGGGGTTTTCTTTCATGTTGAGCCTCTGACATGAGGGCACCATTTAAGAAGACTAAAGAAATGGTGAGCCTTGGGCCCTGGAGAATGAAGAGTGATTAAATTCAAACTGGTTCCCCAAACCATGAGTCATGGGGTCAAGATATCAAGGTCAGAAAGGGCATCTTCCAAGGATTCTTAACTTCCCTGGAGTCTTAGCTCCTTCTCCTCCCCAGGAGGAGGGTGTGGCCCTTGCTTCCTACCTCAGACCAGGTAGAAGGGGCTTCATCAGGACCAGAGGCAAGCTCAGAATGTGCTCCAGGGATGGAGCCAGTCATACTTGGCTCTTAGCTGGCAAGTATGAGGGACATGAGCAGGCTGACATGCTGCATTGATGACGGTGTGTGGGAAGGTCACTAGTATGTTGGGATCAGGCTTTGCCCCAGGAGATTCCTCAGGCAAAGAGCTGTAGGCCACCAGCACACAGAGGCCACCATGGGATGGTGGGATGCTTAGCTCCCGGACAACAGGGTGGAGAAATGGAGTCATCAGAGGAGGAGCTGATGTTGACCATGAGGTTTCTTGGGGTTGAGGAGTGGTCAGTCCCGACAAAAGACAATGCATTTACCCAAGTCAAGGGACTTGACAAGACACCTTAAACTTTAGGGTTCCAATAATTGTGTAGCACATGAGAGCACATCAGTGGTGCTAAGCAGCCCAGCCCAGAGAGCAAAGGCCGGCTCAGGATGGTTCCATTGAAATGAGAACACCCTTCCCTTTGATCCTCATCCCCCATCACCAAGTGTCTTCATGCAAACTTAGGGAGAGTTTAAAAGCAGCACGAGCACCTGGAGGGGTAGTGAGCAAGAGGAAGACAAGTCCAGCTGTATCCTGAACCCAAGAGGCAGGAGCTTCCCTCCCAGTCCTCAGGAGGCAGAGCAAAGCCCTGCGCGGTCAGTTACCCAGCTGTGCTTGTGATCAGCTCTCCAGCGTCTCTCACACCATGCTCCAAACAGCTTCTGCTTTCTGCAAGCAAACGGTTCTGACGAATGTGTTGCTCATCCCTCCTAAAACACCTGCAATTTAATTACTGTTTGATGCCTTTTAAAAAAATTATGGAGGATGATTAGTACTAGACATCAGAACTCATCCAAAATCTGATTTTGGATCAGTCCCAGAACCTGTAGGTCTAATGGGGTCAGGGAAGAGATGGACTCCTCACATGATCATGCAGAGGAGGAGAGCCAGGGAGATACCCAGCTCATCCTGCCCTAAGCTATGAAGCAGGCACAGTGTAGGAGACACTGGTGTTCCCGTGTCCATGAGCACGGCTCCCACCCACATGCTCTTCCCCAGTGCTTGGCACCCACTGAGGAATGTATGACAAACATTTCTCAAGACTGTGCCTATGTAGCAACAGCAGCCAAAGTAGGTATCAGTGTTATTATTTCTATTCAAATGAGGAGGCTAAATAATTATATAAATGATTATATACGTACGTATATATGCATGTATAATATCTATATATAATTATATTACTTATATACATGCATGTACACACATATAAAACGTGTTATTATATATACAATAGTATTAAAATGTTATATAATTAATTATTATGTGATTATAATTGCATTATTAAAATGCAATAAATAGTTACAATATCTTATTATAATATAATTATATATTAACATAATAAAATAGGTCCTATATCACTTGTTTTGCTTTTAGTTATTATTCTTATCTGTTCTCAGTGAACAAAGCCAACATGTGGTAGAAATTGAATTCAAATCTAGGTAGTTTGATACTAAGGCCCATTTAAAAAAAATATGATCCTTTTCTGCCTATTTGTATTATATTAACAAATCTTGAAAACAACACCAAAATCTTCAATACTGTTATTCCCAGGAAACAGGTAGTAAACCCTGCCCTAAGTCACATTGTTAGGAGCTGGTAATTCAAGATTCATCCCCAGACATCCCAAGCCCCAAAGTCTCAACCTCTCTACAGTGCAGACTGGAGCCCCTGTGCCCAGGGGAGGCCAGTCCCCTGTGAGAACAAGGAACATGGACATCAGTGCCACCTGTGTGTTTGTGCTTTAGCTGACGCTGACAGGTGGACCACACCAACCCTCAGGACTTTAATCTTCCTTTTCATAAAGCCAACACCCATCTGTCTCTTGATCAATGCTGCCTTTTTATGTGAATAACATTTATCTTTGTCATTTTCTCTGGAGTAATTATTATGATTTCTCATCTCTAAAAAGCTATTAATGTCAGTCTGCAGCAAAAGAAATAATTAAATAGAAATATTTCAAAAAATGTCACAACTGATTGTACTTCTAATTGTACTTGTTCCCAAGTTTAGTATGACATTGCACATTACTGAGTAGAAACAAACCATAAATTACTGTATTTATGACTGGCATTGCAGTACAGAACTGCATGCCAATTCTTATGACAGGCATAAAAGAATCATCCAGAAATACTGCTCTGTTTGCTGCCAAATTCAGTGATAATTTATAGCTGCCTGAATTTCCACACCTGCCACAAGTTCTCTTGGGTCCTCAAGTTTTACCGACTCCCCAGTGGTGGGATTTGAAGAGCATCATTTACATGGGGGAAAATCGTGACTCCTTCACTATGGACTTCATTACAAGGACCTGAAAATCTCAAATGGGCCTTTGCCAAGATTTGACAAGGGCCCCGTGGACACGCGTCTCATTTTCCTGTGTCCTGGGAAGTTGCTGAGCTATCCAGGATAGAAGTGTGCTTCTTCCACTATTCTATGGCAAATGGGGATTTGAAAAACACTCAGAATTTGAGCAGTGAGAAAACGGGAACCCGTCTGTGGCAGAGTTGACTTACAGCCAGTATTCTTATAGGTATAAACTTAGTTTCAAAACAATAAAGGCATTATTTCAGGAGCTCAGTAATTTGGTTCTTTGTTTCTCCCAATAATAATGTAGTAATCATTGTAGTAATCATTATAGTAATTATTTTATATGATTTACTAATGACCTATTGTGTTCCAATTTTTTTCTAGTATATCTTATACCTCATTGTAATTCTGTAAAGCTGATAGCATTTGACTCTGTTTTTTTTTTTTTTGGTGGGGGGAGGTGGGGTGTTCTAAGACTCTGTAAGATTATGATACATTTCCCAGGTTTATGGCTAATGAGAAAAAGTTAACACTGATTGTCTAGTGTCTCTTCTAATCCTGTGAAGTGGTTACTGTTATTCCCCCATTTTACAAATAAAAATCCAAAGCACAGGGAAATGACTTAATTCATCACAATTATCACAGCTGTTCCTTGTCGCTTGGAGTTGTCATTGAAATCCTACCCTTCATATTTTGCATAAACTGGGTGATATAGCTTGGAGAACACCATTTGGGGCTGCCCAGTCAAGCTGTCCTCTGTGACGGATGGAGCCCTCCATATTCCTTCTAGGAGATGTGCCGTCACCCAGACACACAGTACTGGGGGAATGTGGGTCCAGGTGCCCATCCTATCATGGCCAGGGGGTGGGATTATGATCCAAGGGGCAGTTGATTGTCCTGCTAATACTAGGGCATCGGATTGTAATGCCAGGAAGAGGACACTTACAATTAACGTTACAGTTGTTATTTAACCTCTGCTCTGGACAGCCAACAGCTGTCCTGGCTTTCATCCTTTTGCTCATTCAATCATTTGCTAACACCTCCACAGCCCTTCCCAAATTCCAGCTGCCATTTAGCTGCCTTGTATCTTTTCTTCATTCCTTCCTTGTTGGAACTGACCCTCTCTTCCCCTTACAATTTCCCAAGCTGGTGTCTTGTCACCGGCAACTAAATAATCACATTTAAAGGTAAATAAACTGGCACACTGAAATTGGTCTGTGCACCTTTTTATCCCTACCATTTCAATCATCTTGAAACAGATACACAAAGGATAGGGGAAAAAGTCAGGCACTGGTGCAGACGAACCACAGATTGGCAGAGCTGGCTGAGCCCAGGAAGGGAGCTGGGCTCCACAGCCACTGTTTACCCAGTGTGCACAGCTGGTCTGCACTGGTGTGGGCCACAGGGCAGAGCCTTGACCCTGCATCAGCTGGACGAAACTCAAACCAGTTTGGTTAATTCTGCAACAATAGATCTGGGAGTAAGAACTCAGCTCAGTGAAATAAATGAGTAAAAAGGGACCGAGGATTTGGCTAAGCCTGGATCCTGGTACCTGAGTCTACCAGGAAACTCACTTCATTTCCCTCGCTGCAGAATGAAAGCAGTTGGGGTCTTCACTTATGGCCTATGATACTATGATTTCATGATTTTTATTTCAAGAAAAAGTAGATACATTAGAGAAGTGAGGGCCAATGTGATTCACTGTGGATCTGGACATTTATTTAGTATTTTATGTTTTACAAACCCCTCCTCATGAACCACATTATGATGGCCTTGTGACCCTCTGGGGTCCCCAAATCATGGAGCAAATTGATTGTCGTTGATGAAATAATAGACCATAGTAAGCTTTCAAGGAGTGTTTCTTTCCTTTCAAGTGCACAGTATCTGAGAAGAAGAGCAGGAGTTCTGGGGAAGAAGTGTGGAGGGGCTTACCTTACAAAGAGCAGATCTTTATACCTATGTCAAGGCCCACAGAGGGGCATGTACCACAGGAAGCACTGGAAGACCTAGAGGGCAGGATACACAACCCCAGTGGATGCTGACCACCGTTGCTCTTAGCAATCCTTAGGTTGTCATGTAGGGTTCCAAACACAGTGTAGCCCTGGTGACAGGAATGAGCCAACAGCATGGGTTCCCCTGGCTACAGCAAATGTAGCACCAACTGCTACTGAACTCTTCATCTTTCAGAGACCAAGTTTGAGCCCCAGGTATGGTGCAGTGATGAGGGGTCCCAGTGAGGTACTTGGGACAAGTTGATTATACACCTTATGGATCATTGCAATAGTTTTCCTTTTACACTGAGTGGAGTAGAAAGCCTTTTGGGGTTTGGAGCAAGGAAGTTAACAATCTGACGTGTTTTGGAGGGATGCATCTTAGCTGATTTGTTAAGTGTAGATTATAGGAAATAGCATTGAATGAAGAAAAGTAATGAAGAGGTTCCTGACATGATTTGGGTAGATATTTAGGGTTGTGAATTAGTGGTGGAAATGGTAATATCATATTCTTCATATATTTTGAAGATAAAGAGGAATTGTTGTCAGATAAGTTTGGGGATTTGAAAATAAGAGATAAATTAGTGATGATTTGATTTTTATTTCTGGCTTGATTTCATAGAAGAATGTAATTGCCATCAAACTGTATGGGAATCTAAAGAAGAGACAGCTTTAAAGAATAAATAAAAAAGTTTAATTTTAGGCTGATTAAATGTGTGATGCCTCTTAGACATGGTTGGAGATGCCGAGTGGCCAGTGGAAGTATGATCAGTAATTCAGGGCAAGGTCTAAAATGAGGATATGATTTTAGGGAGATCAGCATTTAAAATACCCAAATCCATGATAATGGCATTAGGAGTAATAATATAATTTTAAATTCAAATGGATAAGAACACTGGGAGATGTGGTACTCCAATACTTTAAGATTATGAAATAAGAGGAAACCCAGGGTGTAAAAATAGAGTGTCCAGGGAGGTAGAAGGTAAGCCAGGGAAGTGTGATGTTGGGGAAATTAAATGCATGCAGTGTTTTAAAGGGCCAGATATTGCTGAGAGGGCAACTAAGGTGAAGACTGAGCCTTTAGCCAATGGGTTTAACAAAGTGGAAATCGCTGTGAACATTGAGAAGAACAGGTTGGTAGAGAAGGGGAAAAGGCTGATTGGAGTAGATTAGGAAAGTATGAGAGGAGATAAGATCTTACTGCAAAGCGGAAGAGATGGGGTGAGTTGCAGGTTGATAAGAACAGCACTGAGGGTTTCTACTTCGAGACAGGGGAGATGAGAATACTTTCATGTGGTAGATATGATTCATTAGGATCATTGGAAAGTAGGAAAAAATACTGAGGATGAGTAGATGATAATTGCTGGAACAATGCCTTCGAATAAGTAATGCAAAACTTTTCTGTTTTTTAATGCATCAAATTCGATGAATGGTGCTTCTGTTGCACATCAAATTCTCCTGCGTTGGCTACACAGTGTCTCCCACTCTGCACCGTTTTTGCAGTTTGATTTTTTAACCACTGATCCAGAGATGAAGCCCATCATGTGGTTTCTGTGCTTTCTTTGACCAGTGGTACACAGCGGAAGTCACACTCAGTCCCAGACAGTCCTTAATTAGACTGGCAGTATCCACACTCTGCCTCTTGGAACATTTGTTCTTAGGAAGTTCCAGCTCAGAACCCAGCCTTTCTATGGTCAGAAGCTCCAGCGCATCCAAGCTGACCATTCAGCAGACCTTGCTTAGTTGAAGCCAGCAGCCGGTGACAACTGCCAGCACAGAACAAATGACATTCCAGGTTCAGCCACGAAGCCATCAGAAGACTCCAGCTAGTACATAAGCAACAAGGCATGAAAGGCCCAATGCAAACCAAATTTGCCAGAGCTCAGGTGGCCTACCTGATCATGAGAAAGACAAAAATCATGATTTTAAGCCACTAGGTTTGGGGTGCTTTGTACACAACGATAGTTGATGGCACTGAAGGTGAAAGGAGACACTGGGGCAACAGGAACTTCAAACAGGCAGATGTGGATTCAGGACTGGGTGGAAGGTCTGCAGACTGGCCACTAGTGTGGCCTGGAAGGCAGTGAGAAGATTGCAGTAGTGGCTGGGACAGCACAGTATTGGGTCCTGGAAGGTGGAGGAATAATCTGCTCATGCCATCATGAAGCACACACCACAGGAACAGTGATGGATTGTTCAGCTGACAGACCAGGAGACAGGAAGCATCAAGTCTTTGAGTCACACATAAGGCACAGGCCAACAGGAGTTAAAAAGAGCTGTTCAGTTTTCAAACAGCATTTAGAAGGAACCCAAAGGTCCCAGGACATGCCAAATTCAAAAACAAAACTGTTTTCTTAACTAGCTCTTTGCAGAGCACAAAACACTACAAAGACAGAAACGGCTGCTAGTAGAGATCCTCTCAAGTGTATGACTACAAAATCCTTGTCAGCATTAAAAGTAAGTACAGAAATTATTCACCGGACCCTCAACCAAAAATACATCCTTCTAATAATTTAAAGTTATTTTTTATAGCACGCTAATTTTAAGACCAAGGCAGGAAGAGGAGTCTAACAGGGGAGTATTTGTGTGGATGGACTCTTTCTAACAGATTGAACTAGAATAAATTCATTGTGAACACACAATGATCATGAGACATATCCTTATTATGCCATCATAAACTCTCTTGAGATGACCAATTCACAGAAGTAACCCAGAATGGAAAGAAGCGTCTAGGCCTTGGACATCATCTGACAGGCAAGAGGCTGGAAAAAATGCTCAGCTGAGTTGAACGCTATTTCTTGTGGAGGATGCATGGGTGGCTCAGAGAGTGGAGCCAAGGCCCATAGAGCAACCTGGGCACTGGGTCTAGTCTCCCATCAAATCCCTGACAACAGGTGTCCAGCTAGATTTCAGAACTGCCATGGACCAGTGACTGCCAACCTCCCAGTGCATATCCTCTTCACCAGGATGTTCGGGGAAGGCATTCTCCCTCCCCCTGAGTGTTAGATGACTCACGCCTGTGCTTCTCAATTCTTCAGATGTAGAGAAGCTGTGCTCCCAAAGTTGATTTAATACTCTCCCCTGGTGACTTGTGAATCAGCTGGTACTGATGAGACCCTGTACTTCAGGGTAATGGGACTACCCGGGACCCGGATTCCTTGGAGAAGCAGCAAGCACAGTTTGCATGTGGAAGATACGTGAGTGGTAGAGGACGGTGGTATTTTCTCCCCATGGTGACAGCAGCATGTCCCACCTGTGCTGTCACAACATGGTGTCCATGTGCTGTCTCATGGAGTCTGAACTAGCCAGAGGGTTGTTTTGGCCAACAAAACTCAGGAGAGCAGCAGTAGACCAGACCCAGTGGACTCCCTTAAGAGGCCTAGCGTCTTGCACCCCCTTCCTCATGGTGGGTCACATTCTTCCTAGACCCAGACATCGTGCTGTAAGAAGCCCCAGTTGCTTGAAAATGCCTTGCACAGGTATGTGACGCTACAGCTGCCGGCCATCCACAAGAACCCACGTGGGAATGAGTCTCCCTGGGCATCGGTCCAGTTTAGATCCTCAGAGGACTCTACCCGACTTCCGTCTCACTGTCACCACATGAGAGTCCCTATGAGGACCCTCCAGTCAAGCCCAGTCAATGTGCGGTGGTGATGGAAAAGCAATGTTGTGTCAGCCAATAAGTTTAGGGGTAGTAGGTACACTTCCTCTTGATGACAGAAAGGAGACTCCAGCTGTTGATGACAGAAGACGGAGATTTAGCTTCCTTGCTATAAGCAGAGGTTCATTAATAGAAATTAACTCTGTATAATAATTCAGTACAGTCCACAAATGGGACCTATTGTTGTCCCACAGCACAGCAGGAGATAACTGAACAGTCGCCGCACTGGGTCACACAGGCGGTTGGTGAGCGAACAGATGCTCCTGTCCTGACACAAACTCAACACAGAGCAATAAACCCATTCTTTCCTCTTCAGTTCAGGTAGAGTTGAGTTGAAAGAAAACCAAGTGCGATATTGGAAAGGCCTTAATGATGTACATTTCTTTTTTAATATCTAGCTTCTGCTCGATGAAAAATTTCCCATTCTAGCAATTAAAAGAGAAATGGGAATAAAGTTCTCCCATGTCTCTTGAAGGTACCACACCTCATGACTCACTCAGCCGTGCGTCACCGTCACTTATGATGGGTTCTTTTAATGAGGTATCCAATATCATGCACTCTGAGGTACTCTCAGGACACGTGGGAAATGTTACATTCAATGGAAAATAAACACTGGAACAAAAAAATACTTAAAACCAGAAAGGAAACTTTCAGTTGCGTGCTGTATTTATTAAAGATTGAGATTCAGGTCTCTTGTTATAAGTATGGCTTATTTATAGAAAGTAAAAAGTTCACTCAAATATTTATAATAATTTAATGCAATTTGCAAATAAGACCTTTGGTGGACAGTTCCGTCCACTCATTAACTCTTCACTGTTAAGTACTTATCACCCTAAGATCAAACACCGAGTGTGTGATGAGTTTACCATCCATACCCTGCACCGCAGAGCAAGATTCAAGTTCTGAAAAGCACTAGTGCAAACAATCAAATGGATCCTTTCTATTTGCAGCTGTTTTTTGCTCAAGCTCAGGGGAAGTGTCTTCATTGCTTGCACGTCTGCATGCTGACAATCTGCATAAGCTCATGTAGACCAGGGTCCATATGTGCGAGGGGCCTCCTACCACCTCTCCAAGCGGATTCAGTATGCCCTCACTTCTGGGCAAAAGTGTCTGATGAAACCACACTGGTTCAACCTGGGGCTCCTGGTTACTGTCAGTAATTATGGTGGAGATTGAACTCAGCTCTGCGGTATTGGCATGCTCCCTAGCATGCAAGCCACTGGGGGGCAGCAGAGGGCCGTGATCCTGAGCAGGCAGCCGGCAGCGCTGTCCTGAATTTCCACTCTCATTTATCTTTGCCCCTCTTGGTGTCTGGATATCAGGTTGGAGCGATTCCTTGTCTGATCCAGTCTGTAGTTCTCAGGATTTCTCCTTTTACCTCAATTTAGTCTGTTTTTGAATTGACTTGTCCCGTTTTGTTTCTCCATTCATTCTTGATGTACCTACCTTCTGTGTTCTGGGCACTAGAACACAGAATGTGAATGTGACTAGAAAACACATTTGACTGAGTCCTTTCCTGTAAATCCCTGCTAGGCTAGTTGTGAAGGCTATGTGACTTATAGGAAAGGCACGTGTAGAAGATCAAGTCCCACTGTGCCCAGCCATGCCTGATGGCATCACTGACCCAGCTCTATGACACTGAGCATGTCATCTCTCGCAAGTTTGAACTCCGGAACATCCAAGGTCTGTACACTGCCTACTTCCTGCCTGCATGTGCTCTCATCAGCATCCAGCAGTGACCACGGTCAGGTTTCTAAGGCTTCTGAGGCCAGGGTGTGGGATGCTTACCACACTTGTTCATCAACAGTAGGAGCTTCTCTCTGCTTTTAGTTGTAGGACTTCCTAAAGTGCCCACTGTGTGCCAGACCTGGATCCAGGTGCTGACCGAGGCAACGGAGGACCTGCCCTGATGACAGCTGGATTCTAGACTGATGAGGACAATTCCAAGTGCAGGTGAGTGGGCCAGGTGACATGTGCTGTGAACAGAGCAGAGTCAGGAAGACAGAGCAGAGAGGAAACTTCTAATCACTGTAGCTAAAATTTTACAAGCTTATCTGAATCCACAATTCATTATAATCAACAGAATGGTGCATAAATAGGGCTGGGTTTCCCTGCTACCCCCAAACCACAGGGTAAATATGTGAGTCTTTCCAAACAGGATAGTGTGCAGGTGAGTGGGGGATGCTCAAACAGACTTTGAAATTGACTTTCCAAGTAGTAGGAATCTGCTGTGCAGAGATTGAAGCAAGGTGAAGGTATGGTCTCTGAGCAGCTGGGCTGGCAGGGACGTGTGAGAGCCCAGTGTCCCTGCACAATGGCTGTGGTCTGATAGGGAGGGGATGAAGCCCACCCTGTGAGAGCCAGCCATGTGTGCCATTCACAGTGGGCACTGTGCTGCCTGTTTCACACCCCAACTCATTGGAGGCTGCTCTTGGCTTCATAAGGTGGATGTTGTCTAAATTTCAGAAGCATTTGATTTTATGTGTAATAAAATATAAAAGATATTGACTATCCCTCCTTAACAGGAATGACTGCTAATGCCTTCTTCAGAGGAAGATGTAACACGTGAGCTTGGTTGTATCATGCTGTCCAGGTAATGGTCGCCCATGTGGCATGATTGGTATTCCTCAATATTTCTGTAGGTTCCTTGCAGTCTCTCTTGCCCACCTTAAATCAGGCCAGAGAACCTTTTAGATAACACCCACCTGGCCTGGTTGGTGCCACTCCAGGGTCCCCTGAAATATCCCTGGCTCAGTCTCCACTTGCAGCTAATCTTCAAAGCTTCCTCTGATGCTTTTCCTGCAAAGAGAATTTTAAGGAAGGAGCACACTTGGTTTCATTGTGCAGAGCACGGAGCACGTGCTTCAGCAGCGGGAAGAGGACACGTCTTCCAGAGAGCATCCAGCCAGGTAGAACATGACACAAGAGGACTGGCCTGGTGACTTCCTGATGCACACACTTGTTAATCATATGTGTGTTCCTTCATGAGGTAGCATTTGTGTAGCCCCCAGGAACACTGAGACAAAGGGACATATCATATTTTCTGTCTTGAAGAATTCAAAATCTGCCTGCAGAAATAGCAGGTAAATAGATAATTATGAATTCTGCTGGATAACATTTTTTAAAATTTAGCATTTATGTAAAATTTGATTATGTTGCTTTGGGAAATTTATTTTGCATCTTTGTGCCTCAGTTTGCTTTACTGCAACAATGGAGAAAACAGTAGTGGCTATTTCAAAAGATTATTATTAACATTAAACAAGATAATACAAATGAAACATTGGACTGACTTTAATACATAGCTGGGGCAAAAGGACTATGATGATTATTATTGATGGTTGGTTCTCTCTCTCACACACACACACACATGCTCCAGAAGTCTAGAATTATAGAAGATATGAGAGAGCAACTTCATGGTAACCATTTTCTCTGAGGACAAAGGGAGAGGAAGAGGCTTGGGAGGAATTCCAATCAAAATATATCTGTAATATTTATTTTTTTAATGAAAAGTTCTGCAGTAAATGAGGTCACGTCGTCAACAGCTGCTAACCTGACATGACAGGTGCAAGAGTGTTAATTATAGAATTATATCTGTCCCGTTCTGCATGTTTAAATTTTCTTTAAGTTTTAAAAAATACACAAAAGACTGATGCTGGGATGTTGTAGTTGTGGTGCTTCATGGCCAGGTCAGCCTGGATTACAGCAGGGCTGACCGAATGCAGATATAGGAAATGTGCGTCTGGAAGAAGGGAGCACATCACAATTTAACTCCTCTTCCATGCAGTGTACAGTGCTGGTCTCTTTTTTGTTTGAACTTAACTTAAATAAAAACTATTGCAAAGGTGGAAAAACATGCACAGCACGAATGTCTATTCAACCAGTTCTTGTGGCATGGACTTCATAGCCAGCCAGGGGTGATCAGATGAGGGAGATTTTGCACCTTAGGGCAAAGTTGAGACTCTTGGTTTTCGGAGCCTAGGGGAAGGGTGCTACTGACCTCTAGTAAGAAGAGGTCATAGGTGCTGCGGCTCCAATCCAGCACCACACAGGACAACCCACTCTGTAGGACTGTCCAGCCCCAAAGCCAATAGTGCTGGAGTTGAGAAGCTCTAATATCCAGCAGCACTCAGTCAAGATGTAGGGTGCCAGGGACTCAATAACAGCCCACATTTCTCTTCCAAAGCACCAAACCTCTCTTCACTGTCCTCCTCCGCCCACTCCCAGGCTGACTTCACTGTGGATTCCATTCTTACTTTTCTTTGGTGTTCCCCCACTTTAGTCTATACACCTACCTGTCTAGATCTGATCTAGACTCTTCTGCCAACACACCAGGTGGTCTTGGACCAGTCCCTTCGGCTCTCCATGGGATCGGCTTCTTCTGTGAAGTGGGGACACTGACAGTGCTCACCTCTTGGCACCAGTATCATCTGTGCAGCCCCGTCAGTGGCAGACCCATGGGAGTCTCCTGTCTTCACTGAGAGTGTGCCACCGGGATGTCTACCAGGAGAGAGAACCATAGCTCCGTGTGTGGGCTACTGGCCCGGCTTGCCATTATCAGTGCTGAGAGAGCTGTTTCTCTACAGTTTCAGAACACCGAGCTGGCCCATTGGAAGGATCCGGAAGACCCAGCCTGCCTGGTGCACACTGTACCATGCTGGCTGTGGTTCTATTGCTGAGCCTGTCTCCCTGGTTGCACTCCCGGGGGCAGTCAGCCTCCCTGACCAGCATTGCCTCTCTCTCCTATGCCATGATGGATGTGGGCTTTTCAATTCATTGGGCTTTTTTGTCAGAAAGAGGGCAGATAACAAATTGGATCAACTGAAACAGGCTCTCCATCATGCAGGAGATTTTGACCCCAAGGTGGCCCCTCCACACCTCCTCTTGGTCTGCCGCAGCAGGGTCTTTCTTCTTGCACTCTCCCTCAAGGGCTACAAAGACACGTGGGGCATTGTCTGTCCTTAACACCAGAACCTCTTTCCACTTTTCGATGTTACTGCCCTGCCTCTGCCTGCTGGTGGGAGTACATGGGCTTTCTCTCAGTCCTCTAAGCCATCAACTTTATGCAAATAGAAAACACGTTTTATTAAAAGGGATTGGAGGTGACCAGGGTCATGTTTTATGAGGTGACTCCCCAAGTGACCTGCAATGGGAATGCCTTCGGTGACTGGCCTTTTTCTCCTGGGAAACTCAATCCTTTGCCCTCACCTCCATACTCCTCACCCAGATGATGCCTGCTCACTGCCTAGAGGCTCTCCGGGGACCTCTCCAGGTGTAAAATCGAGTGTGAAGGAGGCTGTGGCTCCTGTGGGTGGCACCTGCTCACCACGTGTGGCTGAGTGCTTTCCTGGAAACCACACTTTCCCCAGGGGAACTGTGGCACCTGATGGCATGTCCCTTTCCCAGCAGTGACCCCTACTAGTGGACAGCTGTGGGGAGTATACAGAAGTCCTTGTCCTTGCCTCACATTCAGACAACAATACAGTCCATCCTGGCTGCTCAACACCCTCATGATCAGCATTGGTCTGTAGCCACGGCTCCTGGTTCCATTTCTGCTTCCTTTCCTCACGTCAGTGCCCTGGGGAGCTCTTCACCCGCACTTCCTCCAGGCAGACCCAGCTACCAGGGGAACTCACAGAATCAGTCAAGGAAGCAGATCAAAATGGAACTTGGAACTGGATCATCTGGGGCAGGAAGTGCAGATCACATGGCAGTTATGGGGGAGTATGACTAGCCCCTGAGATTCAGGATCTTTCCTATAACTGCCACCCGTGTGAACTGAGGTGGGGAAGCACTAAAATACTAAGAGGGGATGTACCAGCAGGTGGGACATCTCACGGGTTGGGGAGATGGGGGTTGGAAATGAACAATTAAGCATGGGAAACTCTAGTCAGAGACCATGAAAGCCTGAGCCGATTAGCCACTAATTGAACACTGAACGTGAGATGTCCTCCTTGGAAACCTATATAGACACTTATTCTCTAAGTTTAAGGGCATGAAAGTGGGGAGGTCCAGGGGTTCATTGTAAGGGTGACTGTCCTCCAGAATGACTATATTCTCAATTTCAGCAGAACTGTGAGTCAAAGTCAGGGTCCTCACTGAGAAGAAGGAGGACTCTGAGACTCGGGGTGGTAACATTTAAATCAACACAGTGAAAGATGAACCCATGGATGTCTATGAACTCTCTTGTCCTGAGACAGGACCCAGCCCTTTCTGCTCTGTATAGCTTGAAGGCATGCAGATGCTTCATCTTGAAGACAGTACGTAGCTCCCCCAGGGCACAGCTTGCCAATTCTGGGAATAAGCCCCAAAGCAAAAATCAAATCATAGTGCACACACCTGGTGAAAGTGCTGGGTCCATTGTCCAGGTGGAGATCAACCCAGAGGGGCCATAAGGCATAGCCGGCATGTGCCTGCAGGACCTGGGAGAACACATCGGGATGTCTGGAGGCACTGCATGGAGGTGGGCAGGAGCTGCAGGCTTGATAAGGGAGAGTTTGGCCACGTGGGGGCATGTCTGTGGAACAGAATGCTCATGGGCTGCAAGGGTCCTCTGAGACACTATGTGCAGGTGTCACTACTGCCACTATAGGGATCAGTGCTGAAACCCAGCATGGTGCCATCCCTTAGGGACACCAGGCAGCTACTTGGTAGAAAGTGGGTGAGGTCAGAGTTGGAAGTGCCACAGGTTTCTTGTGGAATAACTGAAGGGAAAGTTTAAGGAAGAGGGTAGTGGAGAAGCCATGCATCTGTGGGCAGGGCCAGCCAATGGGCATGCTGGCTGCAGGTGGACTGCAGAGAAGCCTTCCCTGGGAATCACCCTCACCTGGGGTTGCTCTTTATTAAGCTCCTCCCTCTTCAGAGATGACCTGTTCCAAATGATTGCTCCAGCAATGGAGGAAATAAATCCTAGCCCCCATGTCTTAACCTGGGAAAATCTGAAGATTGGTCCCATCTGCAGGCCCCCCTGAGATCATCCAAGATCTATTTATCACCAAAGTTCCCTTCAGCCTTTCCTTCCTCCCAGTCCTCCTTCCTCTATTCCTCTACCCGTTTGAGTCCTAAGAGCTCTGCCTGCCTTCTCTCCTGTTCACTAAGCTCCCCCTCAGAGCCTCTGCCCTAAATGCACATTAAGCTCAGGGAATCTAGACCTAGGCTGTCAGGGTCCGGTTCAGCTCTGCCACTTACTGAGAGACAGAGACAGTGATGCCCCCTGGCTGCCTCTTGTCCCTCATCTCCTAGATGGAGATAATTTACCTTCCTCATTGCATCACTATCAAAATCAGGGGACATGCGACTAAGAAGATAGGAGAGTCCCTGCCACACACTGCGCCTGATGAAACTCTTCTCTGTTTTTATTATTGTTATTGTCATGGCTCTGGGACAGACTCTGATAAGAATGGAGCTGGATCAATTCACAACATGTAAGTTGTGGAGCCAACCTAGGTGCCGTTAAAGAGATGAATGGATCAAGACAATGTGGTATGTACACAACAGAATAAAAGCCATACAGCATGGAATTATGGCATTTGCAGGTAAATGGATAAGTGAAATAAGCCAATCCCCCCAAACCAAAGGCCAAATGTTCTCTCTGGTATATGGATGCTAACACAAAGTAAGGCAAGGAGAATCAAAGTCCATTTGATTAGACCAAGGGGAATGAAGGGAAAGGAGGTGTGGGAATAGGAAAGAAAATAGAATGAGTTGGACATACTTTCCTGTGTCCATAGATGAACCATGGCCAGTGTAACTCCACAACATGTACAACCACAATAATGGGAAGTTATACTCCATGTATGCATGATATGTCAAAATGTACTCTATTGTTACATATAACTAAAACGAACAAATAATTTTGTTTTTTAAAAAAAGCAGGGAGCTGGACAGTCAGACTTGGTTTGCTGCTAGGACTGCTTCACTAGCCTCACACTGTGAACTGGAGACAGTAAAGGTGCTTGCAGAATAAATTATATGAGGGTAATTCATTGGGGTGGTTTTTTGTTTGTTTGTGTGTTTGCTTGTTTTAAGGAAAACAATTCTTGACCAATGGCCTAGCCCACTGGCCCATGCTAGCTATAAGAGGAATAGTAAAAGCTAGCACACATGGAACGATTATTATAAGCCAGGCAGCATGCACCTGATTTAACTCTTATAATATCTCCATTTAATATATAATCTGCCCCAAATTCTCTGTGCTGCATACTGAAATTGAAATTCACACGTTGTAAACCAGTTACATCATTGGTGCTCTATGGTCCTGATTCCAGGAACCTGTCAATGAGGGATGCCCACTCCTCCCTCTCCACACACCCCCTGCACATGTGTAAAGGGTTTTCCTGTCTTCCTGCTGCTTTCGTATCACCTTCACTATGTTGGGATTTATTGATTTTAATTCTTCCCATGGGATTTTATGTAGTTTCCTCTTCGGTAAGTCTCCATAATATTTGGTGTTGGGTGTCCAGTTCTGCCTGGCACAGAGTAAACATTCTACAGTATTTGTTGAATCACTGTGAATTCAATAGAATTGCATTTTATCCCCCAGATGTAAACCTAACTCTTGTTTTATGCGCACTTCTGAGCTCTCTTTAGGACATCCTGCTGTGTCCTCTTCCTTATGAATGTCACTCGAAGTAGTACCTATTCTTATTAATTTGTCTCACATAGACTGGGGTCATGGTTAAGCCCCTTCCCCCAACCAACACCTACCACAGAAACTCTTTCTTTGAACTCAGGAGGCAGCCTTCCCCCAATGCACCATCCAGAAGGGTTTCCATGGCAACCACCACCACTTCAAAGGAGCAGGACTGTCCCTCCTACATTTGACATTATCCCTCCCAGTATGTAATTCAGGGGTCACCAAACAGTTGGAAAGAGTCTCAGGTCACCTTGCCAAATGGCTCACAGCTGGCAGGAGCAGGTGCACCTATTAAATAAATTACGGCAGCTACATAGAAGCTGGCGCATAATCTTCTTGCAACTCCAAAGATAGGACTGCTGTCATCAGCTCTCTCAATGATGAGAAGGCCCTGAGCCCAATGACAAGGCGCATGGTGCATGGGTGGTGCTCAGTACCTATTAGCCAATGGACCAGTGCATGTGTACATCTTTTTCTTTTTTCAATTGTTCAGTTCTTTAGGATGTATTCTATATCTGAGTCAATGGGTGTAGTTTGAATGCAACATATGACAACATGAGATACAGCCTCAAGTTCTTATAGTCAAGATTGAGCTCCTAAGGTATAGCTACCTCTCATAACCTGTTGAAGGAAGAGAGTTATTTTGAATGTGTTAATCCTTTCATTATGACATTCCTCACTCAGGAAGGCAATATCCCCACATTGTTCATCATACCAAACACTGAAGACTCGAGAGCTAAAGGTTGACAGTTCCTGAAGGCTCATGCACCCACGGGTTGCAGGGCAGTTCCTCTGGTGTTGGCTAATCCAGTTCCCCCGTCTGTGCTTCCTGTGGGTTACACATGCCCTTTGCTAGTGCTGGAGACCTAGGCTCTGAGCTAATCTGTGCTGGTCTTGGTTTTTCTAGTCACTTTCCAGCCCTCCGGCCAACTTCCCTAGGCTTGTTCTCCAGCATGATAGGGGGTGTAATGAACAGATGTAGAGGTGTGCATGTACTTTGTTAAGCTTTTGCTCACTTGCATTTGCTGCAAGACCCACAGCCAGTTCAGAGGCAGGGTAAGAGACACTCTCAAAAGACAGGATCATGAAGAGCTAAGCTAAATGAGGGATCCGTGCAATCAAGCTATCACCATGTGGCTGTCCACAGAGCCACGCTATATTCCAAGCTCTTGGGATGAGATTAAGTACTTGGAATTTATGGCCCAGAATCTGGTGCATTTTTTAAACTGTGGTGAGCTTTGCTTTACTTTGTTTAATTCCACAAGTAATTGAGAATTGTTTTTCAGTACTGGGAATTAAACCCAGGGGTGCTTTGCCACTGAGCTACTTCCCCAGTCCTTTCTATATTTTATTTTCAGACAACATTTCCTAGGGGTCTCTTTGCGGCGGCGGCACGAGAGCAGAGTCCGAGCTGCGGCGGCGCGAGTCATGGCTGGACAAGCATTTAGGAAGTTTCTTCCACTTTTTGACCGAGTATTGGTCGAAAGGAGTGCAGCCGAAACTGTAACCAAAGGAGGCATTATGCTTCCAGAAAAATCTCAAGGAAAAGTATTGCAAGCAACAGTAGTAGCTGTGGGATCAGGCTCTAAAGGAAAGGGTGGAGAGATTCAGCCAGTTAGTGTGAAAGTTGGAGATAAAGTTCTTCTCCCAGAGTATGGAGGCACCAAAGTAGTTCTAGATGACAAGGATTATTTCTTATTTAGAGATGGTGACATTCTTGGAAAGTATGTAGACTGAAACAAATCACTGTTGAAATGGCATCCTATGAAGCTGCCCATTCCACTGAAGTTCTGAGATCTTTCATCATGTAAATAATTTCCATGTGTCTTTTATAATAAACTGATGATAATCTAAAAAAAAAAAAAAACATTTCCTAAATTGCGGAGGTTGGCCTTGAACTTTCAGTATTCATGCCTCCGACTTCTGAGACACTGGGATCACAGGTATGCATTGCTGTGCCCAGCGAGAATGATGTCTAGTGTCAAATAGTTGGAACAGGCTTCTTTACTGTACAACAAATTTTATCCAGCTTTATTCACTGCTTGTTTGCTTTACATTGCAAATAACTGAGAGATGTATATTGAGATTTTTCACTACGTTGGGATTTATTAATTTTAATTCTTATATTATGTTTTGGGGCTACCTTATTAGGAGTTTGCAGGTTTAGAATTAAATTTAACCATCTGTATTAATAACAATTCTTTGGATCTAAAAGCTGTTTTCTATAACATTTATAAAATAAGCCAGGCATATTCCAATTATTATTGGCCTGGCATACTTTTCTCAGTTTTAACATTCAGTATGTGTAGGTTGTATCTATTATAAATAGGAAGTAGCCTTGGTTATATTTTGCTGCAGTCTGGCTGGGCACAAAATCACGAGCCACTCACAACCTTGTAGATTCAAACAGCAATTCTTTATTCCCGAACTGTCACCGGCACTCTAAGGCTGCCACGTGCCGAGCCGGTCATGGCGCAGCAAGGACTTTCGAAGCAGTGGCAACTGGCTCTTCCCCGCCCCCCCCCCAGCAGGACGCCACTGCGAGAGCCCAAATCCAGACCAGAACACTCCCCTGGACTCTCCCCGGGGCTATCTGGGGCTTCCAGGGATGCTGCAGGCGGAAGACGCTGGAGTCCCTGAAGTTTGATCATTTCCAAGGCCAGTAACTACAATGGTTCTCCCACATCTGGAAGCTAATGAGTAATGAGCACTATTAAGGCCTATTTCAAATGTAAAAAACCTTGAGATAATGTACTAAATTGTTCAAAAGGTTGTTTTCTTAGTGGAATGCTACAGGATTTTCTTTAGCCATCCGGAGTTCCTGCCTTCCTCCCAGTGCCAGTGAAGACGAAGGTGGAAGAATTTCCAGTGTTGCTGAAAACTGGACGAGACTTCGGATCAAGCTAGCTGCCTGCAGAACTTACCTGGACTGTGATTTAAGCTAGCTGCCTGCAGAACTTACCTGGACTGTGATTTACCTGGACTGTGATTTACCTGGACTGTGAGTTAATCTATTGAGACACTGCTTTACCTGGACTGAGACAACAAACTGTAATCTACAACAAATTGTAACTCAGTATCTTTGCTAACAGTGTCATTGCTGGTATAATTTTTCCAAGGGCTTCTTGCATGGAGCCATCAAGTGGCTTGGTATTGTGACATTTTGTATCCTCCCCTTCTGCTTGTAGCAGATTATTTATGGTGTTTGTGTAAAAACCACTATGGTCGTTATTTAAATTAAACAAAAGGGGGAAATGTTAGAGTCTGCAAACAAGTCAGGATGGCGCCTGGCATTTTGCCAGAGGGAGTGGTTTGTGAAGTAAAGCCAGCGAGCCATTAAGTGTGGAGATTCCTTATTGGTTGACTGCTGTATCTACTTTATGTTAATTAGATAAGCTGTGTGGAATGTATATATACCCCTCCTGTCCTACAATCAACAGCTCCCACTCCTGCTGTATCAATGTACACAAGTTGCTGGCCACCCCACCCCCCCTGGTTATTTTGCTGCAGCCAGACTGCGGCAATATTTTAAATAGTATTTGAAAATATTTTAAGTGAAGAGTTTGGCCTACTTATATTATTTAGAACATTTGGATTTATTTTCACTTTATTTTTCTACTCTATTAATAAGCTTTCATGCTTCTTTTTTCTTAAGCTTCAACTACCCCCTTTTCCTTCTTTTGAACTGATTTATTTTATTTATTTTCTGATTGCTTTCATTGTTCTTATTTTGTCATCCTAAATTCTAAGTTGGTACAACTTATTTATGTTCTTTCAAATATTGCCATTGGATTTTTACATTTGGTGATCTTACATTTTCAACAAGAGAAAATTTATTACTTTCATCCTGATTTCCATGTGACAGAATTCTTGAAAATTTTTGTTTGCACTTATTGTAAAAATGATAAAATTGAAAATGTTATGATTGTGCGGTTTTTATTTAGATATTGTCTATTTATGTTTAGACACACTTGCAAACTTCTTGCTGTTTCTATCTATTGCTTTTGACTCTTTTGGAGTTCTTTCATTTTTCAAAAATAAATACTTCAGAAATACTTTAGAGACCTTCTATGAAGGATAGACTCTGGCTTTCTTTTTTTGCTTGTATACTTTAAAACGCCTTTATTATTCAGACAGTGTTTTATTGAATATCTAATTTCATACATCTAGTTATTTTCTTACTTCTTTGAAAACAGTGTTTCATGTTCTTTTTAATTTTCTGGTGAAAGGTTGGTCTCAGTATCGTTCCTACTAAATGATTTGTCTCTGCTCCTGCCATTCCTTAGTTGGTCTCTTTGTTCTTGTTCTTCCTCCACCTCCTGACAACAGGTCGAGGGTTGGATTTCTTTCATTTAACCTACTTGGCATACCTTATAAAAGCCTGAGCATTTATCTAAAAATATAGCTGTACATATGGTATGTTTTCTGTTATTTCTGCTTTGAGAAGGCTGAGTATATTAGACTTACATGAGATAATCCATATCCTCAATGTCTACTGACTCCCTTTTATAATTTCTGTCTCCTCCTATCATTATTAAGCATTCTTTCGCATTTCCTTTGGACTCTGTCCTTTATTCTAACCCTACCTTCTCCTGTATTTAATTTGCTGTGTAGCTCCCTCCACTGAGTTTTCTGGGTGGCCCACTCACTGAGATCCACATTGAGAACGGCAATCTGCTTTGCCCCATCTACCCAATGAAATGTTAGTCTCACCCAGACCCACCTTCTTAGGTGTACTATAATATGCTTAATCAAATGTCTGGGCCCTGTATGGCACAGTCACGTTGACACATAAGATTTGTCATTATAGGCACACACTACTCCAGTATTACCTCATGTCCACTAATTATATCTATAATGACTGTTTCCAAACAAGGTCATATTCTGAGGTGCCAGAGGTCAGGACTTCAACAAAACAAGGAATTTGGGGGAAAGGGAGCAAAAACAACCTATGACAGAAATTAAAAAAAAAAAAAGAAAAGAAAAAGAAGAAAATTTTCAGTTCCATTTTTTTATTCTTAAAAGAATTTATAAGTTATTTTATATTCTTTATGTGTCACTCCTAATATCTGAAGGCATAGGAATCAGTAGAGTTTTCTTAAATTGTTCTTATTTCTTTCAATACCTTTCTTGAATGTTTGGTGATTTGTTTTTGTTATTGTTTCTAAAATTGTACTTTAAATTTCTAAATTTAAATTAAATTTTAAACTAAATTTAAGTTAAATTTAATTTTAAAATTAAATTTCTAAAACTTAATCTATGAGATTCTTGAAGACCTGCATTTGGGGTGCTTTTCCTACAGAGAGGATTTGCATTTGCTTCCAGGGACTGCTTCCTGGGACACCCTTAGGGTGAGTTTAATCCACATCCCCAGGGGTTCTTGAGCAATACCAAAGTCAGCCTCTGTGCCCTCTCCTGTTGTCCAGGCAGAATTCCACTCAAGCTTCTGTTTGTCTCGGATGTCTAGAAGTGGTCCTCTCTGCAGTGGTGCTCGGTAAGGGTGCTCGAGAATCCTGCATGCTTTCTCTCCTGAATGGGACCTTCAGTTCAGAACTGCAAGAACAGCATAGCATTGTGTTTTCTTTTCTTCCCCATTGTGGCTTAGGTATTGGGTTCCCCCAAAAAGCTCATTGTGAGACAGTGAGAGAAAGTTTGGAAGTGAACTGATTGCGTTGTGAGAGCCTGAACCTAATCAGTGCCTTAACTCCCTGATAGGGATTAAGGGGGTGATAACTGTAGGCAGTTGTGTGGGTGTGGCTGGAGAGGGCATGCCTCTGGGGGTTATATTTTGTTCTTGGTGAGCTAAGCTCTTCCTTTGCTTCCTAGTTTCATATTTTGAGCTGCTTTCCTCCTCCATGCCTTCCGCCATGATGTTCTGCCTCACTTTTGGCCCAGAACAATAGAGCCCACTGTTGATGGACTGACACCTCTGAAACCATGAGTAAAAGAAACGTTTCCTCATCTAACATCGTTCTTGTCAGATCTTTTGGTCACAGTAGCAATAATGCCATCTAAAACCCTCCCACTGGTCCCGTTTCCCTGGGAGGTATCACAGGTCTGTTTGGAAGTCCTGGGCAAGGCATTGGCATATAATCACTTCTTTTGAGGGAACTGGCCTTAGGGTGGGGAATGGCTTTCTATTTTGTTTTTATCAGCTCACTTCTCATACCTTCAGCGTCACCCTTCAAAGAAGGCATGTTGGAGGTGTGAACTCAACTGGGCTCAAACACTGCAGAATACAAGGCACTTCACAAGGTGGCTTGGGTCCTACTTAATTACCCCTTAATCCAGAGAATATTTTCTTGAGTTCCATATTGACCCCAAATCCTTTTTTTTTTAAGGTGAAGTGCATTGAACACATTTGGAAATCACACCTGACTTTTAAATATTGCAATATGATGTTTCTATTAGGATGTGTGATGTTTTCTTTTTTGAAAAACACCTTTTGATTCCAGTGAGTAGAGAGGGTATGGATGGAAACACCAATGAGCTGTGCCTGTAAAAAGGCCAGCAAGTATGGAAATCTCACCCCAGAGGAGCTCCCACTGCACAGCAACAACACCAGGGAGACAGAATTGAGGAGGAGGGCAGTTGTCAGAGGGTAATAGGGAAGGTTTGCTGATGCTTCTGTGAAAAGAGCTCCAAAAGTAGAAATCCACCTACTTCACAAAAAGTATTTGGGTAAATTTGGGAGGATAGACATGGATAAGCAGTCCACATAACTTGTTACTTCTCAGACTACAGATCTACATCAATGTGCTTAGAGGTAGTGGGTATAATCTATAAAGTTTAGATCATCTCAGAAATTGAATAAGAACTGACCATTTGGTATCAACAGCTAGTACAATTCCATAAATCAGGCAATGCTCCCAGCTGTGTTAAGTCTCTAGTTCTGGTCTCAAGGAGCTAGGAATCGCACAGTGGTCATCAGAAGAATTAGAGATGGCATCAAATTGTCAATTACTGACAGGTAATTTCAATTACAATTAAATATGTATTAAGATAAGTTTACAAGTAACCAATTTTAATTCTAACCAGCTAAGAGGTTATGTAGGATGTAGCAAAAGCAGAAGCACCATATGTACCAGGTCTTGTTTCTCAGTGCCCTTAAACACACTCTACTCTTCTGCAGGTTAATCCCACCCTGAATTTTATAACTCTACTCACTGGAATCAAAAGGTGTTCTTGTTTGCCTTTCAAAGTATATCTATTATGGGCCTAGGAAATTAGAATCACTTTTACCTGTCTGCTTATTATGTATTAAGGACAAGTTAGATCTATAAATTAATGTCCCCCAAGATCAACTGTCTCCCTGTGGCAGTAAACTTGTTTTGTTTTTTCTAGTGGAGATGGAAGGAGGGTGAATGAACAGGATTCTGAGAACATGAGTATAAAGTTTCTGCCGCAGTCTGGCTGGGCACAATCAGGAGCCACTTGTCAAAAGAAAGTAACTTTATTTTTAGAACCACACACGCCAAACAAAACAGCCTCTCAGGAAAAACCCTCAGAGCCTCAACTGCCACCACCGGCTTTCCACAAGCCTCTCTCTCCCACACCAGCTTCTCTCCACCTCCCACAATCCTCCTGCTCTTGAGGCCGATTGGCTGGGTCACGTGGGCGGAGCCAAAAAAGTCCCCCAATGAGCAGCTCCGTGGTCTGAAAGGGCAGGGAAACAGCCCAATGAGCATCACCGCAGAGGAGCCAATCAGCTAGATGTTGCTGGGGCCGAGGAGCCAATCAGCTAGATGTTGCTGGGGCCGCTGTGAGCCAATCATCAGCCGGCAGCTGGAAGTTTGCTGGGGCCCCTTAGGCTGTGGCTCTCAACAAGTTTCCTGTTTTATTTTGTGACTTTCCAATTCTCTGCCCTACATCTAGTTTCCTCCAATTTTTTTCCCATCTCAGACTTGTAATAATAGACCTATTCATACAATTTTAATTTGTTAAAACAAAGCACAGCTGGTTCAAGAAAAAAATGTTCTGAGAAAGTAGCTTGCCTATAAATCCATTTGCTTCATAATAATTAATCTGAACACACTCCAAATATATGCTTTAATAACTTTTCAGATCCCAATTAGGGCCAAATAAATGACTTCCATTTATGACAGAACCAGTCCGATTAGGGTGCTTGTTTGGTACACTAGAAGCCTGCAAAATATCTACCCTGGGGGCAGCCCACAAATTCCAAAACTTCACATTTCCTTAACCACAAATGCATATTTATAAATTGCAACAGACTTTCCTAATTAATTTTTCATCATGCTAATGATTTTGCTCTGTAACAACTGGTTATATTGGGATCCCAGCCAGATCTAGAGCCACTGGCAGTCATTGGTAGTTTGGAGAAAAAATGAAAGGAAACTACAAAGGAAGTAACTTTCAGGGCCATGGTTCTAGCTAGGTAACTACTGATTCCACCAAACACCCATCATGCCAATTAAATCCATAACCATCTTTTCTCAAGACTCACTACTTTGGCCATTTTGCAGCTAGATTTCCTTGCCACTGAAATGTTTTCTGCTGAAGAAAATGATTTTTGCAAATAGATGTCCATGCTGGGTGTGGGAGAATATCAAACCACTGCAGATTTTGAGAAAGAAAAGTGATGACGACGGATGATCCAGCCAAATACTATGTCATGAAATAAGCACTGCACCAAGAGGGAATTGATCCAGGTTCCTGCATACTTCTGCCTCTAAGGTTGCAGAGTGACTCAGAGCTGGTCCACAGGAGGTACTAGAGTAAGCCAGAGGAAAGGGGCAGGGGCTGGAATGAGGGCAGGGGGAAACTCAGGGAGGAAGCAATGGCGGAGCCCAGTGGATGAGGAGGGGTGGGCAGAGGGCTGGGCTGGGTTGCTGGTGGAGAGAAGGGGCAGAGGTGAGTGGGGAAGGTAGAGCTGCTCTGGGTCTTACTGTCACCCACTGGGATGGAGCCCTCGGTTTTTGTTAGATGCTGAGTGAAATAATTCAGGCACAGAAAAACAAGTACCGCATGATCTGTCATATGTAAAAGCTAAGAGAAAAGTCAAGCCAAATGTAGAGTAGTGGTGACTAGAAATTGGGAAGGGGAGACTGGATAGAGGGAGGCTGAATATGATCATTGCACATATTGAGGAATCACACCAAACCCTATTAACACGTACGATTAACACAAGTCAATCAAAAACCAAACACAATTTTAAAAAGGCTTTTGGAATGCCTTGTGCTTATTCTTTTGGTCAGTTAGGGAGATAAGTCAGCAGTATCCAAAGGGGCTCTAACTGAAAGTCTCCACATTTTCATGCATCCATGACTAAAAGAAGAGTCTGGAGCTGAGGGGAGGATGCTGAATTTCTAAGCCATGACTCCTCTGAGTTGAAATAGGGTCATCTAATCTCCGTCACTTGTGTCGTGGTGTTTCTCTACAAGATGTTGGATAGAATTACAAAGACAAAAAAGCAAGCAAGAAATAAACACATCCTGGCTTGTCGATGAAAGTCACGGATTTTAGGTGAAAATTGTGCTTTGGAAATCCCTTCTAATTGAATGATGGCACCTGGGCGGAGGCTTGGAAATCAGAAAGTCCACTGCCATTTCCCAAAAGGGCATTGCAGAGCAGAATCTGAAGGTTGAGATTCAATAAGTCGAACTGGAGATTAACAGACATGGGACATGTTTCCCGAGTCATCTGTTTATTTGAAGGCAGGTCTGATCAGGAGGACTTCAAGTTGAGGCTTGGGGGAATCATGGAATAGAAAAAGAAACAAGCAAACAGATTTTAAGTGATTTGGTGAGTGTGTAAGTTAATATTTTCTGAGTGTGTGCTTTAGTAACCTGATTTGGTTTGTTTAAGGAGAAAAGACATTGATTTCATGGCTAAGAGAACTCCTCACGGTACCTAGGGACAGGGCTGCCCCTGAGCTTTAGACAACGGCTAAAATGAAGGACCAGCCCCACCCCACCCCCCACCATCAGGGAGTTTTTCTTTGAGATCAGCCAGTGGCAAAAGCAGTGACCATCATTCATGTAGTGCTAATGATCACTTGGTAGGACATTGCAACTGTCTGCAATCAGTTAGTTCAATTTCTGATTGACTGGGTCAGAAATCTGTTTCCAGGTTGTCCACTGTGGCAGTGGGCAGCAGGTAAGGAAAGAGGCACTTTTTCCCATGGTTCTTTTCATGTAAACCACCAGGTCTGGAGGGATGTGGCAGTGACCTCTGGGAAGTCATGGGCAGGGGCAGGTCTACAAAGCAGTGGGTGCTCTCTACACACAGAGTCAATGTCACTGGATGAGGACCTTGTATTCCAGAGACAAGTGTTAGTCAAAAGATATAAAGTGTCAATTACACAAGAGGAGGAAGTCCTAGGGTTCTTAAAGTACGGCTCTTTTTAACAGTATTCTGTGCCTATGGCTAGCAAAACTGTGTAGTGTACTCAAAAATTGCCTGAGAGGGTAGACCGTAAGTAAGTGATCTTGTACCACACACAATAATAATGATAAATCAAGAGAGCAGGAGGGAACGTCTGGAGGAGATGGTTGTGTTCACACAGGATTATGGGGATAGTTTCATGGATGTCCTCTTTGAGCCTGTTGAGTCACTTATATTATATATCTTAAAAGTAATTCAACCTGTAAGTCTAATCACTTTAAAAGAGTCACAATTCTTTTTAGATATGTACAGATTTTTGCATGTCAATTATACTTCCATAGAGTGGGTTAAAAATGAAAGGCTACGGGGCTTAATAATCATTATTATTTGAAGAGAGCAGTAATTTGGTGTGTAAATTGGAGCCACTCTGGAAACGTGGGTGGTGGACTCTGAGCTGGCTCTCTGGAGCTGAATTCTCAGCTGCAACCTAGCAGCTGGATTTGATTTCCTTTCCTTACATCCTGCACAGTTCAGGGCTTAGAGGGAGTGTCCCAACCTCCTGTCTTTCACCTCTGCTTCCTGATGACTTTTTTTTCTCTGATCCTCAAAAAAAAAAAAAACTGGGAGAAAAGACACCTTAGAGGGTGTGATGATGAGAACCAGGTGGTGAATTAAGTTATTTAATTAGTGTGAGCTCAGTGCTTACTAGGGATTAAATACACAGCATGAGCAATCATGAGAAGCCTTTTAGGTAAGGGAATAGCAAATCGTGAATTTTTTACATTTTAAATGTTTGAAGAAGAATCAAAAGAAAAGTCTTGTGGAACATGCAAAANCTCTCTCTCTCTCTCTCTCTCTCTATATATATATATATATATATATATATATATATATATATATATATATCTTCAAAGTTACATAACATAGAGGTCTGGTCACATCAAAAAAGCCACAAACTTTTTTTGGAACATAAATACCATAGCTTGAATGTGCCTCATGTGTTTGGAGTAATTCTCACCGAAGCAAGCTGGTTTTATATTCAGGACAAGCATTTTCAATTTTAATATGTTTGCTTACATGAGATGCAGATTGTAATTTAATGGCAGCCTGTTTAATTATGCCTTCATTTGTATAAACTGTAATGTTGCTGCTGAATAAATGAAATAAAAATCTCTTTAATTTCCTTCTCAATATTTAATTTAAATCAATGATAAACAGTGGCCGTCTCTTTGAAACAATGTTAATTAATATTCAGAAGACTAAATTTGCTTTTGGATGTATGGTACGTGCAGCATGTTTGTTTCATAATTGAACCAGAAATAAGATTGATAGTTAAATAACTTCTAAGGAGGAAAAAATACTGTATAATTCTCCTCAATGTATTTGTGGCAATAGGAAAACATACAACATGAGCTTTATAGTTTCAAATGGTTCATACAATTGTTACCCAATATCTAGTTCAGGCTTTAGTTTTTGAAATATTTTATACATATACTCCAAATTATTTCAATTTTGAAACATCAATTTTTCTCTCAAGTGTATGTATCTGGCCCCTTTGCACTTTCTATTAAAGAAGTAATCAGGTGAAGAGTGGAGTACAGACAACGATTTTGTTAAACTGCATGTACCAGGCATTATATCTACTTCCAGGGATATAGGTGGATAAAACCAGAAAACAAGCTTCGGAGAATGCATCTTTTAACAAAAGTGTAGCCAAACAATAGACAGCTTTAATCCTTAAAAAAATGGGAAGCGGCTTCCTAGAGAGTAATGCAAAGTTAGGGGCAGGGACGGGCCTGGGGCACAGTCCATGTGTCCAAGTCAGCCTGATCAAGGCCACCAGTGGTCCACCCTGTTCCTGTCAGCCTGATCAAGGCCATCAGTGGTTCACCCTGTCCCAGTCAGCACCATTAAAGCCACCGGTGGTCCACACTGTCTCAGCCAGCATCGACAAGGTCATTAGTGGCACTGTCTTCCTTGCTAATATTCGTTGGGTACTGAGATGTCACTCTGTGGCAAACTGTGTTTTTGGGATTCGCATGAGCTCACTTAGTTCTTATGTGACCTAGCATGGAAGCTAAGGTCAGAGATCCCTAAGAATACAGAGCTAACAGGCAGTGCACATAGGTCCCAGCACAGTTGACGCCTGCTCCCTTCCATTGAAAGCTTTACGAAGTGAGGGTCGGATGTGCAGTGACAAGGTATAGGCTACTAGGTTTTAAAGGGGCAGATGTGACAGGAGCTTATTGCTGAAGGCCACACCATAAACACAGGTGGACAGTGTACAACACAAGCCAAAGGGGACCTACCAACATGGGTCAGGAATAGCTCCATGGACAGCGAGAGCAGTACAAGAGGGGTCCTCAGAAGGTGTCCCTTGTGAAGCCATCAAGTTGGAAGACATCTAGGGTCAGCAGGGCACTGGAAGGACCTATCTGTTTGAGAGAAGCACTCACGGAGCCTTGGTTGGGCAAGGAGTCGGTGACCACCTAGGGAATAGGATGGCATGCTTACAGTCCCCAAGGAGGGTTTGGGCCTGCAAGAAAGGAGTCGGCAGGGGATTGAGTAGGGCCATCGTGAGAGTGGTCAGAACAAACTGCACTGGCTATGCCAGTGAGGGGATGGTGGCAGCACTGGATATGAGCTCACCATAGATCATCTGGTGCATTAAGCCAGGGTCTGATAGCAGAAGAGAACTGAGTGAGTGACATGTGACTTGCAGCTGGGCTCAGCCACTTTGAGCATCAGAGAATCGAGATCACCTAAGGAGTGAGGAACAGCCTAGGACACAGTCCATGTGTCCAGGTGAGCATGATCAAGGCCATCAGTGGTCCACACTGTCCCTGTCAACATGATCAACCCTGAAAGGTTCTTATCCGTAACTGAATACCAGAGCATGCTGGGAGATTTGCTCCGCGTGGCCCCCGGTAACCCTGCACATACACATCGCCACACAGGCAACGGCTTCACCTGCACTTGCTCTCAGGCTTAGGAGCACATTTTGAGGTCCTCCTAGGCCCATAGAGGACAGGGTGCTTGCATAGAGCTGCCACAAGCATGTCCCCTGTCACTCCGTTTGTCTTTCCCCAGGAAAGTGTCAAATCACAGTTTCTTACCCACCCATCCAGAGTTCTCATGAAGTAGAAACAGTGGCAGAACACAGAGCCACTCAGCCATAATCCAGAATAGACTTCTCAGAAATGGGGTGTGCTGGTTTCTTAGGGCTGCCATGACAGATTACTGACTTTAGGTCATAGGATTTATTCCCTTACCGGCTGGCTGGAGGAGTCAGCATTGCTGACCTCCTGCAGAGACACTGGAGGGTGCTCCTTCCTCACCACTTCCGGCTCCTGGATGGATCAGTGTCCTCACTCCTGTCTCTGTTTCAGTCTTCAAGTCGTCTTTGCCTCTGCATGTCTTTCTGTGTCCTCTTCTAGTGCTGTAAGGACACTAATCATTGGAACTAGGTTCCCCTTGAAAGCCATCATCATTTGAGTTCAAAATTTTTCACCAATTACATATGCAAAGACCCTATTTCCAAACAAGGTCACATTCTCATGCTCTGGAGAGATACGATTTTGGGGAAAAACTACTCAGCCCACTACATAGGGCACCTTGTGATTTGTATGGCAGCTACCCAGCCCCTCTTGTTTCTGTGTGCAATTTGATGCACAGGACAAAGGCCTCAAGGAGCTGACACTTTTGCTTGATCTTTTGTTCAGTATGTTTAATCTAAAGTGGCTCCATGTGGTTTTCCTTGACAATCCAGCCAGGTCCTGTTCTTGGCTGATCTTGTCTTTACACACAAGACCATCACCCAACAAAAAATTCAAACACAAACCCAATGAACTCCTCCCTCCAAAGCCCAGTTTCAAACAACCACCCTGTTCCACCAGCTCTGTCACTTTTCCATCTCTGATCTGAGCCATGCTCGTACTCTCCACTGTTCTTTCATTGTCCCACATCTTTTCACAAGAACTAAATGTGGCGATGAGCTTGCCACATAGAATACATGCGACAAAAGCTATTTTCTTTCCCGTAACTGTCTGACCCAGCCATGGATCTTCCCGGTAGTTGCTATTCATTATGTTTGTAGATGAGTTGTTGAAACAATCAAGACTTCCATATCCTTTTTGGAAGCAATCACCATAAATTAGCTTTATAATTCTTAAAATAGCTAAATGTCAACAGCAAGTTTATTCTATTTTTTTTCTCATGTAATTACCCTGTATCTTCCTCCTATTTTGAAAGTACTTTCCTTTTTTTTTTTTTTTCCTCCTTGGAATTCTGGATAAAATACTGCAGCTCCCTGAGTTGTCTCCTTGTCCTCCTCTTTCTTGTTTTCATTTTTCCCTTCCTTTCCCACTTGAAAAATAAAAATTATTAATGAGCATATGGGCCATCAAAACCACCTCCCACCCACAGCACCGGCTCTCTCTAGAAGGCAGGATGTCCATCCATTTGAGAGCATCAGGAGTGCACTTACCAGCACATGTGTGGAGCTCTCAGATGGTCAGCTGCTGAGCTGGGTGCTCTGCATTGGGCACCAAGTGAGGGATTTTTTTGACCCGGGCAGCCTGCTCCGCCTTTGATCTTCTTTCCTGCCATTTTTACTTCTCACACAAGCCTTCATGGAGTTCTTTAATAATTCCGGAATTTTTTTCTTCTTGAAGAATGATTTAACCTTCCAAGATCAAGCTTATATGCCATCTGTGTCTGATGCCTGTCCAGCAGAATAAACCACCCACCACCAGGGTTCCACTGCGTGCCTTGGACACTTCTGTTTCACAGAGACATTGCTGACTGCATCGTGTTCTCTGCCATGGGTAGCTCAGAAGCCGCAGTTCCTTAATAGCACATGCTCCACTTCCAAGAAGTATGTCTTTTCCTTCTCATGCCAGACCAGCTCACAGAGCATGACCCTAGACTTCAAGGAGGGCCATGAGCATCTCTCCATCAACTCACAGAGGAAATGAAGAAGGACTGCTAAAGGAATTGCCAACAGCCTCAGAAACTTTCTGTAGGAGAGATGCCTGTCCCCAAAGAGGAATAGCAGTCTGCTTTGGAATGAGTCATCCTGACTTGTTGGACTGAAACACATTGTGATGAAGCACTGAGATACATTCTCAAGGCAGGTCTGATGTCAGGGTCAGGGAGGAAGAGCAGGACCCTGGAGAGTGTGTGCTCAAGGAATGCCTGGGAGCAGCATCTCTAGCACAAGCTGTCACTAGGCTCCCTGGGAAGCCCTGGTGTGGTTTTAGGTGGTATTATTTTAGTGATTATTGAAATCATTGCACTAATACGGGGTTTGGCTGTCCTTGGTTGGGCTAGAATGGAAGCTTTCTCTGAGTGGTTTCTGTATTCATACTCACAGTTGGGAAATAACCATGGCATGGCCCACCACATAGTTCAAACATGACCGCTGCCAAAACAGGGTAGCATGGAGAAGAGAGTCTCAGGCCAGAAGAAAGGATCAGGCAGGGGCTCTGCAGGGCCAGGGTTGCTTCCATACAGGATGCTGACCCCAAGTGCACTGTAGTTAGTATTCAGTTCTGCTCAGGGGATCAGGTTGCATTTTTGAGATCCTGCCTCCTCCCAGGGTTACTTGATACCTGGCTATGAGCCTCAGGGGAAAGAGGAATTCTAGGCCCCAGATCCTACGGAAATGGAATGGCTGACACACAACTGGTTGTAGGGGTGACTTCTCTCCTTGTTGTGCGAGGGGCTTTCTTTAGAGTAGAACCAGTCTTTCTCTGTTGTTTTAAGAAAAGAACAGGTGTTCTGATTGGGGACTTCCAGTAAAAGGCCTTAGCCTTTTGCTTCCTCTGTGCTATCAGCTCCTCTGCAGCAGGAAGCACAAACTTACTGTGGTCAGCTGTTTGTCAGCTGACCCATGAGAGGAAATGCAGGTCTCCAAGCACCAGTAGTACCAGTAACTTGAATTCAGGGGTACACTTTAAGTTGTCCTCTTAGCTAGCAGTCCTAAACCCCAGTCTCCAATAATGCTTGATCCATAATAAAGATGATATTTTGGTCCCTGCCTATTGAAAATATCTCTCACTTCTTCTAAGAAAAGGACCATCACTGTTTAGGCCTCTAAAATCATAATGCCTATTACGGCTCACCTCAAAGTTATCCCTGTCAACTTATTTTCTTCATTTACTCTTCCCATTGCCTATGTACATCGTCATCTCTCACAACAGATGCTTAAGACTTGTCATTAACTCATTGCAAATTGAAACTCACAGCTTCTTGGATCCTCCCTTCTTCAGCCTTTAACTGGTATCGAAGTAACTACCTTAATGATGATCCCTGGGATTGAACACCACATGCAAAGTCTTACACAGATCCTGATGGACAGAAGGCTCATGTGGAATGAGGGATTCCTTCCCTCTTGATTTCTTTCCTCCTTCCCTCTGCTACTGAAGATGCCATCCTGGGTCAAGTGTGGGCATTTAATTATGGAACAAACACAGAATCTAATGTGACTCTGAAATAGAGGTTGGGGATATTTGTATTTAAGTTGTATGTGGTAATATTTTAGGTTATGTGGCCAGTTAGACTCTACCCAAATATTTAAATGTATTTTGTAATAAAAACAGCTGAGAACAATGCAGGAACAAATCAATGTGGTTGTGCTTCAAATCAACTTTATGAAAAAAGCTGTCAGCTCACATATGCTGAACCCTGCTGTGCAGTGCTGTCAAAAGGTTACTTTGTTTCCCCAAAGCTGCCTCCTGAAGTGTCCATGAGAGGGCAGAGGATGGGAATCAAGCAAGAGCCACCTGCCAGTGGCAAGGATGAAGGCTTACAGCAGTCCCAGAGCAATCTAATTTTATTGAATTTATTTTAGTTTGTCCAGGTGTGATGGAAATATTTTTCAAAAGTAAATAAGAATAATATCTAATAATATTTTTCTAATATGCATTAATGCTTCTAATAACTTAATTAAGGATATCTTTCCCTATTCTCCTGGGGGTTTTTGGATACCAATTTTACTCTGGCAAAATCTGAAGGGGTTCACCCTTGGAGGCTTTGGGGCATATGAAGTGGAATATTGTACAAAGTGGCCTTTAGAAGAATGCTCCCTACATCTGAAGGAATTGCTATAGCTCACATGGCAATTGCCTGGTGAACCCAGACCTGCAGCTCTAAGCCCTGCCTGCTGTCACCTTTGGCACCAAGATCATTCTCAATGTGCTTTGACGTTTTCTGAAACATAACCTCTGAATTTGACCTCTAATTTTTAAGGATGTCTGTTATATTAGGAAAAAGTCATGTCAGGATTTGAAGACTATCAAAGCTTCTACTGCAATGAACCCGTAGAGAGAAAAGTAAATTTTCCTTTCCATTTTAATATATTTTGGGAGAAAGGAAGTTATTGTGGCAGTACTCAGGATTTGAAGTCAGAGAGTCCTAAATTTCAACCCTGAAACCACCCTTTGGCAGCACTGTTCAGTCTTTTAAACTCTAACATAAGTTACTTTATCTTTAAATTGTGGGTAAAAAAATCTATTTTTAGTTTTTATGAAATAAGTGATAATCCATTTGTAATGACCATTACATTACATAATATGTGCTTGATAAATTGCAGTTATTAAAAATATTTTAATATTTCTAATAAAGCAAAATTAGAATCATCTGTATTGTTTAGTCTGAGTTGGAGCACGAGTGAATTTGTTTCCATGCAACATGTCAAAACTCTTTCCATAGAGTGATTGATGCTGCATTTGCTTCAATATTGCCAATCATAGACTACTTACGTGTGTACAAATATGCATATGCATTTATATATGTGTGTGTATTAGATGTATGTGGTTGTATATATGTGTGTATGTTCATATATATGTGCATATATATAGTAGATTTATTAAAATTAACCTGATTCTATTGTAATTTCAGGATCATTGCACACTCACCAGCAGTGTTTCCAGCAATTTCCACTGCAGACACTAGAAAAATGACTGAGTTGGTACTGAAAAATAAAAACATCAGCAATGGATCCATTTTTATGAACATTCAGTGGGAGGGAAGATGACAGCCTTCCAGTATCTACCTGGAAAATTAGTATGGAGCCTGCAAAGTCCCCCTCAACTCATTCTTCTCACTTTATCCATTGTTGGACTTCATTCATCTTCTTCACAGCTGTGTGTCTTTTGCCCTCTGTGCTCCCACTTCTGCCTTAACTAAGTTCTCATCATCTTTATCTGGAAAATGATGACCATCTCCTATCTGGATTTCTCTTTGCCATTTTGTGCCATCTGATCTGTTGACAGGTTGTTTTAAAATGAAAACTCAATTCTGTGGCTCTTCCTTTAAATGCTTTGGGTCTTCCTGTTGGGCACATGGGGTCCACTTGACAGCAGGCAGTCACTCTCTCCTGCCCACACTCCTGTGACACCACAATCTACCGTTTTGCCACCTCCCCTCTCTAGTTCAGGCTGACTTCCTCATACCACCCCCCACACTGAGAGTCCTCAGTCCCTCTGAGAAACAGCTAATGCTCCTCCTGGACAGCTCCAGTGCATTTCCCTACTGTCTGCCCTGACTGTCCTCCCTCCTCATAACAGCCACTCCCCCTCCCCCTCCTTTGTGGTTCTGTAAAACAGACTTCTCCCTTTATTACCTGAGGTTCCCTACAGCAGAGCAGCTCCACACTGGGTCATGGCTCTTTTTGCCCCCCCACCCCCCGCTGTGGCTCTTTCAGGGGATGTACTGTGTGATGAGCTTTATAACTCCAGTTCTCTTTCTTTCCTGCTGCAACTTGACCTCTTTTCAGTCTTAAGATGTACTTCTTCAGCTTGTTCTCACAGAAGCCCGGCATTTCTTTATCAAATCTTGACCATCGGCAGAGACAACCTGCCTCCTGTCTCCCCAAGGAAGACAATCTAAGAGGACTGCCCCATGAGTCCCCTGAATTCCTGTCTTCAGGCTACTGTACATTTCCTCCCCTGGAGGGGCTGCCTCACCTCACTCCCCAGGGTGACCAGCTGTTTACACATGCACCTCCTAAAAGAAGCTTCCTAATTCCCACCTCTAGCTATGGTGTGTGCTCAGGAAGTTCTGTTCTTTCAAATGAAGATGAACTTTTTATTGTAAATCTGTAAGATATCAATGTCCAAAACAATCATTCAAAATTAGCCTAAACTCAAAACCACAAACCTCCCACAACAGTAGTATGAAGTCTGAAACAATACAAAGAAAGGGGAAATAAATAGCTAAATACCCCAGTCAGGCAGCATTATATAGCTTTGTCTTCTAAACTTGAAGACAAAGGAAGGTTGGACACTTTGAAACCTGAGGTAGGAAGGAGTAAGTGTGAATGCCTGCCGCGCTCAGGGCTGGGAGCTGCTGCACTCCCCTTGTACCTTGCCACCCGGGCAGCCTTAGGTCACTGCCAGGCAGGGTGAGTGGCCTGCTTCCTCCGTGGGCCCCGCGGGAAGAGGTTGTATCTGTCGTGCCTTATTCAACTGGGGGCTCTGAGACACAACCCTACCCAGTTCCAGACTCAGCCTGGCCTTTGCATTCCATGAAATGAAGGTCAAAAGCGCCTGTCACGTTTCCCAGAATTCCTCTTGCTCCCTGGACAAGGACTGGGAACCTCCAAACAAACCTCAGTGACACAGAAATGGCTTGTACAACTTTACCAACCTAGATAAAAATGAAGGTTGCTAACTTAAACAGGAAAGGGCTTTCTGAAAGTAAGTCAGAGAACTGACTGAAACCACGGAAAATTGGGACAATCAAGCTGGTGCAAAGGACCAAAAAGTTCAACTGATAAGGAACCAAGAACATAGCCAAGATCCAAATGTAGAGTGAATTGATTAGGAGCTTACATCTGTGGGTTTGCCACTATCTGCGAATTACTTTCTGTTCCTTTTCTCTCATTATTTCCAAATGAAGAATAAAGGATGGGGCCGTTTATTAACAGAACCTTGGTCACATGACTGAGGGCTGTGCCCTAGCTTCCAGCACTCAGGGAAACTTGGTCTTCCTGTTGGACTCTCTGCCATCCACTGGGACTCAGACTCTGGTACTAAGCAGAATTTCTGTGCTGGGTGTAAAATACGGAGCAGGCAACAATAAAATATCGTTTGTCCTGGTGTAGTTCTGTCCCCTTTGCTTCCAGCCCAACTTTGGAGGACAAAGCGTGTCTTCCAGAGATCCTTGGGCTGCTCCGTAAGGTGCTCTTGCTTTAGAGACATGAAAGATGACAGTGTCAGAAAGATGAGGCTTGTCCTGTGTGGCCTGCAGGAGTACAACCAAGACTATTGGGAAGCCCTTCCCAATGAAAGGAGCCCCCGCAGCAGCCAGAGAGTCGCCAGAAGATGGAGTGCTGGCCTGGAGTCCGCAAGCTGAGGCTGCAGCATGGCCGAGCAGAAGACCCTAGACCCACAGAGCACAAGCCAGGAGCCCAAATGCCAACTTACATCAACTCAGTTCAAAAATGAATTCCCCCAGAAATACCAGCTGTGTTTCCAGTGCTCCATAGCCACAGGTGTGTGTACCCTGCTCGGCTGCACAACGGTGGGCATTTCCTTACCGCATGTTCCCGTGACCAGGACTACTGTGGAGTCTGCAGCATAGCCACACTGCAGTGAGGCCGTCCTGACACCTGGCAGTCAGAGCAGCACCAGGGGAACAGCAGAACTTAGGGCGGATAGCACAGGGACTGTTCAGGAGAGGACAAAGGAACAGAGCAGGTGCCATCAGCAATGCTCCCTGCAGAAGGACACTGACTGTGCCCCAAAACAGGAACAGCAAGCTAGAGGGACAGACAGGAAACATGTTGATCTGCAAAGTCCCTGTCATAGATACTCAGCTGCACTACAGCACAGGAACACACATGCGACTGTGTTCCAAGAAGCTGTGTTTACACACACCAGCATGAGTGTATAAATGTTAACATAATTTTTGCATGTTCCACAAGACTTTTCTTTTGATTCTTCTTCAAACATTTAAAATGTAAAAAATTCACGATTTGCTATTCCCTTACCTAAAAGGCTTCTCTTGTTTGGAATGATTAAGAAAAAAAAAATGCTCCCATCCACTGACCAATCCTCTGTAATTGTTACAATTGCCTAAACATCTGGCATCTAAGCTGTGGTTACTGCAGTAAGGCTGCATATCAATGCAATGACTACCCACTGCCCTAAGCTGTATTCCACCGCAGATGTGCTTGAAAATCAACAAGGCTTAGTAATTACCAGCACAGACTAAGCAACTGAACAGACGTACTAATGAATATTAGCCTTGCCAATTATTAGTGATTCATTTGATCAATTTACTGATTGATTTTGGTTTTTGTTTTGCTGTTACTGTTGCTATTTTTAATTGTAAAATTTCACAATATCACAAAATAACTCCTAAGGTTATTCTGAGAATTAAATGTGATTTTCTGGGTAGAGCCTTTGGCAAATAGATGTCAGCTAAGTATTCCAAATAGAACATGTACATCACTGTTACTCATATCATAGAATACAATAATCAGTGAAAAATGGTTGAATTGCTGTCAAGTTTGCAAAGGAAATGAGACAATATTGGTATAGGACACATAGAAGAAATAAGCTCTATCAAAACCAGGTACTTTGTAGAATTTTGTTTCTCATGCCAAGATTCCTTCCCAAAAGGGATAATTTTGAGGGTGATCCCAACTGCTAAATGTCACATAACACCAGGAAACTTAACTCTTAAGGGAACATTTGATTGCAACAGAATTTCCTTCGATTGGCAGGAAACTATGATTGCTTTCCTGCAAATGAAGCTCTAATTGGACCCACTGTGAGCTGATGAGCAGATCACGGGGCTACATCTCGTGTCTCACAGGAAGATTGGGTCCTGCTTGGCGAAGAATCGAGGTTGGTCTGTGGCTTGGCTGTGTTCCCACTGGCCCACTCTCATGAGGGGCTGGGGAATGGAAGGAATGCTGTTTACCGTTTCCTAATTTAAGGACAAAACTCCTTCAAATTATCCAAATTACAAAAGAAAAGCCCTTTGTTATTCTTCCTGCATGTGTCCATCTCCTTTTGGGTATTAAATATTAAAGTGTCAGTTTTCATTCTTAATAAAACATTTTTGTATAAGCATGCAAATGTAAATTAGACCACACCAAAATTAATCACAATAAATTGCAATTTAAAATTAGCCAGTTTCTTGTTATTTTTATAATTTTATTTATAAAAGTATAAATATAAATAAATGTACAAATATAAATTATTAATTTCACATTCTGGAGAGAAATATGCACTGTGAACCTCTATACATGACTCAGCATAGGCCCAACTCCCAAGGGGTTCACTGTCTACAATGCAAAAAACAACATGAACAATATGACTTTAGGGATGAGTGAGCAAGTGTGGCATCAAGTTAGGGACCTCTGCTGCCTCTGAGTAACATTTGACAGCTCAGGGCCATGGGGTACCCTTTCCTGGTTCCAGTCCCTCCCTGTGGTGACTGGGGTGCAGCCAGCCCCAACTGCCCAGGCCCTGCCCAAGGTCTAAGCACAGTGGAGGAAGGAACACTTCTTTCTGCAGAAGCTCAGTGCATTTATCTATATTTTTCCTCATTCTAGGGAAAAGGAAAAGGAAAGGCAGAAGGGAAAGAAAACCCAGTATTGGGAAGTAAGGAAAGAGGAATGGCAAGGAAATGCACGTGAGCGTGGTTGCATTCCAGGGACCTTTACCTGCCAAGAAGGCAGCTACTCTACAGGCTGCAATTGGTGACTCCCAATCCAACCCCCTGTCTCCAGCCAAAGGACTGGACATCGTAGCACTTCTGCCATCCTCTGCCAGGTCCTCCATTCTTTCATGTACATCATCTTGTTCAATTCTCAAAAGAGCCCCCTGAAAAGGCCCCATTTTCCTCTTTACTAATGAAGAAGCTGAGCCTTGGAGACATTAAGGTCCAGGAAGCTCTTCCAGTAAGAGAGACTGCATCTGCGGATGCTTTATTACATCTTCAGGCACGGTATGCTCTCTAGCTTTCTGAAGGTGTAGCAGGTCCTCCACACAATAATGTAGAAAGTGGGCATCTCAGAAAAATCAATCAACATACTCGGGCTCTTCAGTGAACTGAGCCAGAGTTGGAAGGAGGACAGAGGCTGCACTCCTGCTCCCTTTCTCTGCCCATGCTCTGCTCCATCTCTCTCAGAGTTTGCCACATGCCTCAGCGTGTCCATGTGAGCCACCTTCCCAGACAGGCTACCTGATTGCATTATTTGATATTATTTAAAATGTGAAGTTTTAATCTAACTTTTTAAGCTAAGGAAAACACATTTTTTTTTCCTGAGATGTTGAAATCAAATGACTGCTTTGAATATTGCAAGAAGCTGGCCTCATGCCAGAAAGAACAATGCGATACTATTTTGGTGGATTTTCAAGTTTTCTTATGTAGATCACTGGGGGAAAGATGCCGTATTTTTCTTTTCTTTTCAAGCATGAACTGCATATTTGCCTCCTGAGACTATGGTTTTAGCAATTTGAGATCAGTTCATCTCCAAATACACCTAATTTTCAGTATCATCCAAAGTCACAATCCATTCGTTCTGACCATTAAATCAAATGCCCAAGAACAATGAGCTTCACTGTGGAGCATAGGAAAGTGCCCGCCTGATCGGAAGGGGGCACTGCTATGCAGCTGCTGGGTCTTCCCTTCACTGTGTGGGGAGGTGTGAGAATGAAAAGGGATCGAGACAAAGTAGACGAGGACTGGCAGGGGGATGCCCAGACCCAACTGAGAAAGAGGCACATTTGATCTTCAGCGCAGCCCTGTTTTCCAGCCAGTTAGGATCAATTTGATGCCTTCAATTAAATCCAATGCTGTACTGGAGTAGACGTGGGGGAGGAAATGATAAACCACAGGGTAGGAGAGCACATTGACTTTGATGTCCGAGCTGGTTCTACTCCCAGCCTAGCTTATATAAGCTATGCAAACCTAAGGCATTTATTTAATCTCATTTGACTTGAACATTTTCATCTGTAAAATGGGAGTATGATCTTGGAGGTACTGGAGTAGAATTTCAGGCAAGCGATGTATGTAAACATGACTAGGGCACAGAGAACATAAGAAATACTGTTCTACTCCATCCTCTCACTCTCAAAGAAGCAAATTATGGAGAAATCATAGATTGAACACACACATAAACATACCCACACATGCACACACAGAGACACAGCTAAGTGTTCATCTGAGGATAGCTGCCTGAGATGCATGAGTGTTGGAGAAGGGCTGGTCCTTCTTCTGGGACAAAAGGGAAATTTTCATACAGAGAATTAATGGCATCTGAATCGGGCAAAGCAAGGACCAGTTGAACTTGAATGATTCAGGAAATAGGAAGAGAAGCTGTAGAATGAAATTGTGGCCCAAGACACATGCAGGCGTGTGGCTAGAGTTAGGCTGTGGGAAGGAGGAAGTAAGGGAGGTGGCTGAGGAGCAGGTGTGTGCAGGACACTGGGGAGACCGGATGCAGTGCTGACCAGGAATTTTCTCTATTTTCTGCATCTTGTGTATTGGGTAGTGCAGAGTCAATCCGGAAGACAATGGATGAAGGCAGAAGACTGAATGATAGTGAGAGCTACAGTGTAAGAGAGTCCTTATAAAATCCATTCAGTCGATGGCCATCAGATGCCCACGCACTGTGCTGAGTACTAATGATGAGCAAGAGAGGCTCCTTAAGTCATGGAGTCTAAGCCCTTCAGAGTGACAAACAGTAGAGAGGTAAATGAATAGACTATGTCAGGTAGCAGAACATGCCCTGCACAGGGTGAGCAGAGCAGGTGTTACAGGTGTGTGTGGAGTGGAAGTGGACCCTTCTAGAGATGGAGGAGAAGGCCGGTACTTGTGAGAAGGAGCCTTGGGAGCTGAGCCCCAGTAGTCTGAAGGGAGCAGCGCATGGAGAGCCCATGTGGCAGACCTCCAGCTCTGCAGACTTCAAGGTTCAGAGAGGCTGTGTGGCAGGAGGACAGTTTAAGGCCCACAATGCAGAGAGGCTGGGGTACAGAGCCTGTGTTGAAATGGTCAGGCAAGCTGGGTCCCGGGAGCCATTGAGACCAAGGTGCATTTCCTTTTTAGTATGATGTGGAGAAGGGGCCACTTTCAGAGGTGGGTGTCCTAGGGATCACGCTGACATATACGGCAAAGAGATGGCAGAGGGGCAAGGACTGCAGTCATTGGTTAGACATGACAGACTCTGTTAGCAGTGATGGTGAGAAGTAATTCTGGTGCATGTTTTAAGATAGAGCCCATGTGCCTTAGGATGTAGTAAATGGAGATTGGGTTGGGGGCAGCAAAGAGGGCTTGAGGATGGAGGGAAGAGGATGGCTGAGGAGTGAGTGTCTGCGACCATGTCCCTGACACTTCTGTACTGAGACTGTGAGAGACTGACTGACTTCATCTGATCAATCCTTTTCCCCAGGTAGTTATAATACAAAAGCAGTCCCATCTTCCTCCTGTGAACCACCTCTGAATATGAGATTACATATTCCCACATCATAGATGAGGCAATCATGTCACCAAGAGGGCAAATAGCTTTCTCCAAGTTCTTTGCCAGTGAGTGGAGGGGCCTGGGAAGAACAGTCTCTTACACTGGGCCCACCGCTCAGCTTATTACAAAACAGTGCTGTTTGATAAACTCAGGGAACTGAAATCCATTGCCTGAACTATCTCAATTCCCAAAAGAGGTTAAGATAATGCAAAGACCTGGGGCTTTGGCCAGTAAAATCTGAGATCAAGCCCAGATCTGTCAATAACTATCTTAGAAAAAGCTTAGTTTTTAAGAATTTAAAATTTAAGAGTTTAAAAGATAGTGGGCTGAAGATATAGCTCCGTTAGTAGAGTGCTTGCCTCACATGCACAAGGGTCTGGGTTTAATTCCCAGCACCACACATACACACACACACACAAAAAAAAAAAAAAGAAGAAAAAAAATTAAAATTTTAAAAAAGGTTTTGCCCAATTTCATCTGTAAAGTGGTGATTAAAATGCTCAATTTTAAAGGTTGTTAGAATTCAGTGAGTGACATTTCTTGTAGTTCCTCCCCTCTTTTTCAAGGAACAAATGAAATAAAATTTGTAGCTCAGTAGTATTACGGCTTTATAAGGCTGATGTCAGCAAAGCCAAAATTCTGATCTCAATTATCATGACTGATGGATCATATAATGGTAATAATAATAATGTTAATGATAATGGTGCTAAAATTGTAATAAAAATCTTTAATCAAGTGAAGGAGTTTTCCCTATGGAATTACAAATGTTTATTTTACTACATACAATTCAACATTTCTTTGCAGTTCATCTCCTACAGATGTCATAACAATCTCAGCTAACAATTTTAAGGTCATTTATATACCTAGTCTTGTGTTTAATTCAGCTTATATTTTATTTCTCCTTCAATACGCCTATCAATTCCTGTATGTTGCTCATTTTACAGATGATGAAGTTGAAGCACAGAGAAGGCAGGTGGCTTATTCAAAGTCATCTCTTTGGTGCAAAGGCCTGTATTCTTGAGTTTCACAGTGTGCCTGATGAGAATGGATTAGCTCTGTTTCGTGTTCATTAAGTGCCGTATCTCATGTGCAAGCAATCCTCAGTCAAGTGTTCTAAGCTGTCCAAGTGCCCTCTAATCTCCAAAAGAAGTCCCTTGTTGCAAGCGGGTTCTTGGGTCACAGTGCCCAAATATCAAGGCAGTAATTGAGTGAACGTGCCTTATCAGTAGAGGATTCAGATCTGATGTCTTCTGAGCAAAACAGAAGACATCAACTTTTCATAGTGCAACAGGTAACAGATAAATACATTTTAAATCAATACTTAGTCATTGATGATAGTCAACATTTCTGTTTTGTTTTTTTTCCTCTCTCAAATTAGAGATATTAAGAGTAAAAATAGACAAAAACAATTGAATGCTTTTCTCTGCTTTGATAAATGATCCATATGAACATAAAACTAATTTCTCTAGTAGTGATATAAGCACTATTTATTCAACATGCATTTGACAAGTGCTTAAGAGATACAGATCATATGGTCGGACAACTCTAATATCAAGTGTCTTCTGTTTCCAAGAGGAGCTGGTTCTAAGTGAGTGGGTATTTGCAGGTCCATAGAATTGTAAATGGGATGAGATGTATTTCCCAAAGATCAAAATACTTTCACTATAAGCTTTGCAGTGAATCTCATCAGGCCAAAATATTAGATATTTCCTATTGATTATCTCTATTACAAAATTAGTTCTTTTGTCCCCAATACTGGTCTGGTCTTAGGTTCCTTAACAAATCATTATAATTAGTTCTATCCAAGAAATTTTCCAACATATGCCTATTTTCTTGCTACAAGCACTATCATTGTTCCAATGTCTATATACTCTTTTTTGGATGCTATTCTTCCCCCACATCCCTGATCTGGCATAGTGATGAAAGCAATACTGGTCCCCAGTGTGTGTTCAGGCAGTCTCAGATGATTCGCATGCATTATCTTGTTTGGTTGTAAAGGAGACCCTGCAGGTAATTGTATTATCATGTTGATACATTAAAAGAGCATACAAATAAATGAGCACTTAAGGCTTAAAAATGTTACAAGACTTCTGCATGGCCAGGTGTCCTCAAGAGTCACAGCTAAAGGTTTCTGTTGGGCTGTCTTCCTCTATTTCTCAGCAAGGTAGCCTGTAGTATTTATGGTAGAAATGGTTTTAGGAAGAAATTTTTCATTATTTCAAATGAAGGCACTTGTAATTTTATAGGTCCGATTTAAGATATGGCCATGAATCAACTGAGCAGTGGAAAGTTCATGGATTTGGGAGTGAGATAGACCTGGGAGCAAATGCCCATTATTCTTTCTAAGCTATGTAATCTCAGGCAGTCCTTAGCTTTTAGTGCCCAGTTCTTCCTCTTTCAAAATGGCCAGTGGTGTCTATTTGGGGATTCACAGGAGGGTGCAGTAGCTTAACTACAGGGAGCTCCCAGGGGAGCATCAGGGCTGCAGTCACTCTCAATCCCCTGAATATGAGTGTTAAGAACCAATTCAAATCCTCTTTGCTTCTCAATAAAAGTTTCTCTGATGGGAAAGAGTATTTAATTCTCATTCTTTTCTCTGACTTAAATAGAGCTGCTGATTTGCACTATACTTTTTAAACACATCTTCAATTACTTTGTATTTAACCCTTTACACAGTAAGAATCAGGAAGCCCTGGCCATAGGAATCACCTGTCTGACCAGCAGTAGCTCAAGCTACATACCTTGTTGCTTTTGGAAATATTGTTCTGGAGGAAATTTGTTCCACTGTGAAAGCTCATGACAAACCATATGTTTACGAGGAGCACAGGCTGATGCTTGTGGCCCTGAGGCTGGTGGAGGAGGTCAGGACCTCTCAAAAGGAAGCCTCTTCTTGATCATTCACAAGAGGGCATGCCATGGCCCTGCTTTCTCCTTTAGTAAGACCAGTTCTCTGCCACAGGAGTGGCCCACTACAAAAAGACAATTAGGGAGACAGTTCCTGCAGAGGTCTTGCCCAAAGACTTGGAGTATTTAATGCAGGTCAGTGTACTGAGGCGAAGAAAGAGGGCCTGGATTTGAGAGATGTTTGGGGTGCAGAGTAATCTCTCCTGAAATTTTTTTCTTATATTTTTCCTCTTCAAGATAAAATCATTTCCTCTCTCCTCTCATTCATCTAGAACCATTATTCTCTTGCATGAGCTTCAGCCCTCCATGAAGAGTCCATGCAGGATCTGCCACCTCACAGGGGAGATGGAGGACAGAGACAGCCTCGTGCATGGACCTGTCTCTCCAGTGGGCAATAATGAGAGAGTTTTATAATGTTTTATAAATGAAGTCAAAAAGAGCTTAAAGTGAGTTTTGGCATTTTCTAATATTTTCTCATCTTTTTCTGTCTCTCTTGGGAGAAAAGAGATCTGCTGGCAGAAACCCAGAGCTTGGCCATATTCTTTGAACTGGGTGCTCAAACGTTTCACTGCTCAGGGCAGTAAGTGTCCCGTGGTGGTGTCTCCTTCTTCCCTCATCTTCACAGTAAGCTCCTGGTCTGGAGTGTTGAGAACATGCTGCTCTGCCTCTGAAGGCAGCCAGCTCTAATATATTTGGTCAGAGAGACACGAGTACTTCCTGTGATCCTGAGACTCGGTGCTCCAGAAAATTAGACACAGATTCAATACCGTAAAATAACTCTGCAGGGAAAATGATTTCTGTGGCTTCAGCTGTGGACAGTGCATGGCCTCTGGCCCACATGGAGCCATTTATTTATTTACTTAATATCTTTCGACAGATCAGATCATTGCAGAGACACCCTTAGCACTCATCTGTAACCTTCCAAAAAGACCATTTTCAGTCAATGGCAAGAGCTAGCTATGAAATTAAGAAATATTAAAAAGGAGGAAGGCTGGAGGGAAGCGGACAGGTAGTCAGAGTGCAGAATGCTGGGGCGAGCCTGACAGCAGTCAATAAACTATTGGCATAACTCTGACACGTGGGGTGTCATCACTAGGAGTGTCTCTGGGTTGTGTACATGTGGAGGGGACAGTGAAAAAGAAACCATTAAAAGAGGATGAGAAGGAAAAAGAGAAGAGAGGGAAGGGAAGGAGAAGAGGACTGGGCAGCGGAGAGAAGATGGAAAACAAAATGGAGAGAGGGAGTTTCCCTCCGGGTAAGGGAGGAGTTTTGCATTCCACTCTGGTCTTCTACCCGCTGGTGTTTCTCGGCTAGATGATCTTAAGTCATGGCAATCTGGCTCTCAAGTACATTTTTTTTTTTTTTTTTTTTGCAAAATGAGATAATGCATGCACGTTCTCTCTGCTCTAGTGAGTCATCACAAATAGCAAGTAATTGAGTGAATGTCAAGTTGTTTTACAGCTCAGGCTACCACATCGTAGAGATTCAAAAGGACTACAGCTATTTGTAGCTAACACGGCTCCTCTCCCCTAGGCTCAGTGATGTCCCCACACTGGGGAATACACACACACACACACACACATGTATTTTATTTATATATATATATATATATATATATATATATATATATATACACACACACACACATCTTAATTTATATTTAGATATCCTATATATTTGAGCTTTTAAAAAATCTTCCTACCTTGTTTTGGGGTGTATAGTTGTGATTATCTTTACTTAGATGAAACATAAACACACCATTAATATATCGGTGTTCTGCAACACAGATAGTGCTCTTTAGAAACAGTTTATAGATAGCTAAATAATTTATAGGTGATCACTCTGCACAGCTTATATAAAATTCTGCCAATAAAGTTGATAACAGACAGCAGTTATTCAAACATGGCTTATTTTATGAAATCATGATATATTAATATATTTCAAGCAGAATGACTTTGTATGTTAGAGTAAGTGAACTTTTCTGCTCTTTATCTATATGCAGCATATATTTTATTTCCTGTCATAAAGTAAGAGGTCCCCAGGGTCTCTATGCTGTGACAGCCACTTACCACTGAGCTCTTACCACTTCAGATACTCTTACTCTTTGAGCTTGGTTCTTTCCTACAAGTGTTGCTGCTTGTGTCCAGCCCACAGGTTCTAAGATCATTTTACTTAGGCCATATCTAAGTGGTAAGAATGCAGCTGGAATCCTGTTCCTGCTGGACAAACAGCAGCCTGTCTGCTATAAAAGTAGTAGGTTCCCCTAACCCACTGTTCCTCGGCTGTGAAGCAGACCCACTGCAAGGGCACTGCTCAGCTGGACTGTCCTATGCTTCCCTCCCAGGGGACTTGGGAGCAATGGGCGCCAAGGACAATATGAGATGATACTTTTGCTTGATCTACTACAGGTGATGAGCTTCTCTGTATCTAAAAGAAACTTCTTTCAAATACATGGAGAAGTAACAGGCTGACTCTAGTAAATAGGACAAAATGACATTTCAAAGCCAATTTTCTGTTGGGATGAAGTAATACAGGGGGACTTTTGGCCTAGCCAGAAGGCATGGACAAAGTTAGCATTCATCTTGGAGGACACTGCTCAGCTAAAAGTCATGCTCAGCACGGGGCACAGCTGATGTGTGGGCTAGACTGACAGAAGTGCTGAGTGGCCTGTTTTTATACACACACCGTGGTCTTCAAATATCTTAATTGCTATGTTGTAATATCTTCCATCATTGTGAACTAAAGACAGTAACTGTAAGAACCATGTGAACATCATAGCTTCCTTTGATTTTCATAGCTCCCAGGACCACTTTTTCACTGAGAACAGCAGTGGAATCTCTAAAGTCCAGAAAGCCTGGAGGAGGCCCCGGGAAGCTCCGGAGGAACGGTGGGAAGGAGGAGAGCAGGGAAAGGGGCCTAGAGGTCAGCCTCCCCTGCATCTTCTGGCTTGTGCTGGTGAATCTGACCTGATGGAGTTTCCAAGTTAGCCCTGGGATCAGGATGACCACAGCATTTGCTTGGAGTGATGGCATTAGCATTTTATTCTTATAATTTCTCTACAGATAACCTTTGACATCATTGTCACCTTCTTACACGTTTAAAGGTCAAGGAATCTAGTGATAGAATCCTGGATTTTGGCTTAATCGTGTTATTTGATAACTAATAACTCAGGAAAACTTATCTTTCCCCTTTAAATCTCTTTTTTTAAACCTGCGAATGAGGAAGATAATACTCAAAGGATGTCTAGGAAACTGGGAGGTAACGCACCACAAACCCCGAGGTGGATGTGCTCCAAGCTGGAGAAGGTCTGTCTTGCGGTTACGGTTGGCCCTGGTCACATTGTTGAATGCTCTTATTTCCTGAGCTCTTGCCACTTCAGATACTCTTACTGACTTCCAACTAACAGTGACTTAAATCCTTTTGGAGAGCAATCTTCCCATGCGCATGGCAGCTGCCCCAGAAGCCGAAGCAAGAATTGTTGGAAGTTGGCCCATAAAAGACTCCATTGCTTTGCCCTCAGGTATAACAGCTCTAAGATGATTCCCAGAGACTCCCCCCAGGAGTAAGCTCCAGTCACCCATAGTGACTTAGTAAGTGTTAGCTTTTCATCACTGTGACCAAAATACTTGACAAGAGCAACTTAAACTATGCAAAGTATATGCTGGGCTCATAGTTTCAGAGGTTCAGCCCGTGGTCAGCAAGACATATCACTCTAGGCCTGAGGTGAGGCAGAAAACCATGGTGGAAGAAGGCTGCTTAGGTCATGGTGGCCAGGAAGAGGGGGAGGGAGGGAAGGAGCCACAAGGAAGATGAACTCTTTCAGGACACATCCCTAGTGACCCACCTCCTCCAGCTGTGTCCCTTCTACCTAGAGTGACCACCCAGTACAATAGTACTTTTATATTTATTAACCAGTGAAATGGATTAATCCACTGATTAGCTAATAGCTTTCATAACCTAATCTTTTCACCTCTGAACATTCCTGCATAAACACAGGAGCTTTTGAGGGCACATCACATCCAAATCATAAGAGTAACACTTGCTTCTACTGCCTCTCTATTCAACTTCCAAATAAACTCCTTGCACCTGGGTCTCTGCCTTAATATCTAATGGGAGAATCCAAACTCTTATGCTCCTTTGGAATTTTTTTTCTTCCACAACAACATACTTTTAATAGCAAGTAGGTCCAAAACAGCCATTTGACCCCCTCCACCAAACTTGGAGATGTCCTTTTTCTCTATCCCCAAGTATGTCAATAGTCACTTGCATGACAAGGTTGGAGTCCCAAAGAGATGGCTGTGTTCTGTTAGCAGGAACAGCCAATCTTCAAGTTGGACCAGGAGACAGAACCTTCTAGCAGAGTTGGTTCTGGATCCTTTTGGATTTATGTCATACATCTGTTGCATTAAAGAACAAAGGGTAGTTTCTAAGAATGGAAAGTAATATCTGGGAGGATTTATAGACTGGGATTCATTTTTGGTAACCTGCTCTCCCTGGTGTTTCTTGAGTTGCATTGTTTCCTTTAAGTGCAGAAGGAAACTTCATTGAGAAGCAGTGAGGGACTGCTTCTGCCATTGCTACCTCCTTTCTTCTTTTGTGATGTTGGTATCAGAAAGTGGGAAAGGATTCTCTGAATGAAAGAGAGTCTAACTAATCATGCAGAGGTAAAAGTCCTGGTGACTTAGGAGCATATCAGGCTTAAAGCACTAGATGTCAAAAATTATCGGTGGAGTTAGATTGTAGCAGGTTATCAATAGAATGATTAAGGACATGGACCAACTCAGAAAATAGTAAACTTTAATTTGAAGATGCTTAATGTAGTTCATTGATCTGTCATCTAATTTGACTTCGGGAATCAGATGATATTCAAGATCAAGAATTAATCAAAGGGACATATTTTCACAAAGTTGAATTCTTGACAGCACAGTATGCTTCTCAGTTCTTTCTAATTTCAATACTGTCACATTTCAATTGCAAACTGTATTACCAAAACCTAATGTGCTTGATGCTCATCTTGCATGTGCTTTTTCCTCTTTTGATAGATGGTTCATTATTTTAAAAGCATCATTATAAGATTTCTCTGTCATGCTTCAATTCTCCTAGAATACCTAGACATCATGCAACTCTGCCACTTGAGATTGTCCCTGTCTACATATTCTTCCTCATAATGTGCTGTAACTGACCCTGAGCAAATATGAGCCTGAACCTCTGGGATCTTGAAGCCAGGAGGCTTAGCACAAAAGCAACTGTGCCAATGGGGCTTTCATAGCTCATTGCACTCCTTCACAGTTTACCTTGCTATCAGAAATTCCCTTTTTATCTCTTATTTATCCAGTAATTACATCCTTGAAAACTAAATATACTCATTATAAATGTAAGCCAGGAGATACCTTCAAGTAATATATATTTTTTAATATCAGCAAAATCCTTCAATGGCTGTTTTAACGGACTCTCCCAATGACACCATGCTGTGCCCTAGTTTTAAAAATCAAATAAAGCCCGGTGAACCCAAATGAACATCTCCAGCCCCTGCATTATCTTAAAGTTTAGCACAGAGAAAATGCTCAATAAGTAGTTGTTGAATAAAGGGATAAATGGACGAATGTGAACAGTGGACATCACGAATGTGAACATCTTTACCACTTGGGGTAAAGATGTGAATAAAAAAATCAAGGAACAATCCAAATGTTAGAAATGTGTGCTCACGACAGTTACATCTGACTTCTACATCCCCTACGCACTCTCTTTCATCACATGTTTCTCTATAATCCTCTGATGACCAAGGATATTTCAGATTGACACTTGGACTCAAAGCCTTTGTCACATGTCATTCTGATGGACCTTTCTGAAGAGTGAGGTACGTGGTCTCCTATGAGAAGCCTGTCTTTTCCCAGGGTGGCAGGTAACCTCCTTACTAACCGTGAAGGGAAGAACCTCTGAGAGTCCTCCTGGCATGCTAAGGATCTTCTCCAGAGATCAGGAGAGTAAACGCACAGCTCTGCACACTACTCTGCCAGGTAACAATGAGGAGGTAGCGGTGAGCAGGAGAGGGATCTTGGACTTGTCACACCCTCCAGACACTTGGTGGGCAATGCAAAGCATGGTCCAATCAACACATCTGCACATTAACAAAGTGAAAGATGGAAACCAAGAAGTGCCACAGGAGGGGCAGCATGGGCACTAGCACCTTGGCATGCATTAAAAGTCACCAAGTGCCTGTAACAAACACCCCCAAGGTAAGATGGAGTTTGTACATTTCGATATTATTTCAAAAACGGCCTAACCTCCCTTTCTTCAACTAGAACTATATTAAGTTGGAGTTGCTGAGGGGACCTAAGTTGTGTTCTGAAGCTGGCTGATTAATTTCTAAGGTTCCTACGTCGTCACTCATCTCCACATTTTGTTGCTTGGGGGCATGTGGTATTGCAAATGAAATGCTAGGAAGTTGGCTCTATCTTGATACTTTTCCAGAATCTTTTTCAGATGCTTCAGGCCTTGACCAAGGCCAGAGAAATAGTTTTTGAATGATAACTATAATTCTATCTTCTCTGGCCATGTTATGGACGCCTTATATAAAATAGCAGAGGCGTGTCAGAGAAATAGCCGGGTTTCAAGTCCAAGTTTCTGTCTTTTCCATTCTTCCAGTCCCATCCTTCTTTGTGCTTCGCTTTCTTTTTCCAGATACAATATTTGTATCTTCTTTTTCTTCCTTCCACCTTCTTTCTTGCCTGACTTCTTCTTATTGTCACAAATTCACTCACTTTTCATTACTCTGAATTTGCAGCACGCTGCATCATTAGCCTTACTTTCCTACTGTTGTGTTTGTAGCTCTAAACTTGTGATTCTTAACTCACATGCCTTTAGCCATTTCTCTCTGTGCCTTCCTCCTCAGGGAGCTCCCGTATCCCTGATCTTGGTCAAGGTAAGAATCAGCTCTGGGTTTGGACTTTAACCATCTCAGCTCTACATCAGAACCTCAGACTGTCAGAGGACTCACTCAAGACCTGGTCTTCTCTCCACCTCTGAGCCCAGCGTCTTGACCCTCTCTGAGCCACAGGAAGGAGGTGTGCTCTTGCTCTTAGCCAGAGGAAGGGTGTGAGCTCAGGCTTCCACATCCTCATTCACGATTCTCATCTTCACCGTGATCCTGGTTTTCCTTTAATTTTGATTTCCTTACTCTCTCTATTTTATTCTCTATGACTTTTCCTTTATCCATCTTTTTTATTTACATATTTTGCTTTTTGTGACTTTCTTTTTTTACATGTTTTTTTTTAGTTGTCAATGGATCTTTTATTTTACTTATTTATTCATATGAGGCGCTGAGAGATCCAACCCACTGAGCCACAACTCCAACCCTTTTTGTGACTTTTAATCACTGTGTATTTGTTTCTTTCCACCTGCATTGCATTCCTCTGTTTCTTTCTTTTCTTTCTTGATTACATTTTTTTGTGATTCGTTTTTCTCAAAGCGTCTTCGTTCCTCCTCATCGTCTCCTTTCTCCCTTTCTCTCCTCTTCTTTCCCACCCTTTGCCTTTCTCATTGGGGCCTTGGTCCACCCTCTCTCCTCTCCTCCTTATCTCATTTTTTAATGTGGTTTCAATCAGTTTGAATGTCTCCTTTGTTTCCTATTGTGCATGGGTTTCTGTAGACTCTCTGCTTCCTTTCTTTTTACTTTACCTCAACTAGTTTATGATTTTAGATTTCACCCAACCCTAGGCACTTCTCTCGATTCTCCTGCAGAGCGTGGAAGGGGGTCTGCTTCCCTCTGCTCTCTCTGCACAGGACGTGTGTTCAACAGGAGGAGAGAAGCCAGGGCCGTGTCTAGCCACCCTCCCTTCTTGGTCAGAAGAAGCAGGGCAGAGGCACAGACCCTCAGCCCCAGGCCTTAGGCAATTGAGGGTTGGAGAAGAGACATTCGTTCTGCTGTGTTTGAAACTGCCGCTGCTGCCTTAGTAAAAGGGAGGAGGGAGGAAGAAAGAAGCCCTTCGTGGAAGACCTTCCACTTCCCACTGAACCTGGGTATGTGGTGCGTTTCTCCTGTGGTAGGAGACCCCTCACTGACAGAGACACCTGAGGAGGGAGCAGGAGGACATCACCCTCATTCCTGAAACCTGGAAGGTTTTGAGGGTGGGGGTGGGCAGAAAGCTTTAAAGCTTAGAATTCCAAAGACAGAGCCCTGGAGAGAGCCAGGGACACAGCCCAGGGGCAGGGGAAAAATCACTACCATCTGGAGGTCGTAAGAACTCGTCTGGATTAGATCCTGGTGATGACCACTTTCAGGTGCAGAGGGCCTAAGAGTTTATAGGAAACACTGATGCAAATTACAGTTAATTTATCAAAATTGCTCAAATCTATAGCTACTGTAACAGACGCTTTTCAAAAGAATACTATGCAGAGTACAGTGGTCATCAAAAAGAGAAAAAGAAGGACAAATCCTTGTCCTCAGGAGATGCATTCCAGTTGGGGGAGGAGAGAACAGGAACAACTGCAAACTGTGATGTCACAGGGAAGTGGGCGAAGTGATGAGGGGCAGCAGGACATGCAGGTGGAGAGAGCTATGTGCTCCTTCCTCAGGGCAGCCAGTGAAGCTATCTGATAGGAGCCACTGAGGTCTGTAGGTAGGAGATGAACCACATAGTGTCTCTCTGTGGGTCTCAGTGTGTGTATTCTGAGGTGGGGGAGCAAGGTTGGGGGCTTATAACAGACACAGGACAGCAGGGGTCAGTGTTGCCTAGGAGAGTGAGAGCATGGGGGAGCTGCAGGGTAAGAGGTGGAGGACCCTGTGCCTGACCACAGGGGCCTGAGTCCCCGCAACAACTTCAGCTGGGATGAAAACATTCTTAGAAGAGTTGGAGTAAAAGTGAGGTATGATACGACCTTCATAAATCAGGGAATGCCATAGGGCCATTAGGGGTAGAACAGTTGGGGAGGCAGAAGAGGAAGCAGGTAGCCCAGGGAAGAGGCTATTGAACAGATAGATTCAGATAACAGCCAGCAATTGAAACTCAGGCGCTCAGCATGAAGACAGAATCGAGAACAGGTTAGATTCTGGGTGTGGTTTGAAGGTGGAGTGGCAAGGATTTGTTAGTAGATTGATTAAGGCGTGGAGTTAGGGGGCAAAGAAAGGAATCTGGGATGATTTTAAGATATGGGGGCCGAGTATGAAGGAGGATGGAGTTCCCAGTAGTGGAAATGGTGAATGGAGCAGGGTAGGAGAAGCCAAGTAGTGCTGGATCCAGATCCCACAGGGCCTGGCATTTGTACAAATTGTCAGCTTCTCTTAAAAATTAAAAAAAGAAAAAAAAAATGAACTCTCAATTAGCTTCTGGGGATTGGAAGAAACCAGTGCAGCTGAGGACCCAAAGCTCAGTCTCAGCCTCGTTATCTCTACACTAGAAGTGTCTCCTCGGCAGCAGTGGTCTCAGGTCTGGGCCATGTGATCCCACATTAGTATTAATTGTCCAAGTACAGATGCTGCCCGGCAATGCTTCACAGGAATTAGGTTAGTGAATGTTCTCGTCTTCTGTATGTCTTAAAATTGTGGCAATAAAGGGAGCGTGCATGAGGAAGAAGCCAGAGTGGAGAGTCATCAGCCTTTCCAGGTTTAGATGTCAGGAAAATGAAGAAGTGCAGCCATTGAGGTAGCGGAGAATGGATAACCTCTGTTTTTGGTAAACCCAAAGATCAGATCTGAGCTCTGAGAAGGATGTGGCCACTAACAGAAAGGAGGTAAGTCCTCGCTGGTGGGCATCATTGTTCCTTGGACCCATCCGCACCACGCACCTCCTTGGAGTGCTTCAGCTTCCCAAACACTTTATTGGCCATTTGCTTTCTTTAGATCATTGGCTCTGCCTCCTCTAAAATCATCCGGTGTTGGAGGGGCCGGTGCTCGGATCTGAGCCTCTGCCTTTTCACCATTCCTCTCTTGGGTGACGCTGTCCAGTCCTGCAGATTAAGGTCGTATCTGCATGGGCTCCAGACTCCCAGGTCTCTCTAGGGCCCAGGCCACTCTCCTGAAGCTCATTTACACAACCACTTTCCTGATGATTGTGCACAATGGATAAATTCACTTCAAACTTCAAAGGCTCAAGGTAGAATGTCTGATTTCCCTCCCTAACACTCTTCTTTTCCCTTCTTCTATGGTGAACTGCTTTAGTATTCTCCTAATTAGCCAGAGAAAAAGCCCGGGAGACTTTCTTGAGCATTCTCTATGCTGCACCCCAAACACCAACCTGCCAGCAAGTCCTACCTGTCTGTTTCTTTCCAACGCTCCTGTCGACCTGCTGCTCCACCTCAACATCTGATACAGGGTGTCCTGCTTCCGCCTTCCCCCTGAGCTGCCTTGAATGCCGTGCTCCATCAGAAACCCTGGGAATGATGCAGGCTATGCCACCCCCTGGCCACCCCCCAGCTGCTTTCATTCATTATACCTTCAAATGACTAGTCTGGCTGAGAATCCATAGCCTAATTTGCGATCCCTCTCACTTCCCTTGGTTTCTTCCAGACATTCCAGCTGCCTGCCTTCCACTATCTGGCTTTATTCTCTATTTTTAATAAGTCTTGCAGTCTTTTTCTTGTCTTGTCATTCCCTGGTCCGAAAGGCTTTGCTCCCAGATTCCAGAGAGGATGTACCAGGTTGAGCAGGGGTCTCACATACCATCCTGTCTAATGTGGCTTTTCCTTCTTGTCCCCATCCATCTGTCCAGCCATTCTGTTGACAGCCCCTTTTCCATTCCTGTCCTTTAGTAATGGGCTTCTCATTTGCTTATGTCAGACCCATGCTCCTCTCCCTCTGAGATAAGTTTCATGGAGACGATGCATGTCTGCTTTCCTCTGTGCAGAGATGAATCTCTGTTGACACAAAATAAGTATTGAAAATGGTTATTTAAGAAGTGGTCAGCTATTTCACACAGGGCTTGGAAGGAATCCGAACGGCATATTTAACACTTGATAATGTCATGGATGATTTACAAGGGGCTGGAGTTACATTGAAACAGAACCAGTTGCTCACCTCCATTATCTTAGAGTTAAAGCTGAAGAAACACCCACCTAAATTGGCCAGAACAATCCAGTTCATTAACTGCAGAAGAAAGAAAGAAAGAAAAGGTAGTATGGAAGCACAGAACGATTATTCAGTCTTGGAAATCCCGGGGAAGTTTCAGGCTACTTTGGAGTTGAGACCCCAGGATAAGCATGCATCTCAGAAAAAGGTGCTTCACTGATTCAAAGGCAGAACTGATCTGAGAACAGATCACCCAGAGTCCTGGGTGTGACAGGGCAGTTGACACGTACCCACACATTTCTCATGGTGTCTGAAGAGGGGTCCCCATCAGAGGTCAGTTCCAAGGAGATGCGTCTAACATGTCAGGCTAACCAGGAGAGTGGGGAAATGAAATCGTAACAGTAGAGAGCAGAGTCCAGAGATGCAGGCAACTCAGGCAGGTGCAAAAGGGAAGATCAGTAGGAGGGAGGGGGAAGCCTGTAAAGGAGAGCAGAGATCAGGTGAGACAGGAGTGGCGCAGGGTTTAGGGCAAAGCTTTCAATGCACATCAAAGTGTCCCTTCTACTTATGGGCATATCTCCATGGCAGGTGATGGTTTTCTGCCTTGAGGAACCTTTCTAAGGATCTGCAGGAATCAGGAGGCTAAAGTGACTTTATTATAGTGGGCTCAGCAAAACCAAACTGGAATTAATAGTGTTACAAGGAGCAGAGCAAGCCGTGTCTGGGGGTTCAGTCCTGGTTCTGCCTCAGTTGGGAACTTCAAAATCTCAATTGTGCCCCTGGCAGCTTTCTGAGCTTGTCTAGCATGAGGTTTGTAGACAGCCATGTTACTACAATTGGAAGAAGAATTTATAGAATTTGTGACAGGTAAGCACTTCAGAAACACTTTATAGTGTTATTTTGTGCTGTTCTTTACAGCAGAAGGGGTGCAAGAGCTAATAATCAGAAACAAGGTCTTGAAGTCAGGGAGAAGGAGATATAAGTACCAGGGGTGGGGATTGCTAGCCTATCTCTGATTGAGTCCATGATCTAGGACTCATACCCAGGTCTTCACTGGATCCCAGTCCTGAGCATGAAATGAAGCTCGGGCACACATATGCTCCAAGCTCCTTTCTGATAGTCTAGTAACCAAAGTAAAATGTCCAGTTGTTACTGGAACATGAGCCTGTGGTTGATTCCCCACCTACTGGGGAAGAGCTGCCTCCTTCCTTGCCAGACAGGAAGAGCTCAGTGTCCAGGCTCTCAGAGGTGTTGCAGTTTGTCACTAGGCAAACTGTTCGGATCACAGTATCCCAAAAGCTTTTCAAAATGTTTTGTTTTGTTTCTCCACTGATTCCAGCATCCGTCAGTTTCTAGTTGGGGCAAAATAAAACATTAAGGGGTCAAAAATAAGAAAATTACCTTCAGTTGTTAAGGACAGGGTATCACCATAAGTAGCCTTCTCCAGGAAGTCTGGCAAGAGTAATTGACAACAAGAAGCATTTAGCATCACCTTCTAGGCATCTAGTTCTAGCTAGATACAAGAGTGACAACATGAGCTACCACGGAAGAGGCAAACCAGCAGAAAAGAGCCTGATAAGTATGAAGAGAAGCATAAGCATGACCCAGGTGGATTCGAAATGGTCCTTAGTTTAGTTTGAGGTTTATATTGTCTGTCAAAGTATCTCCAAAGAATCATGACTGACATGTGGATTATGAGGAAGTTTGCAGAAGTGCTATAAAAATGTGTGATTTGGGACATAGTCCTAATCAATTGCTTTGATATCAAATTTGCAAATTTCCTCAAAACATGTGAAGTATGTGAACACATTGCTAAAGCCCTTCTAAGATGTTGAAGTGTGCACTTGCAGAAGAGGTGATCTAGAATGTCAGTTTTACTACCTCCTTTATAGTTTTCAAGGTTCAGCGCAAAAGGGCTGAATAACTTAAAGGGCTGAAGCAAAACTAAAATATGAGGCCTCTGACTCTAAAAGCATCAAAGCAACTGTGAATGCACCCAAACTGCAACATCAGAAAAGACCCATGAAGACATTAAATCTGTGTCCATGGGTAATGACAGACGCATGTGGCATGAATTTTACAGTGGATAGATTCTTCTTTTAGCTAGCCATCAATGACAAACTTTCCAAAGTAGATACAGGAGTGGAAAAGCATCTGGAGTTTGGCATGCACTTAACATGACCTTGATGTTCGTCATCATCTTTACAAGCGCCGTGCTGTCTGAATGTTTGCCCTCCTCCTCATCCTGGTTTGAACCCTTCCTCTCCAACTCCCTCCTTCTGTCACAGCTATAAGGAGACTAGAACATGCCAAGCACTAACCCAAGTTAGGACCTGTGGGGATGAAAGAATGTTGGGCCCTCAGTGACAAGGCAGGGGACAGCAGGAATCCTCCAGTCAGTTAACCACAGGTACTCCATCAGAGGTGGGAAGTCTAGGAAGAATCCCAGGTGGAGAAAATGGGAAGCAGGTTATATACTAGCAAAAGATCTGCTACAAAGTCACATTCCTTATAAACAAGTTTTTTGAGTGTTCAGCACCTAAAATGGAAACTTCTGAAATACTTCCTGAATCGCAGCTGATTGGATTAAAAATGTGGCCAGGTAAATGGATGTTAGTCAACCCAGTTTTAGACAGCTGGTTAATGCAAAGCCAGGAGATGAGGCACGGACTGCAAGCATTAAACTAGAATAACCCTGTGGGTGAGTGATGAGTCTGGCTGATCAGCTCTTCCTCCCAAGAGACCTGCAGACCTTGATTTGAATCCTGACTTAACAAATTTTACCCTGTGAAATATGTGCTAAATAATCTTTCTGTAGGCTTGGGGTATTTTATTTATAAAGCAATGACAACAAGCTGGCTTATCCTTTCTGGGTTAGGTTTACCCCTAAGCAAAACTTGGAACTAAAGCTCAAGTTACACTTTCTTTGGAACAAACACAGGTTACGCATAGGACCAGAGCTGTGGGGGAGAAAAGACCCAGTCAAAGATGCATTGTGGGGCTCAGGGATGAATCTTAAGCCCATGTTACCTCTCTAAGGGCCTTAATAGTTGCTTTACAAATCCACTCGTCTGAGTGTTTGCCTTCTTCCTCATCCATACATAGAAATCTTAACCCTCAAAGCGATGATAATTAAGAAGGGGACACCTTGAATATTGTTAAGCCATAGGGCTCCACCCTCAGGAATGGGACTAGTTCCTTTATAAAAGGAATGGTTTGCCCTCTGCCAGGTGAGAACACAGGGTTGGTGCCAGCTCTGAAGGTCCTCACCAGGCACCAGACCTGAGGGTGACTTACTTTCCCATTTCCCAGCCTGCAGAATGGTGAGCAATAAAGTTCTCTTCTTTACATATTACCCAGCCCGCGGTGTTGTCAGAGCAGCAGGCACGGACAGACAAAACCCCATTGACAAGGTTGCTTAACCTACAGAGATTTGTTGCTCACAGTTTGGAGGCTGAGAGGTTGAACTTCCAGCTGCTGAACAATTTGTTTGCTGGGAGGGCTCTCCCCTGGATTTCAGCTGGCTTCTTGCTTTGTCCTCACATGACAGAGAGAGAGGAAAAGAGAGACAGATGGCATGTCTTCATAAACACACCCCTTCATGAGGGGTCCACTGTCTCAACCTCATCTAAACTTGATTATCTCTGGGGACCCCACCTCATCTAAACCTGGTTATCTGTCTCCCGGGACCTACCTCACATTGCCATGACTTTCGAGTTAGGCCTCCAACATATGAGTTTAAGGGACATAAACACTCAGTCCATAGCAGCCCCTGATCATCCCTGCCCAAAGCTTGTTCCTTGGGATGCTGAGTGTCCTGCATTTCCAGTCTGCATGCAGATGAGCTCCTGTGGATTCCTAGGGTGTCCCCTATAGCAGTGTCAACCAGGAACCCAGGAGATATTCAGGACTGGAAGGGATCTGAGGCAGGGCTCTATCAATATGATTTTCTGCAGATGTAGATGAAATAAGGGAAAGGCAAGGCTGAGGCCCAAAATGCTACACAACCATAGCACCTAGATGTGGGTTTATCTGAGTATTAATTTTCAAAAACAGAGACACAGAGCAAGAACAGCCCTTAGAATCTGTCCTCAGGTCTTTACAGATGATGGAGCCAGAGCTGGATATAATTACATGACCTACACAGTTTATCTTTCTTTAAAAAGTTTTTTAAAGAAAGCAGATTGACACATCTGCTGAGTCGTAATAATTTTCCAATAGCTGTCACCCCAGGAGCCTGTATTAATGCCATATCATAGCCAGCTCATCCTCATGAACATTCCACCTCAGCGAGATGCCTTCAATCCAATCAGTCTGTGCCTTTTAATAAATTTTCAATGAAAATTACTGGGGTTTAATTGAATTCAATTAGGCACAAATAAATAAAAATCAATTCCAAATGATTAGCCTCAACATTCATCAATAGAATTAAATTAAAATGAGCATTGAAAGCATGTACCTGGATGGCTGACATGTTTCTAAAATTTACTTTGGGTCAGTAAGGAATCAGGTTGTTGACAGGTGCTTTGTAGGTTACATATTGACTCCTGATGGGCCATTTCATTATTGGAGACAGAGAAGAATTTATGAAAACGAAATGCATACAGATGGCACTGTGAAATTTTAAACAGTGTCACAATCAGATGGTTCATCTTCCCAATACACAGAACAAGTAAATCAGATTGACTTTATGTCCCAAGGTGAGACTGACTCTGAGTTGATTTTGGGTGACTTTGCTATGGCTCTCAAGGGTGTGGAGGCCACATCTGATGGCACAGTAACAACTCCACTTCCTACAAACCTTGGGAGCTATCTCCCTGATTCTGCTTTTGTTCTCCTGCTCTCTCTTCTCAACAGAACGCCAAGGTGATCCTTTCTACAACATGCCATTGCTGTAGTCGGCTTTAACCACTGTGATGGAAACACCTGATGAGAACAACCTCAAGGAGAAAGTTTATTTGGACTGTGGTTTCAGAGGTTCAGTCCACGGATGGCTGACGGCTGCTCTGGGCCTGAGGTGAAGCAGAACATCATAATGGAAGGGGGGGGGGCAGCATGGTGAAGGAAAGCTACTCAGCTAATGACAGCTGGAAAGCAGAGAGAGAGAGAGACCAAGCAGCCAGGGAGACGAGATCTAGTCCAAAGCTACTCCTCTTCCAGCCCCAATTCACCTGCCAATGGTTACCACCCAGTAGTGCATTTGAATTTATAATATATGAAATTAATCTACTGAGAGAGGGAACCTGGAGAGGCAAGCAGGCAGTTCTGCATGAAGAAACCTTCCTTGAACATTCTTATAGATGACAGTCAACTCTCTACCTTGGAGACTTTCTATGTCAACAGGCTGAGATGGTGAATAGAAACCTTTTGCAGAGCTCTGCTGTGACATAGTTATTTTTTATTGCTCTGCTGATTCACTCATTGTTTTCTTTCCTCCCATTGGACCTTGAATCCCTGGGGAAGTGAGTGCTTCTCTTTGGCTTGTGACTTAGTGTCTAGATCAGTGATCTGCATTGGAACAGTCCTTCACACAGGGTTCTTGAACTTATGTATGAAGGTTTAGAAAGAGCAATCAGGGGATGGGTGGGACACATGTCCATTTATTTTTTAGATAAAGTAAAGCAACATTGACAGAATGCATCAGCACTCTTCAGAAATCTGAAGACAGAAGTCCCCACATTCCAGAGGCAAGCACCGCCCCCAGGTGCCCAAGCTGCAGTGTTCTGGAGTCAGCCCTGCTCCTGCCTCGTGCCCTGCCTTCAAATGACAAACCACTTCACTGAATCAAAGGGACCTTAGTAACTGTTTTAGTTTGTTTTCTGTTGTCACAGAACATGTGGGGCTGGGAGAATGATATGGCCTGCAGGCTTATTTTCACACACAGTTTTGGAGCCAGTCCAAGAGTGTGGTTTCAGCATCTGTTGGCTTCTGCGAGGCCTCATGGTGTTTCAACTCATGGCATAAAGTGGAAGGGAGGCTGAATAGATGTGGAAGAGACAAACAGGAGGGGCAGCGCCACTCCACGGCACCCTCTACAGTTACCTAATGCAGGTCCAGCCAAGGGGAAGCTCACTCCAGAGAGACGCATCACTGCCTTGGTGAAGGCGGAGCCTCCAAGACCCAGACACTTCCCCTTAGGCCCCGCCTCCTGCCGTAGCTCCACTGGGGCCAGCCGCCAATCCTGCGGGACACAGTCAACCACAGCCGTGGCTCTACAGAGAAATGAGTCTCAAACTTGTGAATTTTAATCACTTGGGAATTTTGTTTAAAATGCTAATTCCCAGGTTCCACCTCAAGAACTTCTGTTACCCAGATCCACTGTGGGTCTTGGAAAGTACCCAATTTTTTAAGCTCCCCTAAATGATTCTGGAATGGATGGTCAACAGACAACATTTCAGGAAGTGCTGATGTGGCCCATTATCCCTCTCCCTGCTAGATCCCCTCTGTACCTTGCCTTTGGCAATCCAGCTTCTTTCAGGGGAAGCCGTCTCACCAAGCTCCGCAGTGGTCATTCTCAGGCTTGCTTTTTGTGATATTGACTCAGAAGTCGATGCCAAAATTCTTTCACATGCATTTTTATTTGCATATTTGCATATTCTGCTAATTTCCAATTTCTTAATTAATAGGGTTTCAGAGAAAAGGTAGTGGGGGTTTAAAATAAAAAATAAGGGATGCATGTTGGGGAGATGTTGGACAAAGGGCACAAAATTTCATTTAAAAGAAAGAAATTCAAGAATTCTCTTCCATAACAAGGTAAATATAGTCAATAACACTGTATTATATTCTTGAAAATTTCTAAGTGAGGCTAGTGTATGTATTCTCACCAAATGAAGAATGATTGTGTAAAGTGATGCACAAGTTAACTAGCTCAATTTAAAGAACAGTGCAGTGCACATGTATTTCAGAATATGTTCTGATAGGTTCATTCTCTAGCATTCCCCATCCTACAAGAGAAAAAAATAGATAAAATTAAAATGAGAACTGGGCATCAGAGGTTCAGAACAATAAAAGAATACATGGAGCCCAAGAACATGATTAATGAGGATTTTAGAGGAAGGTGTTTGTGATCATGCCTGAAAAGTAGCCTATTTTTCAGCTTGGAAAGATGTTAACTTTGAAAGATCTTCCTCATTAATTCCTTTGTTCATTCAAAGGATTCAAGATACAGTGAAATATTAAATGCAGCCACATCAATGTTTATAGCAGCTCAACTCACAATAGCTAATCTGTGGAACCAACCTAGGTGTCCTTCAATAGATGAATGGATAAAGAAAACATGGTATATATATTCAATGGAATATTACTCAGCTTTAAAGAAGAATAAAATTAAGGCATTTGTGGGTAAATGGATAGAGTTGGAGAATATAAATGTGAAATAAGCCAATCCCAGAAAACTAAAGGCTGAATGTTTTCTCTAATATGCAGATGCTAATTCACAGTACAGGGGGGTGGGGCACTAGAGAAGAATAAAGTTATCTTGGATTAGGTAGAGGAACATGAAAGGAGGGGAAAAGAGTGGATGTGGGCATAGGAAGGTTAGTAGAATGAAAGACATTATTACTTTATATATATTTATGACATGTTTGTCTCTCTCTCTCTCTCTCTCTATATATATATATATATATATATATATATATATATATATATATATGACTGCATGAACAATGTGGTTCTACATCATGTACACTCAGAAAAAGGAGAAATTGTATCCCATCTATGTGTAATATATCAAAATGCATAAATGCATTCTACTATCATGTATAACTAATTTAAACAAGTGAAAAGTTGAAAATTAAAAAAGAACTCCATCCAGACAAGGTAGAGTAAACAGATTAGTTTCCCTCTAACATGCATTATCAAAAAAAAATTAGCTCTCTAGAACTATCCATGATGTGTAGGATTTTCTAAATGTTTTATAATTCTTGAAGAAGAGAGTATTTAAGTAGAAGTTATAAGCACATATTCAAATTACATCTTTGTCTTCATTCTGCAGTGTGACCCAGGAAGCCATGTCATTGGTGGGCGTCTCTGAACACAGGACATGCTGACATATTTCTCTCAGTTTCAGATAAGGACAGATTAGATAGCTTTATGACTGACAAAGTGAAATGTGCTGTATGTGTGCAAGGTGACTAGAAAAATTATCATTTTTCTGTGATTGCTGAGGCTTCAAAGTACTGGATATGATACAAGAAATATATTATTAGAGAATAGTTATTAAGTCAAAGTAGCATTGAACTTTCTAACATCTGAATTGGCTGGTTAATGGGTTGTGCTATCTCAAAAACAGATGAACACTTCATTATGTGAATACATAAAATAGTTTAGACATGTTTGTCCAGATATACATAGTGTAGTCATTATTTCATATAATTCCATAATATATATTGCTTATAATTTTTATGATATACCTTATTAGAGGTGATGTCATACTGGCTTTTAAACAATAATATTTAATTAGCTTTTTTTTTCTTCTTCTTGAGATTGAACTCAGGGCTTTCTACCACTCTAGAGGCAAGCGCTCTACCACTGTCCTACATCCCAGCTCTATGAGCTTAATGTTTTAAACAGTTAAGTTGAATATTTTAAGGAGGTAATAAATAGGTTTTGAACATGAGTTGAACTCAATATGTTGATATCAAGCATATGGAGGCTTCTGGTATCATTGACTGGTTAATGTGGCCGATAGTTTTTATTTGAAGAAAAAAGAAGGGGATTCTTGGCTCAAGAGGTAAACATGACTTTATGTGAAAAAGACATCTGAGCTCATGTGAAAAAATCGAAAGGAAAAGGTGGAAACAGCAGCAGAAATTCCAGGTAATTATCTGCAGGGCTTCAGGATGGGGCCACATATCAACACCACACATGTAAATATCCAGGTTCCTGCACTATGCAGTGGGAAATGGTCTACAAGAGCCAAGGATGAGTCCAGGTGATACGCTGAGAAAATGGATACTATGCGCTGTGCTTGCTGCTACGGTTACAGATTGTGGATGGAGAAGTATGTCCGTCATCTGACACTGTAATGGTAACGGAGATTTAATTGATGAGGTATGTGATATTTCATGTGCGAAGTAAGACGTTTGGATCTGGGACATCTGTGCATATATCACAGTACTCTAATGTCATGCCAGATCATGGAAGCTACGACAGATCTAGAATGCCTTTTTTTATATATATTTTTATTTAGAGAGGGATTTGCTAAGTTGCTTCTGGCCTAGCTAATTTGCTAAGGCTGGCTTTGGACTCACCATCCTTCTGCCTCAGCCTCCCATGCTGCTGGAGTTGCAGTCATGCACCACCGGTGGCCTGAGGAAGTCTTAAATTATGAAAATTTACATTCCAAGCTGACTCTTCCTAAGCCTCTGCTGGAAACACAGTGTAAAGTGACATCCAAGGTCAGGGATTTATCATCCAGTGCCACTGTTCACCAGATGCTTATCACAAAGGAAACTTCCTTGTTCACTGAGGACTTTGGTTTCCTCACCTATCAAACTGATGGAATAGTGGAGTAATTTACTACGATGGAAAGATCATGGGAGTGGGGTAAGTAACAGGGGTAAGATGACATGAAGGGCTTGAAGACAATGTTTTTCTAATTTTAGTAGAGAAGGGACACTTACACCTGGTTTGAGTTAGTTGCATAACATGGATATTGAATGGAAACGATATTGAATGGAAACGTCTTTCTGAGAAATGTTGATGTGGGACTGAGATAATTCTAGCAATGAGTGAGACATGACTAGTCTTGGAGAAAGAGGGGAGATGTCAGAGGAAAGCTCTCCTAGGTAAATGGGGGGAGAATACAGGAGGCCAAATGCAGGTTGATTGGGAGGCCATGGATGAAAGTTTCAATACTTCTTTTTTTTTCTTCCATTATAACAACGACTGAGACAGAGAACATGGATCCAGATACAAAGACCTTTGTCAATGTAGCAAAAGGACAAAGGGTGAACGGTCATTTTTTGAATGGTGGATTGTGGGAAGTGGCTGGGTGGCTGAAGTGGAGTGGGAAAGAACGCTTGTGGTTTGAATGGGAGCTGGATGTGTGTCTCACCCTCTGGAGGAGGAAAAAAACAAACCCAGGATCTATTTGGCAGACAATGTGAGGTGGGTATTGATGCTGGGGTACAGTTCTGTGTCGTTCTCGAATGATACTTGCCAAAGTGCAGACACAAAGAAGGTCGATTGTTGGGTTGGAGCTTCAGCATGGGAGAAGAGCAAGGAGATGAGGATTTGGAAAGGATTTGTTATAACAAATAGATTCCTGTGTCTATGGATGGGTGAAGTTCAGGCAGGGTGAGATGAGACAGAGTGACAAAGCACTCATGTCTGTAAACCACAGGTCTTATGAGACACAAAAAGTGTTGTCCTTGATTTTCAAGAGGTAGAGATCATTGTAGGGAGACAGTGGTTATAAAGTAGGCGGTTAGAGGAGAGATGGCCTTGTCATTGCTCCTCTTGTGATGATAAGATCTACATTCATTTGACTAAAACAAGTCTCATGTAAATTTATAATTCACATAATACATCATGTACTCCTACAGATGTACAATAGCAGCATCCACCACTATTTGGATGGCTTAATTTCTATGTCCATTCTTTAAATTCACTGACTGGTTGTTCCCCTACTCTGTCCAACACACTTTTGATCCAACCCAGTGAATTCTTCATTTCAAATATTGTACTAACTATAGCGAATGGTTCTAAAATTTGGCTTCTTTTTACTAATTTCTATTTGTGTCAATATTTCCAACTCATTCATTCATCATGACCATATTTGTAATCTATGTCCTTAAAAATACCTGTCTTTGGGGTTTTGACACCATTTTTTTTTCTTTTTTCTTGTTTTGGTGCTGTCATTGAAGGCAGGGTTGCCTAACCACTGAGTCACATCCCCAGACCTACTAATTATTTTATTTTTTACTTTTTTTTATTTGTTCTTTTTAGATATATATGACAGTAGAGTGTATTTGACATATTATACATACGTAGCAAAAGGACATATTATACATACATAGCAAAAGTATTATACATACTTATTCCAATTAGAATCCCACTCTTGTGGTTGCACATGATGTGAAGATCCACTGTGGTGTATTCATATATGAGCATAAGAAAGTGATGTCCAATTCATTTTACTCTGTTTCCTATTCCCATCCCTCCTTCCTTTGTTTATTCCACTGAATTTCTGGGTCTCAATAAGTTCCTAAGCCCTTGCTAAGTTACTGAGGCTGGCCTCAGACTTTCAATCTTTCTGCCTCAGCCTCCCAAGCTGCAAGGATTACAGGTGTAGCCACTACACCAGGCTTTAACATCCTTTCTTGCTCATCCCAGTATCTAGAACTTATGAGGGCTTTTTATTGACTAATCCCCAGAATATATAAATAGCTTCTACATTTTGGGGGAAAACAACTTAATAAAATAATTGCTACTGATAGGAAATAATGATATAAATATGAATGTCAGACACTCAACATAATAAAAATGTACTAGAAATCAAGGGTATATCCAAATTACAGGAACTATTAGATACATTTTCAACCCATTAGATTAATGAAAAAACATCAAAACAATCACATTATTGAGGGGAAATACATGTATTAACATATGAAGATAGGAATATCAATTTCAGAAGTGATTTTATAAAGCAGTGTGGGAGAATATTTTAAATTCAAAATGTGCTTATCATCGAATCCGTAAGTCCTTGTTCATAGTAGCTGCATTTGACAAACGCCAAGACATCCCTCCTCCGACAGGCATCTCCACTCCCTGTGCTCTCATTGAGAGGGAAGAGATATAAAAAGGTTGAAAATTGTTCCTAGTTTCCTTTGAAGGGAAATAACACAATCCCTGAGAGAAGGATTGTTCTGTTGCACAAACTGTAATCTGCACTTGAAATGAAAGCCTGTGTGTCAGGCTCTGTCTTTTATGTTTATTTCCACTAGTCTGAGGTGTGCTGAGCCACTGTTAATAGACGGTGTCAGTTGCTCCTCTGAAGAATTTTATGCGGTCCACTACCTCTCTGTGATCTGTTGTTGGCATGCATAATACTATCTGTTAGACTAATTAGCTGTGCTCCTTTGGTATAATTAATAAGCAATAACCGTACTTTTGTTTGAGGATGCTAAAATTTTAATGTCCTCTTGTTATCTGTCTCACTTGAATACTGAGGAACCTAATGGCCCCACAGAGTCATAAAGTAGTCAGGACCCTTTTTAACTTTATTGTTATTGCCAAAGCCAGCCTATTTTTGACTGTAGCATTAAACTATTTCCCGTAATTGAGATAGTTCCGGGCGCTGGGTAAGAAGCAGTGAGTGCATGAGTGTGAGTGCAAGGTGATTCCATCTGCCGCTTGTGTCTTCACTGTTAGAATGCATGTTCAGGGATTCAGGATTGCCCCTGGCTCCGATGTCTGTGGTTTTATAAGCTAACTCAGTAGTCAAAGAATCCTGAAGTTTGGGTGGGTCTTCACTAGCTGACTAATCAGGGTGTGGTGCTTCCTGATATGCCAGCTCCCTGGTCCCTTGAACACAGAGGTCCCATGCTCTCCCTCAATGTCTAACTCTGAGGACACAGTGTCATGTGCTGGCCCCATCCTGAGACTCAAGGACATGTTCTTTCCCTCCATATGGCTTGCCAAGATATTCACAGATGCTAACTTGGAGTTTATATTGAAAGCTTTCTAGTTCAATTTTTCATTGAATGCTTGAATCACAGACCCTGTTGGGGTTCAAGGTTGTTATCTCTTCTAATTTTTTCAGCTTAGAATTCGACATCTCAAGTGTTAGAGAATTTTTTTTGTGCTACTTTAGTCCAATCTAATTTTTGTGCCGCTTGGATCATTAAAAAATGTTTTTGATATATATATTTTTAGTTGTTGATGAACCTTTATTTCTTTATATGTGGTGCTGATAATCGAACCCAGTGCCTCACACATGCTAGGCAAGCGCTCTACCATTGATCCACAACCCCAGCCCACTAACAAATATTTTATTTACTACACTGTTCTTTGTTTGAGCTTACAGAAGTGTGGAGGCATTACAAAAAGCCCGCCTGCTCTTTCACAGGGGAATGTCCCTTTGTCACTTGAATGTGGGTTTCCCATCCCTGGTGGTGCTCCTGTTCATCACACAATATAATTTGGGTTCCCTCAGGGCTCTTCCTGTCTGATTCTATATGATCTGTGAGTCTGTGTTGCTTTTAAAGTCTGTTGCCTACCCCATATACAGATTGCTCATAACCCACTTGAATCAAAGTGTGAAATATGATATATCAAGAACTATGTAATGTTTTGAACAGCCAACAATAAAAAATTAAAAAAAAAAAAAGTCTGTTGCCTAAAATGGAATTAATCTGCCTTGGCAGCACCTTGAACAGAGGGAGGGATTTTTAAACTGTGGTGATCACATCCCTACAGAGGAGGTTATTGAGGTTTAAGGATCACATCCCTATCCTTTATTTTCAATGGAAACAAAGTTCACATGAGAATCAAAGGAAAAAAAATCAATATATAGACCCTGTCACATGGGCAGTGGTCTGGCAAGGTAATCTCCTCACCTGTTCCCTGAGGAGGGTTTTTGAGTATCATTCATTTTGAGAACAGGGGTGGGCACCTTGTTGGGTGTTAGGGGTGTCTTCCCTGAAGAATTCAGGTTATCTGGGCCTTAACAATTAGATTCCTCTATAAACAGTGATGGTAAAGAGCAGGGAGCTTGGGGAAAATGTCAATACAAAAGATAAAAATGGAAAGGCTACTTTGAATTATCCCAAGAGACAAATAATCAAAGGATGCATCATGACACATGGAGACTCCTTGTGTTTCAGAAGGTTGCAGGCTACCAGTAAAGGAGGCACAGAGAGGTCCAGCTGAGAGCAAAAACAGGGCAAAGAGGAATGGCCACTGCTCTTGTGTCAGCACTGAGCTATGGGCTGTTAAGTATTCCTTTGGGGAGCCACTTCCCCCAAATGAAAAACAATCCCCATAGAGTCAAAATATATTACATATTTATATTTTGCCAGCATTGTTCTAAGAGCAACCAGATTGTTTCTTATGCCCTGTTTAGACTCTAATAAGGAGGAATTATTTCTGCCACTACTTTATAGATAAGGGAAATTGGGGATTTAGGGAGGTGCATAATTTACCAGGTCCTCATTGAAAGCAAGTGGCATAACATGGTGAGACCCAGATAGTGGGACTCCAAAGCATGCAGCCACTACAACATGACACTAATCCTGTGTTATGCATGGCCAATCAAAACCAGTGGTTTATGTGATTGCCATTAGCTTTCAATTTAGCTGAAATTAGTTTTGACATTGAGTTATGGCTTTAGGCCAGCTGGGGGTTTTCATCCAACAAAAATAAAATTCCTCCAGATGCTGGCCAAGTGCTTTTATGTTGCCTGTCTTGCTCTCCTGGCTAAAGAACCTTGGTCCGCAGTTCTGTGGGAATCCTGAGTAGCATGTCCTGGGACCTTGTTGGAAATGCAGAGCCCTGGCCCCACCCCACATGTGCTGAATCAGATCTTTCACTTAATGAGGTCAGCAGGTGTTGCATATGCACACTGTTGGAGGAGCACTGCTCCAGAGCACATGTGGGAAGGCACAGACTGCCCGCTTCTGCTGATGCACAGGGACAGAATGCTGCACCCCAGCTTCAGCTCCACAGGTTTACATCCTAAGTAATAAACCAGGCTACCAAGAAGCATAGAGCTAAAGACATCATGGTTTAATTTGACTTTACAGAACCAGTACTGGCACTAAGACTGCAAGTACTGGACAAGCACAGGTGATCTTGTCAGTCAGTGGTTATGCTCCAACCCATAGCGTGTGCTGGGATGGAGGGATGAGTTAGACTGCTCTCCGCCATCAAGGAGACATCAAGGAGACAAGTGGGAAGGCAACACCTACGATGGCAATGCCTGGTTTGCTTCTGTCTCCAAGGATTCAGAGTGAAGATGGTAAAATAGAGAAGGCTCACTCTGGTTCACAGGCATCAGGGGTGGTTTCAGAGAGATGCCATTGGAACTTGAAGGTGAAGGATGAGGAGTCAGTGGTGACACCGGGAACTCCCAGCCTCACTGATGTGCTGAGCTAGTCCTTCCTCCCCCTTCCTCCCTCCCACCCTCTTTCTCTTCCTCACCTCTCTCGCTCCCTCTCACCTTCCCTTCTTTCTTCCTTCTCTCCCTACTTCCTGTTTTGGTCTTTTTTTTTTTGTCACTGTGACCAAAAGATATGACAAGAAAAGTTAGAGAGGACATGTTATTTCTGCCCATGGTTTCAGAGGCTCAGTCCCTGGCAGGCTGACTCACCAGCTCTGGGCCTGAGGTGACACAGAACATCATGGCAGAAGAGCGTGGTGAAGGCAGGCTGCCCAGAACACGAGACCCAGGAAGCAGAGAGAGCCCTGCTCACTACGGACAAAATATAAACCCCGAAGGCACACCCTACGAGCCACCTCCTCCAGCCACATCCCACCTGCCCAGTTAGCACCCAGTTAACTCATATGGTTAGATGAGGTCACAACTTTCACAATCTATCAATTCCCCTCTGAATGTTCTTGCACTGCCTCATGCCTGAGATGACAGGGGACAGTTCCTATCTGAACCATCACACTTCATGCCAGTTCTCCTTCCTTCTGCAGATTTTATTAAATCCTGCAAGACTCATTCAATCATAGTATAGGCAAAATTCTATTGTAGATACCTGTATCAAGAGGAAGATAAAAACATTACATTTGCAACCTAATAAGGGTGACAATAAATAAAATATGAACACAGCAATGAATATACAATAATAAATTGTCATGTGTGATAAGAAGGAAACAAATAGTTTGCTACAAGGGAGAAAAGCTTCGGTGCTTATTTAGGTAGGATGGATGGCATGAGTGACATTTAAAGTGAGAAAACGAGATGTAAAGATCTAGCTATATGAAAAGTAGGGCAAAGAGTACCCTAGGCAAAGAAAAGGCAGAGGCCAATGCCTGAGATGGAAAAGAATCAGAAAACTGAAAGGATGCCTTGGGAGGCTATTGCACACTATTAGGAAGACAACTTTAGAAAGTCAGGCAGAGAACACCATATTTTGAATGATTTTCTGAAGTTTAAAGTATGGAAATCATTTGCATTTTGTTCTATGTTCAATAGAAAACCATTGAAGAAGTTTAAGGGGGAAAAAAACACATTTTCTATTTTAAAATGGCCCCAAGTTTTCACTTTGCTGACTGAATAGGAGGGAGAGTCAGGGAGGAAATCAGGAATAGTATCCATAAGAGTCTCATTTGGTCTTGGAAACTACTTTGTCTTCCCCTAGAGTTCACCTAGTTGCTACACCAAGTAACCGTGGTCCCTAGGACTGTGCCTCTACTATGAAACCTGGGTCTTCTCCTCAGGTTGTGGGGCATGAACTCAGTACAGTGGTTCCTTGAGTCTGGGTCTGGCTTCCCCTCTCCTGCCCCAGGGAGAGTCTTTCTGTGCATGTCCTGATAGACCCGAGGATACAGGGACACCTGAATCTCCTAGCTACAGACCTTACCCAGAACTTCCCATCGCCACATTTCACCCAGCTGTAGATGCTGGAGGATAATGTGAAATGGTATTACTCAAGATGGCAAACCCTTAATCTCGAACAACTATTTACCTGCTGATCTGACTCCCAAGAGAGCTATACAAAGAAACTGGTTTGGTCAAATGTGCAGAGGTCTTTGGTCTCAACCCCTGTGTGAACCCCTAACTTGGTGGGCTGGAATGAAATTGTCTCAGTGAGTTTCAAAAACGTTTTCAGTGTAGTTCAGAGATGGCCACAGGGATGCTCCATTTTCCTAAACTCAATGCTAGTTTCTTCTGACTTTTTCAGAAGGCTGGGAAAAGAATTGTTTCAATTCAATGGGGTAGAAAATAGAGTGATATAAACTCACTGATTTTTCTAGGTCATAAAAACAAAACATATTAACATGAATAGATACAGATAAAAAGTTATCCTAGGCATATCAACGCTATCTAGAATTATGGACAAATTATGTTTAGCTTATGTTAGAACTGATTTGTTTAGCAAATGATTGTTAGAAGAATATATTCTATGTACTCATTTGATGGGAGACATGTTAAGTTTGAGGGCTGTGGTAAGTACTTGGACTAAATCTGAAGGTAAAACACCCTCCCTGTCCTTGTCTTGTGCTCTGGTGGTGTGGAATAAAGGGAGGCTGGAGAAGCTTTGAGATAACACGGAAGCTGGTGCTGTCTGAACATTTCTTCTTCCATTAGAGAGAAGAGGAGCTTGTGTTTGTGAATTTTTTTCTCCTTTTACCCTATTCCACAACTTGCTCTCATCTGCTTTCTTTGTGAGAGAGGAACACTGCAGATGTGATTGATTGAAGAGGCCCGTTTCTCTAATGCATGCCTTAAAAGCAGGAAACAGGCATTCTCCTCCTTGTTTTGCACCATTTACTTGTTCACTATAAGTGCTTCCTACCGTCTATGATGTGACAGACCCTAGGAACCCTGGAGACTGCCAAGAACACAATCTTATGAGAGTGGATGAGTTCTCACCATGAGGGAGTGTAGGTAGAGAAATGGGCTCCAGACTGCATCTCAGAGTATTTACAGACTGAAAAAAAAAATCAGGCAAAAAGAAGAGAAGAACTGGCCAGAAAGGAGGACATCAGAAGAATGTGTGTTCTGGGAATCATGGGGAGAATATGTTTAAAGCAAGTGGCTTTTCCAGCTGTGCCTTGTGTAGCTAAATCACTGAGTGAGTCGGGACAGAGGAATGCCCCTTGGGTTCGGAAAAGTGGAGCACACTGATTGTTTGGCCAGGATGGTTTAGTTGAAGGGATGGGAAAACACATTTGGCCAGAGGGGTTAAATAGAGGACAGAAGGCGAGGAAGTGGGACAGACACAGGTCTTGGGAGAAGTCTGGCTTTAAAGAGAAGCAGTGAAATGCAACTAGTCAGAGAGAGAATCTGAGCTCCAAATAGAATGTTAAACTGAGAGAGAATGAGTGAATGTAGTGCTGCATAGACGCACCAATATCCCTGCATATGAATCCTAGGGAGGGGGACACCTGTGACACAGGAGAGAGAACCACAAAAGGAAGACTTGAGTTCTAAGGGGCGGAGGTAGTGTCCAGTGCCTGGGAGACCAGGCCTCCATGGAGTCTGGATTATCTGTTGTTTAAGGAGGCTGGAATGACAGCGCAATGGAGTCCACAGGTGCCTCTGTCATGGCCTCTGAGGGTTGTGGTAAGGATGATGACATACTCTCCCGAGGGTAGATGGACAGCTGTGGTGGGCAGAATAATGGGCCCTCCAAAACAAAAAAAAATGTCTACATCCTACTCTTTATATGTCCTTCTATTTTCTATTTTAGGTGAGTTTCAGACTTAGAGCAAACTTGAAAGTACAAGATTGCCTTTCCATATCTCCCTGCCACATGCAGGAATGTACCTTTTTAGAAAAAAATAGGGTGGACAGACTAGTTCCAAACTAGGTATTAGGCAATAATTAAGTTTCCTCCCTACCTATGTACTAATTTCCCCCAATGTCAGAGTAGTGCAAAACAAAGGGGCTTGGTGAGGAGGAGGCTGTGGGGGCTCTCCTGTGCCTCAGGTCTACCCGGAGCCTGACACCTCCCTGTGCTCCAAGTGCTTTCTATAGAAAGGGCGCAGGCTTATGTAGTTCACCAGGATTGGTTTCCACTGAACTGGAAGTTAGAACCACAGAACTGTGGTGTCAGAAATAGAGCTTTTAACTAAGAAAATTTGGACATTGAATTGACTGGTCAAGGATTTGAGGATACTTATCCTTGACCAAATTGTGTCTTGCCAAACCAGCACAGCATGTGACTTCTGCTGCATGAGGGCTTGACCTTCCTGCCCTGGCTTAGGGTTTCCGTACAGCTTGGCTTTATGATCCTAGCCCCATTTAATTTTGGAAGGCTCCTTTTCCTAAAGTGCTCATATGACTTCTGATTTTGGAATCCCTTGCCTTTGAATGCCATTTCATTCATTATAGTTACCAACTATTTATTTTTGTGAAGCATAATTCTAATTTATAAATACACTCAATTCTCTCCATGACTCCATAGTTAGGCCTTCTCAATATTACAATGTTAGGGATAAGGGGATCTCAAGAGGCTACGTCCTACAAGGTAACACTAATGCCCAGTGTTCTGATTCCAGAGCTGATGCTTCAAATGAACCACGGTGTTAACTGCAAAGGTCTAAAACTGTAGCATCTCTGAATCTTTAAAGGTGCACATGTATCACAGAGAGCGAGACTGGGATCGCTCAGGACCAAAGCACTTATTTACTCTCCAAGATCATTCTCTCCAAGTTTATATTACTATCTTGAGGTTTTGGAGGAAAGAAAGATATAAGGTGTCATGAGCCACCCTAGGATTCTCAATGACTAAGGAGTACAGTGATCATTATTCTGTTGTCTTTTGATTTTACTCCCTTACTTTCCAAGGATTTTCACAGGCATCTCCACAGATGAAGCTTCCACTGTCTCAGGAGGCACATATGGTGGAGATGACTGTACCCATTAGACTGAGGATCCCACTGACGCCAGGGACGTTATGGGGTACGGACGTCATGGTGATTATTTTTACAGAGATGACAAGTAAGTAAATCTTGGGCTGCCACATGCTACCTTCATCACATCTCCTCCCCATGTCCCTGGCAGACATTAGTCGTTCATCAAAGAATCCTCTGCTGAGCCCAGATGCAGCTTCCAAACTATGTATTGTGTTCCTGTTGAGTATTTTACATGAACAATGTTATTTAAGCCTCATGCTAGTTACATAAGTAGTAAAAGTACAATCTGGACCTTTTAGTCTTTGATTCCAGTATTCTTTCCTAAGGAATGGCAAGGACAAACCTCTATTAGGAGGAAACATCCACTCAGGAGCTCAGGGGCTCCTATGGGCACCTGATGTATGGAAGAGGAAGGCTCATCTACTGCCAAAAAGTGCGCTTTAGTCAGCTTGTTTGCTGCAGTGACTAAAAGACCTGTCAAGAACAATTTTAAGGAGGAAAAGTTTATCTGGGGGCTCACAGTTTCAGAGGTCTTAGTCCATATAGAGCCAACCCCATTCCTCCAGTCTCTGGGTCAGTCTGAACATCATGGCAGAAGATGGTGCTGGAGGGAAGCAGCTCACAGGATGATGATCAGAAAGCAGAGAGAGAGGGAGACTAAGCTCAGCTCACCCAAGGCATGCCCCAGGGACCCACCTCCTCCAGACACACCCTAGAAGCCTAAGCTACCCTTCAGTTAATCCCAGGGATTAATTCACTGATTGGTTAAGGCTTTCATAGCCCAGTCATTTCACCTCTAAATATTCTTGCACTGACTCACACATGAGCTCTTGGGAGACAACTAATATGCAAACCATAACAAGGTGTACTAATTAATATACTTTCTCAAATTGTATAATTCTTAGTAATCACATAAAATACTATGTATTGGACTCAGGTTTTTAAATGTGGAGTACTATGATTCTCTAATTGAAAGACCAGCAGATTTTAGATGGTGGCCAGGTGCATATGTCAGTGCAGCTTAAGGAGACACACTGTCCTCAGGTACTCAGAGAAGTGTCTTCCAGGGAGACATGGCCCACAGCTTTTCAGAAACAGAAGAGGCACCTTAACTGAAATCTGCCTTTGGTAGCTGTGGTCTAGGCTGGGAGCCAAGGCAGCTCTGTTGAGATCTGTCTCAGTCTCCAGTATTGTGAAGGTCATGGGGAAGGACTAACCAGTACCTTGGCACTGGTCATCTAGCAAGCACTGTACTGTCACTGAGCTGTGACTCACTTCTCAGGGACCAAGAACAGACAGTTCATAGGAAGCTCAGAGACCACAGGTGTCCTGAGCTCGGGTGTGCACCCACATGCAATGTCTGTGTTTCCTTACAAGGAGGAACAGAGACTGACCAAGTAACAGTCCTTAGTAACAGGTGGCTCACTTACTAAAGCAGTTTCATTGTCTCTCAGGGAGTGGAGGTTTGTGCTACTTTTGCTTTGATTTTAATTGGAATCATAGAGCATCACCTTTCCTTCCACACAGTATTAGAAAAACATCATAACTTTTATGTTCTTCGCCATATCATTTCTCATCCCAATCTATCTCCTTTCAATCCCTTTGCAAATAGTCTCCATAAGTCTTCCTTACCCACCTATTTTCCATTTCCCCTCTTCCTTTAGTGTTAACAGTAATCAAGTTATGACGGAAAATTTGCCACTAAATTCTAGTCAAAAATGCCAACATCATACCTTCTATTGGCATTGTCATGCACACTTATTAACATTCATAATATATATATATATATATATATATATATATATATATATATTTCCATTTATTTTGTGATTGTTCATTAGTTTACTTCTGGTCTCATTCTTTGCTACCTTATAACTTTTGTGAAAACATCTATTTTTATTCATGTTTTTCCTAAATGTCTAGTAGAGTGCCTGACACATAGTACACAGTCATTCTTTGTTCTAATTAAAAACAAGGTACTATTTTATAGCTAAGGAAATAGGCTACTGCAATTGCATAGCTTTCTATCAAAGAATCCATAAGTGGCAGAGACCAGTTTAGAATCTGTTTTGCCTCACTTGGAAAGCCCTCTTCTCTTTTCCTTTACATGAATATGCCTTCACACCATGTGTAGGGAGGAAAAACACCCTTCACCAGGACCTGTGTGCTGGTTCCAGGAAGCAAAGACACTACCGGGTGCCTCTTGCTAGAGTTCACCTCTGGGTCCTTTATTCTCAGTTCCTGATCCTCAGGCACCCTGTCTTTCTGGGCATCTGTGGAGTCAATACTCCCAGATTCTTGCAGGAAGGCCTTGACTGTGCGGCTCAGTTTAGTCGAGTGGAAATGATGTTCCCGCTTCCAGACCAGGCCCTAAAGTGCCCCTGCAGACTCCCACATTCTCTGTCATGCCTGTGCTGCTGCAAACACATCCCTCTAAGATGGTGACACTACTTAAAGGAAGGAGGTGGGGTCACTTTCTCACCATTTAACTCAGCCCCCTCAAAGAGCTTCCAAGTGCGACACTGTGAAATGTGGAGGAGCTGAACTACGCAGCTTGCAGGCCCAAGTTGTTCCTGCTTAGAGTCACTCACTCCAACAAATCTACACAGACCTCATAGGAGAGTCACAGATGAGACTTGGTTAAAAGATCCTTAAGAATCATAAAGGATCAACATATTAAGAAACAAGATTGAAAACATTACCAGTGGTGTTTAATTGCCTAATGATAACCACTATTTTTGGACATATAGGTGTTGTGGGTGGGGGAGTTCAAACCTTGTCAATTTTGAAGGAAGTTTGTGGAATGCTTTTTGACCATTTAGGTATAGATAATGGGAGGTCTGCTGTGAGCACCAGAGTGTACTCCTTTGTGCATTTTTTCCCCAGCATTGAGGAGCAAACCAGGGGCACTTTACATTTACAGCATTTTCTATTTGAGACAGGTCTCACTAAGTTGTTCAGGCTGGCTCCCAACTTGCAATCCTCCTGCCTCAGCCTCCTGAGACATTGGTGTTACAGGCGTGAGCCAGGATATCTGGCATAGAGTGCATCTTAAGCATAAGATTTTCTTTCAAAATGAACATTTTTGTTTTGGCTCAATAAGCCCATTATCTTCTGAATGGGAGATTTCTGAATGTGGAAGAAACTTTAGCATCCCCATAGACATATGGACATATAAATCTGGGAGGAACATGGGGAAAATCTTTACAGATTCTATATATTCTGACTTTGTGTTGGGCGTTTAACCAGATATAGAGAAACCATTTTTTCAAAGTCATGGAGAAAGTAAATAACATATGTTGTGGGCCACAGCCGAGTCGGGATGACGCATGGCATTTTTGCCAGAAGTAGTGGTTGAGAGGTGACGCCAGCGAGCCATTAAGATGATGACTTTTGAGTTCTCCTGAAGTTCCCGTTGAGTTCCGGTTGAGCTCTCGCGGGGATTCCTGAAGAGTTCGCATTGATTGGGGAAGTGTGGGAGGAGGGATTTTCCGGTTGGTGGTTCCTGGAGGAGCCGCGTGGCGTTCGGGAGAGTTCCTGGGGAGCGTGTGTGGAGTGTGCTGGTGGAGTTCAGAAATAAAGTTTGTTCCTCTTGAGTGGCTCGTGATTTGTGCCCAGCCAGACTGCGGCAAACCTATGTAGGAATTAAAGAACATGGTCCTTTGACTTTATTTACTATACATTAAAATGAAATGAAAGAAACAAAGCTTACTGAGAACTTCTGTATAAAGTATTGGCAGAAATGATGACAGCCAGTATATTCAAAATAATTTCTTCTTCATCAAAATAGACTTTAACTATCAATGCAAGTAGAGTCATCCATTAACTACATATTAAGAGTTGCTTAATGGAGGAATGAGTCAAGTTGGCAAAGTTGAAATAACAAGTAATAAGGTTGGAGGAAAACTCAGGCTTGTCTAACCTGCAAATGTGAGCGATGTCCACTGCCCAGAAGAGCTTAGACACTAGTTGGGGGTAAACATAATAAGACACATTTTAAAATCTAATGGAGGGGCAACTGAGGCATGTGATAAAAATACCTGCAAAATTTTTGCCCTGTCCTAGGCCCCTCCTCTCACCAGGGCTGTGATGTGGGGATCTAAGCAAACTCCGTGACTCACTTCCTCTTGTGGAGTCTGGAGACAACACCTCCCTCCTGGCAATATTGAGAGGGACGCTTTGCATGCCCCTCTGGGCTGCCCTATGAGTACCCCTGCTGATAGCCTGCTGGCCTCTGACCTAGGGCCTCGGAATCAATAGTTCTGGCCACAGAATTACCAACATTGATATAACTTTGCCAGAAGGCATCGACTGCTGCATTTAAGAGCTGCCACGTGGAAAGGGTGTGCGAAAGCCGTGGACCCTTCTTGTCATCTCACTACCGTGCTTCAGGCATTGACTGTTCTAATGCAAAATGGTCCAAGTCATGACTCTTAGTCAATAAAGTTATAGCCCTCTGGGCCTGAAGTCCCATGTCAGGAAGTCGTATTTCCTTTCAGCTGTTTCAGGTCTGCCACGTGCCCGATCTGGCACCCTGTGGTGTAGTACAGCCGACAGCCCCAGAAGCCCGACATCATTTATGTAGATCCCTGTTACCTTGCTCCCGACATCCCAGCCTCTGATGTGATGAGGCCTCAAGGTGCAGCAGGAGATATTTTAATTCAATGCTGCACAACTGCATAGGAGGTGACTTTCTTTCTGGCCTGGAGTGTCAGTTTCCCTGTGTTGCATAACAAATCACCTGGATAAGCAGCTCAGAGCAGCACACACTCATCATCTCGCCTTTCAGTGGAGTGGACCCCAGCGAGGCAATGCTGGAGTCTCTTCTCTGGGTCTCACAAGTTTGAAGTTGACCGAGGCTGCGGTTCTCACCTGAGTCTCAAGTTCTTTCAAGCTCACTGTTTATTGGCAAAATGATTTTCTTCAGTCCCTACTCTGCCTCTGGGCAGTGACTTTATCCTGGATCCTAAAGCCCACCCCTCTTCCTGGTACAGGGCCGCCACAGAAGCTCAGAACTCACAACTCACAACCCTCACATGCTTCTTGTCTTCTAGACATCTCTCTGGCTTTGCCTGCTGGCAATATCCTGAGGAAACTGCTGCTTTCAAAGGGCCAGTCCACCCGGGTATTCTCCCATTTTAAGCTCAGCCTTTGAAACTTAAATCTGCAAAATCTCTCTTCATAGTAGCTAGGTTGGTGTTCAGTTGAATAACAAGGAGAGAAGAAGAAGGTTGTGTCAAGGGCCAGGAATCTTGGGGGCCATTCAGGAATTCTGCCTATCATAACTGGAAATACTGGATACCTATTGCCTGGTATCCACTTCTACAGGAGCGAAATCTCAATCTTTTGGGTTTGATACTTGTGGGGTTTCAGTCACTCTACCTGTGAAGTTCAGTTTCAGTTGGGAAGGTTTGGAGTTGCAAGTGACATAATATTCAAACAGGGCTGGAAGCAGCTAGTGTGATAACCATATGCAGTCAGAGGATTTCTCAGGGTAGGTAGCATTTATTTATTAGATAATTTATCAGGCAGTTATTAAATCAGGTGTGTAACTGCCAGGGACAGAAGAGACACTTGAATTATAACCCCCGAGACAGAGCATGTCCCACCTTCCCCAAGGCACAGCGCACCTGGAGTGTGAGGTCTGATTTCGCTTTCACAGCAGAGCTGAGTCAAGGCGAAATCAAATACGACTACTAACAGGTCTGCAGAAACTCCCCAAGCTCCCCCAGTGCAAGGCACCCCATCAGGTTGTGCAGGACAGCAGAGCTAACACAAGGCAAGGAAAAGGAGGTGAGTGGTGTCCAATGTCCAATGCTATGAGAACTTCATCTGGGTTTTGGATAACAGCCACTAGAGGTGATAGAGAAGAAGGCAGGGGCTCTGGAGCCTGTGCCTCCAGATATTTGATGTGAAAATATTAATAACTAGACCTTCATAACCTCTTCTGTAAGACTGCAGAAGACGTGTGGGACAGTCTAGGAGGAGGTGAGATTTTTAAAGGAGAATTAATCACAATAGGTATGGGAAGCCTGTTTTTACACCATGAACTCAACAAGTTTCTATCCCTGTTTTGATTACAGATCCATCAAGATGAAGGAATATGTGCTTAGATTTGGAACCAAACAGGGGCAGGGTGTGGAGGATAGAGTTTGAATCTTTTCTCAGCTACTCGTGTCTTTCCTGACCTGCGGTTTAATTTCTAGGGGGCTTGGTGTTCTCCTAAGTGAAGGAGGGGTGGAACACTGTCAGTCTCCATCTTGAAGTATTTATGTAGATTAGCGTCGAGGGGTTCATTCAGAACACACTAGTTCAGAGTCTGTCACATGGTTCTTACTATCCTTTATCAAATACTCAGCAAATCTCTGCCCTGTATCTTGTAGGTCCCTTGCTTGTGAACTGGAGCTGCCTATAATGACCTCACTCAGCTATGATTAGTTAATGTGATGAGAAGACGCTTTGGAACAGGTGGAAAGTCTCAAACAGAGAAGGGAGCCTAACAGAAATAGTGAATGGAACCCTCATTCATCACTGTCATTGGGACCTTCCTGCAAAATGGAGTGACAAGGTGGATCAGTGAGATATAGATTTTATTACCTCTTATAATCATCTTATTATGAACACAAAAACACAGAAATGTGTTTCCCCCTGTGAAGTTCAGCTTCAGTTGGGAAGATTTGGAACTGTGAGGTTTGGAGCTGCAGTATGGATGGGTGCAAGTTTAATTCAAGGCCAGAGTAACTTTTCGCACATCCAGAATTGTATCCTAATAGAATCACCTAGCAAAGCTGAGAGAGGCAGGTTTGATGCCACAGGTCACCCTTTGTGTTCCTTTGGTTATTTCCCAGAAGACTCTGCAGCCAGCAGGATGAAGATCTTGTTTCTGGTTTCAGATTGTTTTATGCTTGATCTCTACTTTCTTATCAAAGAGTTCCAAATTAGATAAAATGTGAATAAAGTATTTAACATTTCTGGAAACCCCACTTTAAAATTCTTTGAATGTCTTGGGAACTCCACTCACATTTGTGAGTGCTCTTGACTCTCTCATGGGCATTCAGAAGTGTGTAGGCATGAACAACATGAAGGGCTTCTCACTGATTGTGAACCACCAAAGACGTGCTTGCAGGCAGCCATTTCCCACCTCTCAGACATCAGAACCTGCTCCCTCAAGTCACCCAGGGCTTTCTTACATTTATTCCTCTCTGCAGTTCAAACTGACCAGTACTAACTAGGCTCTCACTGCCTGCTTAGTACTTGGCTCAGAAAGAAGATGTGGTCTGAAGCCGGACAAAGCTGCAATCATACCTTCTGTGCTGCAGCTCCATGACCCTCATGGGTCTGGAGAGACTGGCGGTAACCTCTATAGCAGAGCCCAGCCAACAGCTTACACCTGGCTTGAGGCATGAAACTCATTTTGTAAAGGCTTTGGTGCACACCAGTCACTATTTTTATTTCCCAAATCCACAGACCAGTCCTTCTGAATGATGCTTTTCCCTAATGTGATCTTTCCGCTTATTGACCTTCTCCCCTCTTTGGACACCCCATGTCCACCTCCATCATCATTTTCAACCCCCTGGAACTCAATTTCCAAATCTGTACCATCAATTATTTTACTAAGTTCTTCTAATCCTCTTCTATATTCCACCAAGAGAATACATGTTAGTGCACACACACATAGATGCACATGCAAAGTTATAGCTTTCTTGAAAACTATATTTTGGCACTTTATTTTGTATGAATTTATTAATGTGTTCATTTATTTAAGACTTACAAATATTTGTTATGTAGTGTATTGGAGACAATAGTGATAAATAAGAATTGAAGATTCTTTCCCACACAAAACATGAAGAACAATAGGAGATAGTCACTAAGCAAGAAGTATTAGAGTGTCTAATTAATTCAAATTTCAGTAACTTCTAGACATTGGAAGTACAGGATACTGGAAGACTAATAGAAGATACTAATAGAAGACTATTATACAAGACTGTTAAACAGCACACCTTCCTGGACATGATATGTGGCTCCTTAGATCTAAGAGACAATTAGGTGCTTGTTCTTTACAGGACCGTGTTCAGGACCAAAGGCCAGGGCATGAAGGACCCTGAATCAGAAGATGCAACAGAGGAGCTGAAATCAGAGCACCCCAGCTATTTGGTGTGTGTGTGTGTGTGGCGGGAGGAGAGGTGTATGTGGATGTGTGTGTGTGTGTGTGTGTGTGTGTGAGAGAGAGAGAGAGAGAGAGAGGGAAACAGAAATAGTGTGGGATGGTGTGGGATGAATAGAGAATAGCTTGAAAATACCGGAAAAGAGCAAGACCAGTTGGAGATTCTGGGAAAGACCAAATATTCCCAACTTTGTTCAAAAGCAATGATAATACACTGACAGTTTCTTAGAAGTGTCTTCACCATGGTGAGGTTGGTGGCTGCAGTTTGGGAAATGTACCAATGTTTGAGGAGAGACAGTATTGGTGAGAAGGAAGAAAAAGATGGGAGAAGTGGATTTGCAGTGGTTTAGCAAGACCAATCCAAGAGGTTCCCTGGATATATGTAATAAGTGGTTTTTAGGAATGTGTATAACTCAGTAGGACCTAGAAATTGGTGGGGTAAGAAATCTCAGTGAAACCCCTGCAGGAGCCCACGCCCAGGTCAGGCCCAGCATGGGAGCACAGGCTTAGCCCACCTCCATCTTGGGACACTACAGCTATTACCATAGAACTCCCCTTACAGTAGCCTCTACCTTGTGGCAATATATAGGACCTAGAAGCAGCTGCATCTTGGAACAGGCAGTCCAAAGCCATTGTAAGGCCCACCCTTTTAGTCCCATCTCTGAAAGTGGTTGTATCCATTTTGGGACACCCCACTGCTATCTTGAGTTACCTCCACTATTGCCACCACCACCTTTAGTTTCAGTAGTATCCATTGTGAGACACCAGCAGGAACTGGAAGCCCAACACCAAGGTGAGGTACAGGTAATCTGCATGATCACTACAACATTATAGGGTGGAAACTGTAATACCTTAGATCCACACTACAAGAAAAGGAGACGTTAACACAATATGAAAAAACAAGGGAAGAAAGTGCCCCAAACAAATCAGGATACTACAATAATAGAATCCATGAACAGAGTTGATGAAACACTGGAGAAGGATGCACATAATTAAAATGATCTATGAATTAAAGAATCACCTAAGTGAGCAAATACAGGCAAAAATTGATCACTCCAATGAAGAGATAATAGAGCAAATATAGGTAAACATTGATCACACCAACAAAGAGATAAAGGAGCAAATACAGGTATCAAAAGATTATTTCAAGAAAGATGTAGAGAGTCTGGAAGAAAAACCAATCAGAAATCCTTGAAATGGAGGAAACAATAAACCAAATAAAAAACTCATTAGAAAGCATCACTAACAGATTAGATTACTTGGAAGACAGAACGTCAGATAATGAAGATGGAGTATACAATCTTCAAAATAAAGTTGACTGCACAGTGAAGATAAGAAACCATGAACAGAACATCGAAGAATTACGGGATAGCATCAAAAGACCAAATCTAAGATTTATTGGGATAGAGAAAGACACAGAGATTCAAACCAAAGGTATGCACAATCTCTCCAATGCAACAATATCAGAAAATTTTCCAAACATGAAGAAATTGGAAAATCAAATACAAGAGATTTATAGGACACCAATTGTACAATATTGCAACAGACATACACAAAGGCACATTATAATGAAAATGCCTAGCACACCGAATAAGGATAGAATTTTAAGAGCAGCAAGAGAGAGAAATCAGATCACATATGGGGGAGGCTAATTCATATCTAAGCAGATTTTTCAACTCAGACCCTCAAAGCCAGGAGATTCTAGAATGACATACAACAATCTCTGAAAGAAAATGGATGCCAATTAAGAATCTTATATCCAGCAAAATTAAGCTTCAGATTTGATGATGAATTGAAAACCTTTCATGATAAACAAGAGTTAAAAGAATTTACAGCGAGAAAGCCTGCACTATAGAACATCCTCAGCAAAATATTCCAAGAGGAAGAAATGAAAAACAACAATGAAAATCAGCAAAGGGAGGTATTACACTAAAGGAAGAACTAATCAAAGAAGAAACCAAGTCAATAACCAAAAATAAACCAAAATGTCCTGGAATACAAATCATATATCAATAATAACCCTGAATGTAAATGGCCTAAACTCATCAATTAAAAGACATAGACTGACAGATTGCATTTTTTTTTTTAAAAAAAGGCCCAACAATATGTTGCCTTCAAGAGACTCATCTCCCAGGAAACAACATCCACAGACTGAAGGTGAAAGGGTGGGGAAAAAAATCTAACATTCGCATGATCCATGTAAACAAGTAGGGGGTTCCATCCTCATATCAGATAAAGTAGACTTCAAACCAAAGCTAGTGAAAGGGATAAAGAAGGACATTTCATACTGCTTAAGGGATTCATACATCAACAAGACATAACAATCATTAATATCTATGCCCCAAACAATGAGGCATCTATGTATGTCAAACAAACCTTCTCAACTGCAATAACCAAATAAAACACAACAGAATAATACTGGGTGACTTAAATACACCTCTATCATCACTAAATAGATCTTCCAAACAAAAACTAAACAAAAGAAACTATAGAACTCAATAATACAATCAATAATTTGGACTTCACAGACATATATAGAAAATTCATCAATGAGTGATTAAACTGTATTCTCAGCAGCACAAGGATCCTTTTCCAAAATAGACAATATGTTATGCCTCAAAGCAAGTCTTAGCAAATACATAAAAATAGAGATACTACCCTATATTCTACATGATCATAATGGAATGAAATTCGAAGTCAATGATAAAATTAAAAAGAGAATCTAATCCAACACCTGGAGACTAAACAATACACTATTGAATGATGCATGGATAACAGAAGACATCAGGGAGGAGATAAAACAAAATTCTTAGAGGTAAATGAGAACTCTGATACAACTTATCAAAATCACTGGGACACTATGAAGGCAGTGCTAATAGGAAAGTTTATTGCATTGAGCTCACTTATTAAAAGAATAAAAAGTCAACTAATAAACAAATTCACATTAAATCTCAAAGTCCTAGAAAAGGAAGAAAAAAAACAACATCAAAATACAAGTAGAAGATCGGAAATAATTAAAATCAGGGTGGAAATCAATTAAATTGAAACAAAAGAAACAATTCAAAAAATTGACAAATCAAAAAGCTGTTTCTTTGAAAAAGTAAATAAAACTGACAAACCCTTAGCATCCTAATGAAAAGAGAGAAAACTCAAATTAATAAAATTTGTGATGAAAAGGGAAATATAACTAAAGACATTATTGAAATACAGAACACAATTAGAAACTATTTTGAAAATTCATACTCCAAGCAAATAGAAAACCTTGAAGACGCTGACAAATTTCTAAGGCATGTGATCAACGCAAACTGAGTCAAGAAGACATACACAATTTAAACAGATCAGTTTCAAGCAAGGAAATAAAGACATCATCAAAGCCTACTAACCAAGAAAAGCCCAGGGCCAGATGAATTCACAGCTGAGTTCTACAAGACCTACAAAGAAGAATTAATACCAATACTCCTCAAATTATTCCATGAAATAGAAAAGGAAGGGACCCTTCCAAACTCATTACATGAAGCTAGTATCATCCTGATACCAAAACCAGGCAGAGACACATCTAAGAAAGAAAATTTCAGATCAATATCCCTGATGAACATTGATGCAAAATTCTCAAAAAATTCTGGCAAATCCCATATAAAAAAGTACTAAAAAAATAGTGCATCATGATCATGTGGGGTTCATTCCAGGGATGAAAGGTTAGTTCAACATACAGAAAGCAATAAATATAATTCATCACATCAATAGACTTAAAGGTAAGAATCATATGATTATATCAATTGATGCAGAGAAAGCGTTTGACAAAATACAGCATACCTTCATGTTCCAAACACTAGAAAAACTAGGGATAGTAGAAACATACCTCAACATTGTAAAAGCTGTTTATGCTAATCCAAAGCCAACATCATTCTACATGGAGAAAAATTGGAAGCATTCCCTCTAAAAACTGGAAAAAGATAGAGATGCTCTTTTTCACCACTTCTATTCAATATAGTCCTTGAAACTCTAGCCAGAGCAATTAGACAGATGAAAGAAATTAAAGGGATACAAATAGGAAAAGAAGAAATCAAACTATCATTATTTGCTGGTGACAAGATTCTATACTTTGAGGATTCAAAAAACTCCATCAGAAAAGTTCTAGAATTAATAAATGAAAAGTAGCAAGATATAAAATTAATACCCATAAATAAAATGCATTTCTACACATTAGTGATGAATCCTCTGAAAGAAAAATTATAAAAACTACCCCATTCACAATAACCTCAAAAAAATAAAATAAAATACTTGAGAATCAACTTAACAAAAGAGCTGAAAGACTACTACAATGAAAACTATAGAATATTAAAAAAAGAAATCGAAGAAGACCTTAGAAGATAGAAAGATCTCCCATGCTCTTGGATAGGCAATATTAATATTGTCAAAATGGCCATACTATCTAAAGCACTATACAGATTCAGTAAGTTTCCAATTAAAATCCCATGGTAATTCCTTATAGAAATACAAAAAGTAATCATGAAATTCATTTGGAAATATAAGAGACCTAGAATAGCCAAAGCGATTCTTATCAAGAAGAGTGAAGCAGGACGTATCACAATATCAACTCTTAAACTATACTACAGAACTATAGTAACAAAAACAGCACGGTATGGCACCCAAGATAAACTTGTGGACCAATGATACAGAATAGAAGACAAGAGACAAACCCACATAAATACAGTTATCTTATACTAGAAAAAGGCACCAAAACATGCATTGGAGAAAAGATAGTCTCTTCAATAAATGGTGCTGGGAAAACTGGAAATCCATATGCAGCAAAATGAAATTAAACCTCTATCTCTCACCATGCACAAAACTCAACTTAAAGTGGACCAAGGACCTAGGAATTAGATCAGAGACCCTGTGCCTAATAGAAGAAAAAGTAGGCCCAAATCTTCATCACATTGGATTAGGCCCCAACTTCCTTAACAAGACTCCTAAACTATTAGAAATAAAATCAAGAATTAATAAATGGGATGAACTCAAACTAAAGAGCTTCTTCTCAGAAAAAAAAATCACTGAGGTAAAGAGGGAGCCTACATTTGGGAGCAAATTTTTGCCACACACATGTCAAATAGAGCACTAATCTCCAGAATAAATAAAGAACTCAAAAAACATAACATAATAAAAGCAAACAACCCAATCAATAAATGGACTGAGGAGCTGAACACACACTTCTGAGAATATATACATTTGAGCAAAAATATATGAGAAAATGTTTAACATCTCTAGTAATTAGAAAAATGCAAATCAAAACAACTCTAAGATTTCATCTCAGACCAGTTAGAATGGCAGCTATCAATAATAAAGTCCACCATAATGTTGGCAAGAATGTGGGGGGGAAAGCAAACTCATACATTGATAGTGGAACAGCAAATTGGTGCAACAACTCTGGAAAGCAGGATGGAGATTTCTTAGAAAACTTGGAAGGAGACCACCATTTGACTCCGCTATACCACTCCTCAATCTTTACCCAAAGGATTTAAAATCAGCATAACATAGTAATTCAGCCACATCAATGTTTATAAGAGCTCAATTCACAACAGATAAACTGTGGAACCAACATAAATGCTCTTCAATAGATGAATGGATAAAGAAACTGTGGTACATATACACAATGAAATATTACTCAGCATTAAAAATATTACTCAGCATTTGCAGGTAAATGGATGGAGTTGGAGAATATCATGCTAAGCAAAGTGAGCCAATCCCAAAAAATCAAAGCCCAAATGTTTTCTCTGACAAGTGGATGCTGATCCATAATGGAGGGGGCATGTGAAAAGTAAAGAAACTGTGATTGGGCAATGGGGAGGGAGAGATGAGAGGGGGCATGGGGGTAAGAAAGATGGTGGAATGAGATGGACATCATTACCTTAGGTACTTGTATGCCTGCACATATGGTGTGATGCTACATCATGTACAACCAGAGAAATGAAAAGTTGTGTGTGCTGCAATTGTGTACAGTGAATCAATATGCATTCTGCTGTCATATATACCTAATAAATAATTAATCAATTATTTTTAATTTAATAGATAATTAATTTTTAAAAAAGAAATCTCAGGGAGCAGGTGTGGTAGATACAGAGTGATCTCCAGACTCTGACATGTAGGATTTGTCATCCTGAGGAAGCACACACTGAGATGAGATAAGCAACCTGGGACAGGAGTTTGGGGAGAATGGCAATGGGTCTCATTCCAGAAAACGGATGTAAGGTGCTGAGGTAGTCCCCTTTACAAAGACTGCAAGAGCGCACTACTGGAGCTCATAAGGAAAATTTGAATTCTAGGGGGAAAAAAATAAAGATGCTGAAAGATTAAGAGAGATTAAAAACCCAGTAGCAATATGTGGTACACATTTTTAGCGTCTTTAACATGAGGAAGGCTGCATTCCTCATCTCCTTTTACTAAGGTGATCCCCTGGAAATGATACCCTGCAATGCATCTCATTATGAAATGTGGGCCACCCCAGGCTGAAGTATTTAAAGACTGGTGTCCGCCATCCTTCCTCGGGTTTTTTGTTTGTTTTGTCTTGCTTTTTTTATGATGGTTGGGATGGAAGAGCCAAATTGAAGTGCCCTCTCTCACAAGTCCAACATGAGCAGGAAGCTTGATTGCAGATTGACTGGACCTCAACACACACTGTGAGCACTTGAGCCCAACTTTTGTGGTATTCGAGCATTGGAGTTCAGAGGCATGTGTGATTTGGGGACAGCTTAGACTCTCCTGGCTGCTAAAACAGGTCTCAATGATGGAGGTACATTAACCTCAAGACAAGGGGGACTTCAAAACTATGCATCAGGTTACCTGCACTGTGAAGGCAAGTACAGCTTCCGATTGTCTTCCCAGAACTGGCCAAAAGGCAGGCACTGCAAATGCTAGCGGGAGGGATGAGTGGGTGCAGCTGTTCATGGTGACTGGATGCATCTAGCACAGAAGGACCCCCCTGGGGAATTCCCAGAGGTGTCTGCTTTTCACAGAGTGGGTTGTTCTCACACAGGATTAGAAAGTTCAGAAACTTCTGGAACAGCCCAGTCCTTGGTGGGGCAGAACCCTGAGGAACTGCATCTATTTGCCAAGAGGGAGGAGAGTAGCCCACAAGTCGGAGGACAGCTTCCAAGAAGAGGAGGTTCCCAGGAGAGCACTTTGGGTAGATAATTAATTTGTAGCTATACACACAGATTTGAATACTGTGATTCAAATTATATTTTTAGAGCACTTTAAAGCACTTGTTTCTCTGCTTTTTTTTAATGAAACAAATCTCTTTTGCCTCAGTTCATCTTAAACATTTAATATCCTGGGATTTTGCCCTGAATCTCTTTTTCTGTCCTAAATTGTTCCTAACTCTTTCGTGCAGATGCTATGATGACCTCTTAAGCCTTTCCTTTGAAGACTCAGGGGAGCTGGGCCTAAGCTAATGGCTTCCCTTTCCTGTACCCCTCATTCCTTTCTATTTTCTTTCTTACAAGGGCGTATCATTGCTGCTGGGGTCTGGCCTGTCAGGGAGATGTGTATGTTTCCTTGCCCAGTAAATCACACTTGGATTTCAAAAGCCCCACAGGATCATTCTACTCAAAGAGCTACAATTCATTCCTGTGATTAAGTCCTCTCTGAAATTCGTCTGCCTCTTCTGGTGATTGGGACTGTAAAGGTGAACTTTTAAAGCTCCATTAGCCATCTTGCTATGAGGGTAGATGAAAACCAGCCTTAGGAGATCCTTCCCCGGCCTTCTCATTTACTAGATTTCCTACTAGTTTAGGTCACTCCTGGGCTTAAGTTTTGCTGGTTCAGTGCCCT
>NW_025999949.1:33046723-33116253 GCF_001458135.2 Marmota marmota marmota | reverse complement strand
TTGTGTATATATATATATATATATATATATATATATATATATATATATTTAAACTCGAGAGTAATGCACCATGACAGTGGATGTTGAGCCTCTATGGAAAATAATGAAGTGCTATTTCTACAGCATCTCAAGATATTTAAGTCCAGAGAGGCCAAAGCAGAAGGAATGGCATCTACATCGCATGCTCCAGCTCTGGAGGGAGAAAGTCACATGACAGACAAGCCAGAAGGCAGTTGAGGACTTGAGGGAGCTTCCTCAGGTGAGGGTTCAGATGAGTGAACCCTCCTGCTTGGTGGTTTCCCATGAGTGTTGGTTTTGACCATTAAGGGACCATGTCATGTGAGCTTTTTGATAGCCATCTGGAGACACTGGCCATTACCAACAGCAAGTCAAATGGGGCTCTAACAGATTTGTGGGATGGCTGTTTTGCTGTTTTTCCAATTTTCTGCTTATTCTTTAGTTGAACTTTCTCTCCATCTCAGTGGGGATGGATGTGATTGCCATCTGCCTTTTGCAATCCCACAATGTATTGAACAGTGACGTGACATGGACTGTCCCGCTACAGCTCTGCAGAAGAGGGACATAAAAGTCCTGGATCACTGACTCTGGGTTGGGAATATTTCCTTACAGAAACCTGAAAGGTACATAATATTATTTGTATTTTAGAAGGAAGAAAACCAGGATTTGAGAGGTATGAGAAACATCCAGATTCCTACATGTATATTCTGGAAAGCACAATTGCAAAACCAAGTCGTTTGACCCTGAACTTGCATGATTACCATTTAAAACTACACCTATTTTCCCATATTCTCTGTTATTGCTTATATTCAGAAAGTATTCTGATCTATTCAAGCAAAGAGCACAGGTAATAGTAATAGTCACAACTGATACAGTGTTTACTATGCCCCAAGCATAGTTCTGAGAAAACATATAGGTTGTTTTTTTTTTTTCTTTTTGTAAATTATTCAGTTCTCACTTGGACCCTAATGCATTGACCCTTGGCACCACCCTTAGAGGAGGAGGGAGGTGAGTTGTAGGGAGTTAACTGGCGACTAAGTCACCTTCCTAGAAAAAGAGCAGGCAGGGGAGCCCTGCTAGCCTCTGCACCAGGTGCTGAGCCCTGTTTCCTCTGCACAAGCCTGTTCTATGGAGGTTGGAGCATGCTCGGTTCAGGGACCCTGAGATGCCACCCAACACACCAGGCGTGAGAGATGCTGAGGGAAGCACTGTCCCCCTGGCTTGCCCTCCAGAGCAGGACTCCCAGAGGCAGCTCCCATGGCTGAAGGAGGGGTCCTGGGCAGCGCTCTCACCTCTCTTCCTTTCACCCAGTTCAGAAAAACCAAGGGTAGTGTTAGAAAGGTTTGGGTTTGTTGGTCTGTTGTGAAGCCATTGCGGTCTGATTGGGGATCACACACTGCTTTTCACACATCAGCCCCATAACAACAGGCAAATCACTTCTCTCTGATTCTTGGATTCCCATGAGTAAAGTGGGAATCATTTTGTTCTCTGGAGTGGAGAGGACTCAGGGAGTTGGCACTCCCTGAGCATGTGGAAGGGCCCTTGGTGCCATGAACATGCCACATGTAGGTTTCTTCTTCTCTTCTTCTCTGGGACTGAACCGTAGCCTCATTTCTCTCTGCTCTCCTCTCAGAGACCGACATTTCTCTTTTCCTTCAGTGGCCAGGAGTTTGTCCTGAGAGAAGTCCTGGAACAGACTCAGTCACAGGCTTAGTAAGGCACCCTGCCAAGAGATCAATGCGGTTTCCTAAGGAAGCATCTGGAAGCTTGTGCATGTACTGTCTTTCAGGCCTCCTCAACATGCTGCCCCAAGAGCACGTGGAAGGGCTGCATTTCTCACAGCAGCCAGCTGCTGTGCATTCTAAGAAACACCACCTTCTGCGTCTGGGCAGCCAAGGCACTGCTTCTTACCTTGACATTGTTCTCCAGTCACCAAGGTGCACCTCTCAGTTTTCCCCACACCCACACCCGTGGCTTCTTTACCTTGCCCAGGGCCCTCCCCGCAGTCGGCCCTGAGAAGCCTGTCTAGTGGGGTGGGGCCTCCCAGACGGACTGGACAAGCTGCTTCCCCAGGGGCTGGCTCAGGGCACTGGGCAAGTCACTCCATCCCTCTACACATTTTGTGGACTCAACTGGAAAAGGAAGGATACCCGTCCTTCATCCCGCTCAGGGTCTTTTAGGGGGTCTGAAGACTTTCAAAAGTTGTTGAAAAGAAGATAATGAAGTTTGCATGTGAAGCTCTTTACTCCTCATTGAAGGAGCACACTTCTGTGAATCCTATCTTTTAACTTTTAACAATTACCTAGAACACTCAAGACACAGTTAAAAGAACACAAAATGGGCTGCCTTCCCTTAGGAATCGCACGATTGTTGTTGGGGGTCCATAACATTAACGTAACTCCAGTTTCTCCTCAAAAGTTCAACTCAAATATCATCAGCTACATTTCACCCTCATGATCATTTCAAGAACAGTCATTTTTCCTACTCCTAACACCATAAATCCATCCTGATATCTTCCACATTCTTCCTTAAAAATTTGTTTTGGGTTTCTGTGCTTTGATTTATTATTATTATTATTATTGGTATATAAACTCTTCATTATTAACAGGACAGGCCTGCAGACTCATTTCTTCTTGGACATTCCATGGTGTGACCTTGGCGCCCAGTGGTCTTAGTGTACTGGCCTTGGACACAAAAGTTTCAGAAGTGGCACAGCCCCCTAAGGACCCTAATCTTCCTCCCAGAGCTTGTTGTCTAGACCATTGGCCAGAACCTGGCTGTATTGTCCATCCTTTACATCTTTCTGTCTGTTTAGGAACCATTCTGGGACCTGTACTCTTGTGGATTCTGCATAATGGTGGTCACAGGTTCAACCTCATCCTCAGTGAGTTCTCCAGTCCTCTTGGTGAGGTCAGTGTCTGCTTTCCTCAAGACCACATGAGCATACCTTCGCCCCACAGCCTTAATGGCAGTGATGGCAAAGGCTATTTTCCACCGTCCATCCATGTTTGTGTTGAGTACTCACAAAATGTGCTGGAACTTCTCAGGAATCACTAGAGACATAGCAGTCTTCAGAGCACACACAATGCTAAGGGCACAGCCCAGAGGAAGAGAAGAACAGGAAACGAGATAAGAAGACGCATTGGAAGAGCCCTACACCTTGCAGACTAAGGCCATTTGAAAGGAAGAACAGGGGCAACAGTTAAACACAGCGCATGCCCTACTGCTTCCCAGTCTAGGAAATCAACGTTTCCACAGTAGATCATCAAAGGAAAGACTCACAGTATTGCAGTAATGGAATACAACTTAGCAATGAGGAAGCCCTCTTACTGGACAGTTAGGTAATGCAAGCAGGGCACAGAAATGTCAAGGGCTTCTCTAGGAAAGCATGAAGCGGCCCACTTCAGACCCAGGCAAAGGAAGGGATCTCTACTTTCCCCACCCAGAGTTCATTTACTGTGAAAATATGTTCTTAATATTCTGCATGCACAGTTGAGACAGGATACCTAAAGTAATACCTGATTTACCTATGGGTAATTTTCTCAGGACTTTGCCAGGTCAAAACGATTACGGGCACTAGGCACAAGTGGACTTAAGGAATCCAGATGCTTGTAGCTCAAATTGCTTCAAGCTGTTTTTTTTCTTACCATTGCAACCAGAGGGGGTTCTAGTTATGGACAATTATCTCCCCCTTTTTGACATCTGTCTGATCTCTCGTAGAAACTCTCCACAGTGCTCACCAGCTGCTTTATCAGGTGGGCTGTGGCATGACTCAGGTGGTATGGCAGTGCAGCAAGGCATGCATAAATGAAGCAGTGAATTAGAAACAGGCTGTCCATCTTTTCACTGAGAACCATGTCATGGGGGGGTTGGCACCTGCAGGGCTCCCACCAATCACTGATTTCTACACACAGCACCCTCCCACCACATGGTGACATGAACAGTTTAACAAGCTGACAGGAAATCTCATTTACACCTATGACTGGTATTATGGCTGCTTTCTTAATATGTTAGGGAAATTGCCCATACTATACCTGCCACAGGTGAAAACTGCATGCACATGCATAATTCATAAACCTCCAATCCCAAAGAGAATTGCAAAGGTTGTTGTTATTCAGCTGCCAGTTTTTATGGCAACATCTCAGATATAATTGAAGACTGTGGAAAGGGGACTTGTGGGAAGGGGTTCTCTGTTTAGTCAGTGTCTGCTGTTAGGACATGAGTAATTTGTAGACATAACAAATGATAACTCTCATACCTATGCATATTCCAAAATGTGGATAAGTCACATTACAAGTTTTGACCTTTACAATGTTCTCGCTGTCTGAAAAGTTCTTCTCTTACCCCCCTCTGTACATTTTAAATATGATTATATCTTTAAGTTTCTTATTTTGCTTTCATTGACTAAAAATAAATCTAACTTGAAAGAAATAGACTACCACATTGCAAACATGTAAAATATTTACATGCTATAGAAATATATACAGCCATAAATTATAAAATATTTAGACATTATAGAAATACATATTCCCCTCCTCATATTAACCACCAGTAAATTCATATGTGCATGCACTTCTAGGCCCTTTCTGTATGTATTTGTATATACATATGTCACAGATACACATGAAGTTTACCATATAAGTCATATTGGATAAATTATTGTTCTTATTGTTTGTCCCCTTTCATGATTTAAGCAAACATTTCATTTAAAAAGAGCTTTATATGCACAGAAAAGTGACAAGGAGAGCAGCATCTTCAAATGCCCCCTTCCCTGTCCCCTGCTGTGAATACCTTGCTGCTTCATTTGTCACAACTAGTGAGCCAGAATCAGCACATTAGGACTCACTGGTTTATATCTGGCTTAGGCATCCTTACTTTTTCCTGATGTACTGTTCTCTCCCAGTCTGTGCCAGACCTCCTGGGTTCTTCTATAGCACACCCTTAGGTTATTAGCTGCACTGTGTCTGTGCACGAGTACCACCCTGCAGAATGTTAAATGATTGTGGTGGTGGGCATGACAGCAGTGCCTGGCGTTAAGTAAAGGTTGGGTATAAACATACTGTCTTAACAAAAGTACTCCCTCAATAATTTTTGTGTCCTGGGAAGGCATCTCTGTTGTTCCATACATAAAATACGGAGCATACCCCCTAAATGGCAATGGCCTTGCATACAACCAGCTGAAGGCGGCCGTTGGCTGAAAGGACTTTGAGACAGTAAAACTTTCTTGAAACTATATGAACTCTAAGATTTTGTGGGAAGTTCTGGAAAATATTATATTCATTTTATCTTTGAGTAAGATTTGGACAAATATTGCTAAAATGATCACCTTTTGGTGCATTTCTGATGTTGCTTCTCATCAACACCATATTTCTTATGTGCCTTCTGTGCATCATTAACATGGGATGGAAAGGGAAAACAGATGCGCCCTGCTTTCTATAAAACCTGATCATCGTGGAGGAAGTCCTTCTACAGACCATGTCAGAGACGAGCACAAAGAGGAGGTGAAGTGTGAGAGCCAGCACATTCCCAGGGTCAGCAGAGGGAACGGAGCAGCAGGAGTTATTGGGAGTGCTGTGGAGTGGCAGCCAGGCCCCAGCTGCAGGGGCTGGGAGGCATACTGAGGACACCTGTCCTAGGTGAGTCAAGGCTTCCTTCTGAAGCAGTCGCTGTTGAGGCTATGAGGCTCTGGGTGAAGAGGGTCCCTGGACGGACACAGCCTCTGACCTCCAGATTGACAGAGCAGAGGGCATGGTGGAGTTTACCTGCTGCATGAGTACAGGCCCAGAGCTGATTCCAGGGAAGAGCGGACCAGGGGCTACAAAATGCACCCTGAGGATCTGCCTGGTTTTAGCACCTCCACCTTGTCTACAAAATCTGGGGGTTGGCTTCCTCAATCCCAACACTGATTCAAAATATGAAAGTCTACTATGACTTACTTGTAATCTGAGGTGGAAATGTCACCCAGGCTTGTGGCACTCTCCAAGCCAATACCCACTGTATGTGTTGCAAAGCTCTCTTCTTTTTATCAGAGCAGGTAGAAACCTCAGGGTTCTGTTTAACATTCTACTTTCCACAAAGCATGCATTAAATTAGACCATGTCATCTCGAAGTCTCTCTGACGTTAGTGGTGAACATCATTTCCAATTTGTCATTTGACATCTGTCCAGCATGTCAATCTTCTTAAATTGAATTTAATGCACTTTGAGTTGTGTAGCATAAGAAGGAAACCACATTAACTACTCCCAGCTCTGTGTGTGTTTGTGTGTGTGTCTATGTGAATGCCACAGAGTGAGAGAAAGTGAGAGAGCAACTTACAGTGTCATGTTACATAGAACAGATAAACACAACCAAAAATATAGAGTGGGGGGAAAAGAACAGATATGAAATTGAATATAACTTTTTTTCTGTTCCCACACTTCAAGCAGTCTCTTTAATCTTTCTGAACATTAGAGTTTTTCATCAATATAATGGAAATAAAGTGATCTACTGAACTGAAGGATTATATGAAGTAATTGATATTTTTAAATTTGTACATAGCAGATCCTTCGTTAATTATAAAATATTTTCTTTTTTTGTTATATGTCAGATTGTCAACAGTTTTCTCTTGATGTTTTCAATATGACTTATTTCAATATGTAAGATGCTATTCTTATATTTCCTTTCTGAGATCCTAGGAGTTTGCAATGATATTCATTTTCATAACAAAAGTGTTGTAGATGACTGGAATATGGTGAATAATAAATGTTTGGAAAATTATATTACTACTGTTTATAATGATTTTGTATTTAAATTGCTCTTAATTACTTGAAATAAATGCATACATTTTGTTCCTAAATTGTGTCACCAGTCTGTGAGCTTTGACTTTTAGCTTTAGTATGCAGATGAAGAAACTAAGACTGAGAAAGGAAGGTTGACTCTTGGCCCAGTGCACACAACTAGCAAGAAAGACAGTCTGATTTAGAGCCCGGTTTATATGCTGGTGCTTGCACTGCCTCTCTTCTTTAGGCAACTGCACACAGAAATAGGCATTATCATAGGAAATCAGCATCCAAAATTAAGCTATTGCATTTGATAAATTCAGCACTAGCTATTGCTGAGGGTCAGGGATGTACAGGATGGCCAGCCATCACCATGAATGAGTTAATCTCAAGAGACAGTATTGCTCATAATCACTATCAACCCGAGTGAGCCAGGCACTCTGAAGGGCACAGCTGGGGAAGGAGGGACAGACGGCACAGGAAGCTTGGTTTGATTTTGTCAGGAAACTCATAAATGTTTCATAAGGCCTCCACGGAAGATAAAACCTCCCCAAATGACCTCTTTTGATTGTTCCATAATGGGGAGATTAGAAACCCAGATGAAACATTAGACCAGAACGAAGACCTGCTTTCTGAAAACCCCCAAACGCCTTGTCAAAATCCATTTCCCCCTATCTGATCTTGCGTGCCCTGCTTCTCTCTGAACTTGAAGAGGAAGGAGGTTATCAGTTTATCACAGCAAGGGAAGCCATGGACTCACCCAGGAAGGAAACTCCGCTTCCTCACTGTGGTTGGCTTGGTGGATCCACTCTCTGCACAGTGGGCCTGGCCTGAGCCGGACTCCTCCATGGCTCTGGGTCCTTCCTTGAAGTACGACACCCACTAGCGCCATGGCCACGAGATGTGCTGAGACTGCTTGTAAGTGGCGCACCTCAGGCGATACATTCCTTTAAAAAAACACACTTTCCTATTTGTTTTATTGGTAACGATTTTTGTAGAAAGAAATGAGAATAAGCAAAAAGCAAAAAAAAAAAAAAAGCATTTTCTCAAGAAGTGGAGATAATCTTTGTGTTGTGACAGAGTATCTTCCCAGTACAGATGTTTTTAGGGAGCAGCTTGTATTTCTCTCCGGAACTCTTTTCTCCAAGTGATTTTAGTACTCTTTATTACAGGATGAATGGCATCCTCTTATTGTACTTCTATCTATTTCTATGTATATGTGGATATAGATATTGAACTTTATGTCAGTGCATAATATTTATATGTGTAAATTGCATGTATCTTATATTTGTTCATATTTTATTATATATACACACACACATATACACTTATGTGTATATGAGTATTGCAAAAGATTTATGTGTAATTATGCACATACACAGAATTTTCACTGTACAGAGGCCAGTGTGCTTGCACTTTCTGTTGTATTCCTAACCTTACCCACCATTCTATTTTGCTTAAATATGAAGGGGTATGCATATGCACAGAAATCTTGCTAAATGGTCAATGAGCATTAATGCCCTCCATGCTGCTTCTCATTTCAAATTCACCATGTACGTATCTGATTTGTCTTGTGATGTATGAAGTCTTTCATGATTATCTCCATCTTTCTATCTTTGGGTTTTGCCAGCTATAGGAACCTTCCACTTCTTCTCGTGAATCTCATTCTATCCTCAGAGATCAGGCCTGAGTCCTACCTCCTTCTTGAGGCTTCTTTGAATTTTCTAGACAGTGAATACCCCATTTCTTTAGACACGTAGGAACATGAACTTTTTGGATGTAATACTACATTTCCTTCTGATTATGCTTACATAAGATTAAATGCATATACGTATTATCTTCCCAACTACTCAACTTTAAAGGGAGAAATCATAAAGCTATATGATAATATTAGCATAGTACCAAGGAGAGAGGGAGAGCGAAAGAGTGAGAGAGCGAGAAAGAGAGCAAGAGAGAGACAGAGACAGAGAATCTTCAACTGTTTTATAATGGATGCATAGAATTGAACATTCTTATGTTGTATAGTATGATATTTTTATATGTGTATACATTGTATAATGATCAAATCAAGGGTATTAATATATCATTGTTTCAATATTTTATATTTTTTGTGTTGGGAATAAAGACCTTTCATATATTTCAAAACACTTAGAATTGTTAATTATAGTCACTAAAATTATATGATACTAGAAATTATTCTTGTAAAATAATTTTATAATTATTTTATGTAAACATACAGAATTCAGTAGTATTTATATACACCAATAATAAAGTAGCTAAAAAATTCTATCCCATTTAAAACAGCAAAATAAAATAAAACAAACATCTAGGAGTAAATTTAACCAAGAAGGCTTAAATGTCCACAATGAAAACTATAAAGCATTAATCAAAGAATTTGAAGAGAACACATGCAAACAATAGCTATCTCATGTTCATGGATTGGAACAATCAATACTGTTAAAAATGTTCTTACCAGCCTCTATGATCTATAGATTCACTGCAATCCCTATGAAAATACTGATGACTTTCTTCACAGAAATAAAATAAAACTAACCTAAAATGTATACAAAAAAACATACAAGTTTGCAAAAAGTAAAACATTCCTGGAGGCATCACAATAACCGATTCAAAATGTTCTACAATGCCTTATTTACTAACAGTAGTTTTGTGTTGGCATAAAAACTGACACATGACCAGTGGAACAGGGAAGCCATAAATAAACCCATGAATCTATAGTTAGCTGGGTTTGGACAAAGCCAGGAATATGCGTTGAAGGAATCAGAGTACCTTTACCATGTGGTGCTGGGAAACTGTACATCCATAAGCAGAATAATAAAATTAGAGTCTCATCTCCACAAATGCAAAAACAACAAAGAAAAAAGCACAATTCAAAGTGGACCCGGCACTTGAGTATAAGGCTCTGAACTTTGAATCTAACAGAAGCAAAACACAGGGTAAAGACTTTGGAACATTGACAAGGGAAACGGGGCACAGATGTTTTGATTATGCTGTGTGTGTGCGTGTGTGTGTGTATGTGTGTGTGTGTGTGTGTGTGTGTGTGTTTCCCCCTTTCTGGTTTTGGTTGAGTTCTCAAAAGGAATTCCTGAGGCTAGGGTCTGGGTAAGTGATTATTTGGGAAGTGTTCCTGGAAACATTGATGGTGAGTTCAGAAGGAATAGCAGGTGGGAGACGAAGCCAATACAGGGTGTCCAAGGAGCAGCTCTTGCTGTGGACATCAGAGGACCTGTTCTGTTGGAACCTGTGGGAGACAGAGTACAGGATGCCTTGAAGTCACCCCAAGGTGTGAGGACCAGGTGAGGTGCCTTGGAGCTTTCCTCCTCGTGGGCACTTCCAGACTTCCTGGTTCCAGGGTAAAAGAGAGCCCAGCTGCAGGTAGGAGGTTGCTACCATCTGTATCTGGAGTGCTCACCCAAGTTCTCCTGTTAAAGTCTTAATCCCCAACGTGGTGCTATTGAAGGGGGGTGGAAAGATTGAGTTGGAGCCTGGTGGGGGCTTTCCGATCACTGGGCTGTGTCCTTCGAGGGGATAGTAGAACTCCAGCCCCTTCCCCTCCCTTTCTTTCACCTTCTTTCACAAGGTGAGTTCCTTGGCTCTGCCACAAGCTGCCTAGTGTGACGTGCTTCTTTGCCAGAGGCCCTGAAACAATGGGGTCAATGAATCATGGTCTGAGACCTCCAAGGTGGCAAGCCAAAATAAGACTTTCTCTTGTAACAAAAGTGCAAGTGTTTTGTTACATGATGGAAAGGTGGCTAACAGCAACAACAACAACAACAAAATTACTGGTGCTTAGGTTGTGACAACATCAGAAATGTAGGACACTTGCTGTGGGGATGTTCACTGGTCACTAACTGCTGTCTCAATGTGCAAAGCAAAGTGTAGAGATGCAAACAGGTTCTCCTGCCACTCAGTGCTGTATGCAGAGAACCACTTCAGTATTACCCAATATTATCCAAATGAATCCAAGGTATTGTCTTCCCACTATTTTCAGCATGCGATACAGCTCATGTTTGAGAAGTCCTGGGCTTGTAATTCTCCACAACTCCCCTTTCAACCTAAGCTCTCACCATGCTCTCCACAGCGGGTCTCTTGGCCACAGACACAGACCAAGGTATTGTCCTGGTAGATCTCTGCACTCAAAGATCAACTCATTCTCCATTCAGTTTTTTTTTTTTCCTTTTCAAGGCTACCATGTCTATCTGTTCAAATGTCCAGGAGTCTAGTATCTTCCATAAATGATTTGCTAATGGGTTTTACTGTATACCTTTGTTGTAAAGGAAGTGGCACAGGAGGATGGTGGCTAAAATAAGATCATGCGAAAGGACAAAAGAGACTATTTTTGACTCCAATAAGAAATCAGGAAAATAGAGATGTTAGTGATCCATCAAGAAGTGGATATAATTTAAAAAGCCCTGGAGTTAATTTCTGCCACAAAAAAAAAATCTGTGAGTTTTAAAAAATCACATTACTATAATTCAGCTCTTAGAGAAAGTCTGTAATGGGCTATATTTACCAAAGGGGCTGAGTCATAACCCAAAGGTGGTAGTGAACCCCACAGTGGCTGTGAAGAATTCCCTTTCACAGAGGCACTTGGAGCTCCACTGGGTTACAAACACTGTAATCAGAGTTACCAAGATGGCTTTATAAAAGTTATAGTTTTTTATTTAAAAGGAAACTTTTACTCCCTTTAAGAAACAACAAATAGTACAATATCAAATAAAACTGGTTCTTTCTTTTGGCCCTGGGCCATTCCTACCAGGAGATTCTGTGCTGTGTTTTCATTTCATGTTTTCATGGCTTCCGTCATGCCCAGAAACTCACCAGGCAAGGTTCCAAAGAGAGGGGACGGTGCTACTGAGCTGAGGGCCAGTCATGGAGATGGCTCATATCTGACTGGTCTTAGCACTTTATGAGAACATGTGTGTTGGTACTGAGCTTAGAATCCATAACATTAAGAAGCATCTGTTAGAGACTTGTTCTACTCCTCTTCCTCTAGACCTTTTGATTTATGGTTGCCAGATTTAGTAAATATAAATAATTCACTTTCCAACTGGAATTTCATATAAACAAGAAAACACCCACCCACACACACACACACACACACACACACACACATACACACGTTGAGTGTATACATATCTACATATGTTTATATGCACATGTATACATTTTGTTAGAGTTTATAGCACAAAGTACTCAAGATACTAAATAAATGTTGTTAATCTGAAGTCTAGATTTAATGAGTGTTCATGATTTCAACTGAAAACCATATTCTGGGTCCCACTTCCCTTGGCTGGGCTAATCTGAGTTTCCACCCCACTCTAACGGTGCCCTGAGCCCCACTCCAGGTCAGAACAGGACACCACTGCATGACTGCAGGAGAAGGCTGTTTGTCCCAAGTTCATGGAGTCTTGATCTTGGTCTCACCTCTATGTTGACCTCATTCCAGAATGTTCTGAAGCCTCAGAGGCCCCTGAGGAACAATCTGGCACTGCATCACTATACCTCTCCCACTCTTGGGATCCGTCATTCATGTCCTCACCTGTCACCAGTATGACCACTGGAGCCTTCAGCTCCTGCAGGTACCTCCTCCTCCACATCTGAGCATCACTCCGGGAACTGAGTACATTTTCTTCATTTTTACCAGCAGAAAAATATCTGCCCCCTGTGTAGCCTTCACTTTTTTTTTCATTGTTAGCAAGTACTCCTTCATCCAGCACTCACATATCATTTTTAAGAACATTTTCTGAGCCTTGTGCTTGGGTTCCTTCATTGTATTCTTCTTCCTGTTTTTTTTTTTTGTTGATTTTTTTTTCACTTTCATTGTTCTTGGGCTTTGCTAAGGGATCTTAGCTAAATTAAATAGTATAATTAAAATCCTCAGGAGCATTATTCTTGCCAAGAAGAATAAAACAGAATCACTTCTCTACTTCCCCCTCAGATATCAAAAAAAAAAAAAAATTGCTGTAGAATAGTATCTCAAATTATTATCAGAAAACTTTGCATATGGGAGAATTTTATAGTTAGGGCAACCTGAAAAATATCCAAATCAAAGTTCAGAACATAGGAAATATGAAATTCTCCTCCTTTACTGTCTCATTAAAAAAAGAAGAAGAAGAACTAAAAGTATAAATAGAACATATTCTGCTATCCAGGGGTTTTGATATCATGCCCAGCCAGACCTGCAACACACACACGCACACACCCACACACTCACAAAATTTTAAAGACAGTGTTTGAAAATATGTAGAAAAAGTGTCTCAATTTTTGGTTGATAGATTCACTACATGACATTGATCAAGCATAAGATTGTAGACAAGAAGCAGAAAACAGATTAAGATTTTATGTCACTAAAGAACAAACTGCTCACTAAACACTGTCCTTGAATTCCCAGCTGCCTGTCCCAGCTGCCTTTGTGGTTAGTTAAGGCCATAGGCCTCACAGTGAGAATGTCCAGGGCAAGGGGATGCAGTGGAGGTGTTCCTCCAGGTCTGCCCAGTAATGCACCCCACATTGAGCTCCTCCGTTTTGTTTTCTGTGGGATGAATGGAGGGGACTCTGGGAATCTAGATGGGAAACCACAAGATAGAGACTGAGCCCTGATGGAGGGAAGTCATCTAGAGGGGATCTCTTGTCCTGGAACACCGACACTGGGTACAACATTAGTGGGAAACAACTGTTTTTTGAATAAAGCGTTTATGTTGTTGTTGTTGTTACTGTTGTTGTTTTTTACAGGAAGCTACCCTTCTAGAATAATAGAAGATACATTGTTCTTAATTTATTCATTCATTCAGGAAGTACACATAGTTTCTCAGATATGTGCCAAGAGTCTACTATGTTATAGAGACTCCGCAAGTTAAATATATTGGCAAACATATGTGGACAAGTGTCTGCCACCATGGAGCTTGCAATTTCCTGAGGATAAGGGACAATAAGGAAAATGGGGTTATTGTGAAGGCAGCAAGTGAAGAAGATTGTCCCTGTTGCTAAACACCTCTCTCTCTCTCTAATCATATGTATATGATTATATATATCACAGTCAACTTCTTGGAATAGAAACAGGTATCACCCAAGCTGTGACTGATGAGAAGCCTTTCCAAACAGAGCCAGGGAGGGGAGCTTCAGGTGAAGGGAGCACCAGCAGCCTTTGAAGAGGGAAAGGGAATTATGGGTAAAGAAACCCTTACTGCGGAACCACAGGAAGCGAACTGAGGAATGGGCAACTGGAAAAGTCAGCAAGGAGCAGGCTGTGAGGTGCAGGACTCTCATAAGGACTTGTGAATTAAGTTTAAGTGCAAATGTTTGTTTAGTCCTTGAAGGAATTTAGTAGGTATAAAAAGACTGATATTTTTTAAATGTCTGCATTGTTGAACGTAATTTTGATTATGAGGAGGGAAAGTATCTATAAACCAGCAGGACAGTTCAGTGGTAGAGGTACATTAGTGAACAGATGTAAGACATGCTTTGGAGGTGCAATCAGCTGACTGAAGGAGAGTGTGTAGGTGCAGAGAGGAGATTAAGACTGATTTTCAAGTTTGCATCTTGGTCGCATAGTTCAAATGAAATATGATTTCCTTGATTGAAAATCAGTTGGTAAAGGCAGATATAAAGGAAAGACAAGGCTTCAGAGTTACCCTAGAGATCATTTTTGGACTTCAGTTCAAGGTGCTGGTGAGATGACAAACAGGTAGCCCATAGGCATAAAGAATGAAGTTCAGGGAGAGATACAACAGGAGATGGAAATGTGGGCACAGTCAACACAGACACATATTTAAAACATGAGAAAAATAGGTCATTGAAGAAGAGACTATAGGGACATTAGGGTGCTAAGGACTGGTCCCTGGAGCAAGTTGGTGTGAGCTGAATTCTAGTGGTGTAAATATCTGCCTCTTTTCAGTTTCCCTGATCAGCTCTGCTCCCCTGTGTAATATACTTCTTTATTTTCACCCCCAGCATTGGCTGTGCTGCTTTTCACCCCACAGGCTCTCCACAGGTGACAGGAGGAAGGAAGGACTGACCACAAGACACTCACGATCTCAGCAATCTCAGTTATGACACACCTTTACTAAATTAAGAAATCCTAAAGAGAGTCTGAAATGGCAGGTACCAATGCCCAGCCGTGGAGACAGATGCACAAGCTGGGCTCCGTCCTCTGTAGTCATTCCGGAAACTCAAAGCGAGACATTCTTAAGACTGGTGTATCTGAAATGGGCCCAAGAAGTTCTTTGGCATTCTAGAGAATTCCAAATTGCTCATTACTATTCTCCACTTTTAGTGCCATAAAATTTTTAGTAACGTTCAGGGAAATACACTTCCTGGAGCACTAATTGTGTGTTAAGGGAAGAGTGGCTCTATCTGCTTTAAGGCTGAATTATTAGAATTAAAGCATCCATTATAACCCCTGAGTAAGTCCTGTAGGGTGAAGCACAATCTGGTTACCTCTGCTCAAATAGTTCACTGGAGCAGGGAAGGAACACTGCCTAGTTTATGACTTTTGTTGTAAACATCACCCTGGAGGGAAATAAATGTTTTCTCTAGTCTCTTTCCCTGGATATTGTGTCTCTATCGGCCTCACTTTCTCTCTCTGGAGGCTAGCAACAAACTATTATTTATTTCCTTTGTGGATAATCTACAGATCCTTCCCCTACTGACTGAGCTGTGAACAGAACATTAAAAGTTTATTGAAATGAATAAACTTTAAGGCTCCTCCTCTATGCAGATGCTGTGCTAGAGGTTGGAGGTAATTGGAAATCAAAATCTAGTCATCCAGAGACAAAAAAATACACATGGAGAAGTGGGAGTTTGATGACATTTTGGAGGGAGAGGAACACTGAGGATTAGCCTAGGATGTTTTGCTTACCTGCCTGGGAATGCAGTGTAGTTGGACATAGACTAGGGACATGCTTTGACTATCATGGACATATTTATTTGGGGTATATTAAGAAGTAGCAAGATGTATGTGTCTTTTGGGCAGTCACGTACTTGGTCGGGAGTTTGAGAACATATTAAATATAGAGATAAATCTGCCACTATGTGTATCCCTTAGTAGAACTGAACCAACATCTCTTGGTTCAACATTACCTAAAACAAAAGGGTAAGAACAGTGGAGACAGATGACACATGCTAAGCACCTGACTTCATGCAGTATCTCAAGGTGATCCTCCTGTGAGACCAAGGCATTATATGAACATTTGCCCAATGAACAAAGAAGCTGAGGTTCCGGGTATGGAGGGACCTGCTCTGCTGGCACTCATTCTTTGTTCTGACGTAACTGAAACTCATGTGTTTGTACTCTTTAGGGACTAAGGATGTCCATCCAGGAGTCACTTGATGTCTGACATCCTATGAAATACCTTCATCTTAGGCTGCAGGGCAAATACTTTAGAGGCATTATTTGACTTTGGATCATTCTCCTTGCATAGAGAAGGAGTTCAGATGTTTGCTAAATGAGTATATAGAAAAAGGAATTAATGAGAAAAGATTATTCCACTTAGAATCACTTGAAAAAATATATGAAATTTTTTAAAATATGAATGTGAACACATTGTACCAATGCCCATTAAAAGTTTCCTATATCAATGAAAGAAGAGGCACAGAATATTTAAAATAAACTTTTCAACCCAGCCCAACATCTATCTCCAGATTGCACCCCAGAATTCCTGCTTATTCGCCTGATTGTCATTTGGAACCACCACTATTGCCATACACTAGCTTGCATTGACTGTTCTGCCTTGAAGATTTGGAAACAAATTCCCTCTTTCTTTTAGGCTCACTGAAAAAATAGAATGGGTGGGCTGGAGAAAATGAAAGAAGATGCAGGAAAAAACAGAGCAAGGTTGATTCATTGAGCTAGTTCAGGGCAATTAGTGGTAAATGCCCATGGGGCTGTATGAGCAAGCCTGGGAATACACCTCAGAGAGAACTAGGGGAACCGTGGAGGAGGGGCGCTTGTCCATGGAATTCCATGCCCCCTTTGTCAAGGCCATCCCAAGGGCATTCATCCCCTCACTTTTCCTGACTGCAGAGCTTTTGTGGAAGGAGACTGCAGGTCAAAACAAGATGAGGATGGCCAGACTGACGCCAAGAACCAAAGGCTTTGTTAAGGTGCAGCTGGTTGATGTGAAGATAACTGCAGCAGAGAGGAGGAGCAGGAGACAGGGAGACAGTATATAAATATTTCCAGCACAGTCCACCAGGGTGAGCATGTTCTTCCCACAGCAGTGTGACATAATGGAATGAACACTATATTTTGAACAAAAAGGCTTAAGTTTGTATCATAATTTGGAAAAATACCAGACACCTCATGGCAAATGGGATCCTTTCAGTATTATTTTACAGAGGACAAAGGGTAGTCTGACTGGGAATGATTTCCTCATCAGGGCTCCATACTGTCCTCTTCTTGCTGGTGACTCTTGTACTTCCTGTTTCGTCATCAGTCAAGGGTTCTCATATTCCACCTTGACATATGACTTAAAATTCTCCACGTGTGCAAGCTCCTATACAATGTAAGAGGCAGCTCTGCACTTTAAGAAGTGAATCAGAACGCCCAAGATTTAGGTTTGCTCTGCTACCTGCTAAGTGCTGTGACCTTGGTCTGACCCATTGTCCTCTCTGATCCCCTTTTCCTGTTTTGTATATGAGAAGACTTTCATAGACTCTGCCCTCCAGAGCAAATATGGCAGCATGATTATGGAGGTCAAGAGAAGCTGTACCCACGCCCCTGTTCCTGCATGAGTAGTTCTATAGTATTATTCAGATCCTAATCCCTGGTGTGAATGAGTCTGGCAAGCTGCCCCCAAGCTCCTTAATGCAGTCCCTTTCAAGAGGAAAAACATTTTCACACATTAAAACAGGAAATGCAAATGACTCATTCCCTCCCTGGTGACCAGAATGTTTATTCAGTAAACATTTCCCCCAGAAGCCCCTTTTAGAGTCCCCGCTGTGAGTTAACATTCAATATCTTATTAGGCAAAGTCTGAGCAGCTATGACTCTGGACTAATGGGGTCGCAGCCAATCTATTTTGAGGATGGATTCATTAGAGGCTAATTGCACCAAGAGTGTCCAAGTTAATTCCCACCTCTTCTGTTTCTATAATCCTTGGCTCTATGCAGTAATAGCTCAACCCATCTATCTCCATAGAAACAGAAGTTATAAAGGACCAACAGAGCTCCACTATGCTGGAGAGAGAGAGTATGTAAGCAGAAAGTAGATGCATTTAAAGAAGTCTCCTGTCAGTTCTCAGGATAGGAGCTTCGCATTAGCAAGAGCAGGTCTGGGAGGACAGTGGGCATATATCCCAGGGGTCTGGCAGCCACTAAAGGACTCACAAGTGAACAGTTAGGAAAATTATAGGCCAGGCAAGTGGTACCTTGTCAGTTACATCAAAACAGCTGCTGAAACTCGATTTCAGGAAAGGCAATGAGAAGCTTAGGTGGCATCCACTCATTCAGCCAGGAAATCCTGTGAATTGCTCATTACTTACCTATAACTGCAACCTGGGGCTGAAATAGCAAGCAAGATGGGCATGGAGCAGGGTCCAGTCCCCACGAAGATGGCATTCTATCAGAGGAGAAAAGATATCAACATATGAACAGCTGCCCAGAAATATGACTAAACAACACAGCAGGCAATGAATTAATTTGACAAACCAAAATTTGGCATAGGTACACAGGGGTGTAGCTTGAATTTATTAAGTGAATATTAACTTCATAAAATATTTGGCTCCCAAAGTGAAACGACAACTTTTAAAAAATGTTGCCATTTCTCTTGCAGATGTTTAATTTCCTTGACTTGTTCGTTTTTAGTGAAAAAAAAATTCATTATCTTCTTTTCAAATCATTTTGTAATGATTACATTTCCTGCCAGATTCTAAAGTGTATCTATAATCCATTTATTTGGCAAAAGAACAATTGAGCTTTCAGTCTTTGATTAGCAAAGGGAGAAGACTTTAAATTCAGGATTAATATTGAGAAGGTAGGAGAAATCCTAAGTATTGAACAATAGCTCACACAATGGAACTTTCTCTGAATAATAATTAAAGCATTCAAGAAACTTTGTCTTCTGCCCCAGATTTTCTATGAATTACTCAAAGCATTGTAAAATTCACATCCAATTTCTGGTTTTTGTATTCTCAGCACGCTGTTCACCAGTAATGAGAGAATATTTATTGAAAAAAGGAAAAGGGGAGGGAGATTGGATTGAGGGACACAGATTTGAAAACTTCCCTGTTGATCTAGTCACAAAAAAATCCTATTTATTTTCATACTGGGACTATGGTCACTTTGTTAATGAGAGCTCCATAGAGGAAAACTGTGGCAGGAAAATATATTTAAAACCATTAGCATAAGTAACAATCAACCTTTCCACACTGAATCCTAGAACCCTCACAGACCCAGGTGAAGTGACATTAAATCTTATATGAGTTTGAAGCTGAAAAACCACCTCCTTGCTGTGTTATTTCAGTTGCAGTTTAACTCTCACCCGGGTACAGGGAGACCCTCCCATTCCACAGCCTCCTTCATTCCTCTTTTGTTTCGGGTCTGTCTTGCTATGTCCCCCAGTTGATCAAGCCGACAGCATGCTGCAGATATGATGTAGAGATATTAGTGCTTCAGGGAAGTCTGTGAGCGATTACAACCCACAATTTATGCCATACCTTAAAGGGTAATAACTATGATTCATTTCAGAAATGGGTGTTATAATCCAGCCATTAAAATTCCATAACAAACTTCTCTACTCAACTATTAAACTAGAACAGTGCATGTTTTGAAGATTTTTTTTTTATAGTGAAAATTGTTCTGTTAGCTATTTGCTTTGTTGAAAGAACATTAAGCCTTACTGTGACAGGTTCCAAGGGAGACAAGTTTCTCTAAGGTCGTAGTTTAATCAAATATGTGCTAATGGAAATTACTGAAGACATATAACTTTCTTAATTAAAAGTCTTATTGAAGACATAAAGAATGTACCAAAGTACAGATTAACATATAAAATAAATTGACCAAAGATGATTGGTCTAAGAATCTTCATTACAGTGACACAAGGAAGTATTCTCATTTAATACCAGAAATAGAACTAAGTATGATGTCCAGGAAGCAAAGAGACAACTTAACAGGAGACTAAATTAGGTTCCCCAGTGTTGGAAACCTCAGTTTAGCCTTGGAGCAATGCCTGTGTTTCTGGAACTCACATCTCTCACCTACAAGCTGAAGTGGTTAGACTGTGCATTCAATGAGGTAGTTCTAGATCTAAAGGCACCGACATACAATTACATAGTTAATAATGTTAATGAAAATATGATATGTGTTTTATCTTCCAATCGAACTCAAATTCTAGTGTATCCATGTTGTACCCCAAATCAATTCAATTGATTTAATTGATGATTAACTTAATTTAATGTCAGCATAAAGCTAATGTCCTTCCTGGATAAGTGTAGCTCTTCACATAGCTGGAAGATATAGGAAAAGAAAATGCAAATGTATACGAATCGTCTCAAGAGCCAGGAGTGCATTGAGCAGATTCTTTATCATCTGTAATCCTCATTGCTATCATCTGAACATTGGGATAGTTGTGTCCTGTTTGAAGATTTCTTTGGTGAGGAAAAATGCAGAATATGGAAATACTCTGCATGGTGTTGATGCTTGTAAGTAGTAGCTGGATATGGTATGGTAATAAGTTTAATAGTATGAGAGATTATAGTGCTATTTGCATGTATTCAGTCAATTCAGTCACTGAAGATATTTGTCTAGCAGTGATTGCCGGGACATATTATATGGATCGAATTTTTTAGGTACAGTGAGAAGTTTGCTGTTGCATGTAATTGTGAAGGGCAAGAACACAGCTGGAGGCAGCCTGACTAGGGATGTCCTGCCACCTGGAATGAGGTGCCCTCCTTCATCCTGACATGGGTCTCTTCATTGTCTTCGTTGTCTGCTTTCTCTACTTGACAGGATTTGACCACCACCAGCTTCCAGGCTCAGGCCTTTACATGTCCTATCTAGAAATACATGGAGCTTATGAAGCTTGGGTACAACTGGAGTAGTTCTGAAGAATAATCCAGATGAATCGAGCATGGGTCATATGTCTACCCTGAAAACAATCACTGCACTTACTAATGCAGCAAGATCTAGATGACACTTCTCAACCTAGTGTAGTAGCAGGGATCCCTTCCATCTGAAGGACTGAAGAGTCTGATTTGCATTCACCCTCAAAAATTGGGGTTTGCAAAGACAGAGTCTTTGGATGCAAGTCCTCAAGAATTTCTGTGGTGTCCACTAAGCCTATTCAACGATTAGCAACTTAAATTTAGAGAGTTCCAAACTCAGTCTTTGCAGGTGTTCCCGGCTGCATCTTTCCAAAGGCTCATGACCCCTCATTTTCAGTAAAACTAGAATACTTCTTCCTTCAGCCCTTCACACACAGCACTGTGAGCGAGCACAGGAGCTGAACATTTCACAGGGCAACACAGCACCTGCGCTCTATGATTCTAGTCAGGCTTGCCTCTCCCTCACGAGAGGGTCTTAGAGACGTTGAGTCATCTTTTGAGCCTTAGTTTTCATGTATATAAAAGCAGAAGTCTACAGCATAGGGCCTTTCCAATTTTATTTTGTCTAAACTTTATATACTTGTTCAATTCAATGATATATTCTAGAGTTTTTCATTGACACAAATTTTTCAGACATCATCCTTTTTTTTCTGATTGTGACATACTTTTTTAGATTTCAGGGAATTTTAGACTTTATGCTTAATATCTGAGCTATCTGAGGCCATGACTGGTTGCTATCATTTTCCAAGAAAAGCAATTTGCTTTCTTTTGAAACTCCTGGGACAGGCATGGAATGAATCCCCATGCTTCTTCAGACTTCATTCTGTCAGTCTTTAGAGCCCTGCTTCTTTTCTGTTTTTGTCCCATCGATGTGTGGAATAGTCTTTACAAATTTCAATTTTCAAGGAATTTTTATGATTTCCACTATTCTCTCAGAATTCAAATTTGACACAGGCACTTGCTTTGGATTCTCAGATGGCTTGTGTTTCTACTATAAACAAACACTGAAAACAAGCCCAGAGGGCACAGTCTGCATCTATGCTTTACTAGGTACTTTTAGATTAGGAGTAGTTCAAGAAAATCTTAGAGAATCTGAGACCTGCTGTAGCAAAAGTTGTACCATGCTCCTACTTACAGACTTCCTAGCCAAAGAAAAATATTTGAGAAATAATGAAGGTGGGTTGATTTTGACTTTTTCTTATGCTTTCATTCCCTTTGAAACATTCTAAAGGCAGAGACCATGCCTCACTTGTTGAGAGCCACAGCCAAGTCGGGATGGCACCTGGCATTTTGCCAGAAGGAGTGGTTGGGAGGTGATGCCAGGGAGCCATTGGGATGATGGTGATTAAGTTAAGCTGCGTATAATTATTAAGATAAAGACTGATTGCTGTAACTGGATGATGCTAAATTGAAACAAGCTGTGTATTCAGTTGTGTATATAAACCTCTGCTGTCCGGCAATAGGGCAGCTCCTGCTACCTCGGGTGCCCGCTACTTTTGAGTTCTCGCGGGGTTCCCGTTGAGTTCCCGTTGGTTCTCGCAGAGTTTCCATGGAGTTCTAGAAAGTTCCCGTGGGGTTCTGGCAATAAAGTAGTTCCTGTTTGAACCTAAAAGTGGCTCGTGACCTCTCGGTTATTTTGTGCCCAGCCAGACTGCGGCACTCACTAGTGCTCAGTTGCTTCCTGAGCCTAGCAGGGCTGTGCACATAGCAGATGCCAAAAAACATGCATCAGAAGAGAGGAAAGCCAACACCATTGCTTTGTAGACATTGGAAGGCAAATATGCTGCTTTCCCCAGTCAAAAATCCTTGTACCACTTCAGTGGCATTTCCTATGCAGCTTGCCTCTGTGAGGAAGAACGGAGCAGGCCCATGGATTGCAGGAAGTTGGAAAGCCACTAGAGCAATTTGGAACAGGTATAATCAAAGTTCTTTGCTGTTGCTATTATCTCCTCTCTATTCCATGAATGCTTCATATTCCAGGGTGGGAGTGCCCTGCTCCTCACTCCTGAACACTCACTCATGGGATAGTAACTGCTTTGGTTTAGACGTGGTATCCCCCATAAGCTCACATGTGAGACAATGCAAGAGGGTTCAGAGGAGAAATGATGGGGCTGTGAGAGTCTTAACCCAATCAGTGAATTAATCCCCTGAGAGGGATTAACTGAGTAATTGAAGTGGTGGGGTGTGGCTGAAGGAGGTGGGAATTGGGGTGTAGCTTTGGGGCATATATTTCTATCTGACAAGTAGAGTCTCTCTTTGCTTGGTGATCATCATGTGAGCTGCTTCCCTCTGCCACACTCTTCTACCATGATGTTCTGCCTCACCTACAGCCCCAAGGAATGGAGCCAGCCTTCTATGAACTGAGAACTCTGGAACTATGAGCCCTCAAATAAGCCTTTCTTTCCCTAAAATTGTTCTGGTCAGATCCTTAAGTCACAGTGGTGAAAAACCAGATTGAAACAGTAACTGTCCTGGAAAGTCCCTGGGAACAGTACTCTGTTGGGTAGCAGAGGCTCCTGCCCCCCGAGGATGGGGAGCATCCCTTGCTGCTGCTTTCAGTCATCACCTTCGGCAGCATCACCCTCTTTCTGTGACAGTAAGAGCACATGTTGCTCAGACCCTCTGCCTTCTGCCCCGGAATGGTCAGAGCAGTCTCCACCAGTTAGTGGCTATCCCCTGTTGTGTGCCGGACTCTGTTCTGTGGGTCCGCTTGTGTAGTCCCAGTGAGAGTCCTGTGAGGTGGGTGTCTTATTGCTAGTGCAGAGGAATTCACGGAGACCTAAAAAATGAGAGGGTCATAGAGCCCCAGCCACACACCTGATGGGTGGAAGAAGTGGGTGACAACTTTCAACAGGTGACTCATATTTTCTGCTTTGCAAATTCCTCATTGAAGCAAATCTCACTGACATGTGTCACAGGTCGTGATCATGCACTCAACACCCACAGTGTATGGGGTCTTCCTTTTAATCTCACAAGAACCCAATGATACTGGTGTGCTTTTCCCATCTTACCCATCAAAGAACCTGGGAATGCAGTCGCTCAGTACCTTGATAGAGTCAGTAAGGAGAAGAGCTCTGATTTGAACTCAAGCTGTCTGAACGTGAACCAAGCTCCCACCTGTCCTGAAAAATTGCCTCTTGAATCTAGAGGCTCAAAGGGCAGATATGTTGGGGGAGAGAAAAAGCCAGACACCCTTGTGAGATCACCACAGTCTGAGTCACTGTTTAGATGGTGACTTTGCCAAGAGTCAGTACCTAAAACATCCTTTGCCCTCAAACTGTGACTCTGCAGAGCCTCTTGGAGGTCCTTCCCTGGGGGCTCTCCAAAATGGCTCATACTCCCTTAGCCAGAGTTGGATTGGCCTTGCCCATGCCCTCCCCACAAATTCCTCCTTGGGCTTTGGTCCTTCCTTAAGACATAGGTCAACTGCAACAGGCCCCCTTAGGTGTCTCATGTCTTACAGTAGCCCGTGAAGAGACGGCGGCAGGAGTGTTGGGCTATACGATATTTTTTTCTTCCTGCCTCCCTTCTTTTTCCTTCTCTCTCTCTCCTCTCTCTCTCTCTCTCTCTCTCTCTCTCTCTCTCTCTCTCTCTCAATAGGGACTGTAGTTCTTGGAAATAGAAATGTATCCATAGAGATGTCCCCTTGGTTTTATTTTCTCTTTCCTAGAGAAAGGGCCAGTGATGAGAACACACAGCACACATTCACACAGGATGAAGTTTTCTTATTGGTCCTGCAGAAAATATTTCCATTGCTTTTAATAATTTCTCTCATCTTCAAAGTAATTACATGGCATCAAAAACAAAAAAAAAATGTATCATTATCTTCATTTCTTTCCTGGAAACTGAGATTGTAAAACTCTGAATAGTGCAAGTAGCAAAAGCTCATTTGAGACTCCTAGCTGGCACTCCCCAGGCCTGGTCCAGCGTCCTTCACGCCTCACTTAGTCATGCAGGAAACAGTTCCAGACCACTCTGCCAGAGCCACCTTGCCAGTATGGAGCTCTCTCTGCAATTTAGATTGTACCATGAAGATTTTAAATCAGGGTCTAGAAAATTGCTTTATTTTTCATTGTTGAAACTGTTCCCATATTTAAAATACATCAGATTCAAATTGAAATAAGATCATTATTTAGTATTTCATGCAAACTGATTTAAAATAATAGGCATATATGTATTCAATCAAACAATTTCTATTATCCTTATAAAGTTGGGAAATATTTTAATAAGCCACGAAGGGTAAACTATAACAGAGGGAAAATTAATTTTCTGGTAACCATGTCAATTTTACCAACATGCATATTAGAATGTGGATAGAAAATGTCAGAGAGAGACATAATTTTTACTTGAGTCATAATTAAGGCTATAAAATGTGGCATGCTGAAAAATTTGGAATAATGAAATATGATAGAAAAATTGACATCTGTGATATCAACGACATAGCGTGAAGGAGACAATGAGTGCCAAGGAAACCTTATTTTATGGACATTTCTACAAGTGTATCTGTATTAACTGCTCTTTATATCAGATAAGTCAAATCACATATTTCAATCACCAGCAAAGTTGCTGCTTTGAGTATCTCCTAAAATGGTAATTTTCAAGGTATATAAAAAATAGACACTAACAAAAATTCAAAATAAAGTGTGCTTCAAACACCGCCCCCCCCCCCCAAAGTATTTCTGCTTATGCAAATTACTGATCCTTCTGTGGGTTTTCTACAGTGATCAGCATTTGCATCTGAATGGAGTGGGGAGGGAGCTGGGAGCAGCTCTTGACAGAGCTGGTATTTCTGATCTTAGCAAACATCCACATTTACCAGGAAAATGCATTATTTATGAATTCATGGCATATGATGGGGAAACTACTGCTGTGAGCATGTTATTTTTCCTATGTGTGTATTTCATTTTGTTTTCCCTCAGGAAAATGGAATAATAAAAAGATGATAAACTGCATTCAATGTGTTCACATCTATTTGAATCCATGTCCCCTGAACTTCCCACTGGGACTGATTTCTCAGAATGAGGTTATTTATTGAGAGCAAACAGTAATTGTGTAAGTTGACCACAGTAGATTCTTGCAGAATTCAAGGACATCTTCTTTAATTTCTTTCTCATTAGCAGTTGGCTGCTTGCAAACCTTATCATACATGCAGTTCTCTTTTATTGAAGTGTTTGTCTTTCTGTAGGTCCTGTCCATGGTGACACTGAAACTGAGGAATATTCATCCTAGATTTGATCCTCCCTTTCCCCACCTCCATGTGTTCCATTTATTAAGCACTTATTATATTGAAACTTATTTTACTTTTATACTGTGACATAATTAACATAACAACGTTCATCAATCTAAAGTGTATCCTTCAGTGGGTTTTAGTGTGGTCACAAAATTATGCAACCTTCACCACCAATAACAGAATATTTTATCAGTACACCCACAAAAAAATATGACTTAAACCTCATTCCTTTTCTGCCCCCAATCCTAAAAACACAGATATATATTCTATTGTGGATTTGACTATTATAGGTATTCATACAAATGGAGTTATATCATTTGTTGTCTTTGTGCATCACTTATTTTAGTTTTCCATAATAATTTTGAATTCTTGATGTTCTTTATGTCATAACACATAGCAATACTTCATTCAATGTTACACACACACACACACACACACACATATCCAGAGATTGAACCCCCAGGGCACTGAGCTTCATCTCCAGACCTTCCTTTAATTTTCATTTTGAGACTGAATCTTGCAAAGTTGAACTTGCCATCTCCTCCTGCCTCAGCCTCCCTAGTAACTGAGATTACAAGCATATACCACTGCTACCAGATGGTTGAATAATTTGATTTCTGTATTTACCTGTTGATAGATATTTGGTTTGTATCCATTTTGTGACTACTATGAATATCACTGCTGTGCACATTCCTCTATACACTTTTTAAAATTTTTTTATTTTTTATTTTTTTTAGTTGTTTTCATGTGGTGGTGAGGATTGAACCCAGTTACTCACACATGCGAGGCAAGAGCTCCACCACTGTCCCACAAAACCAGCCCTCCTCTCTATATGTTTATGTGAATATAAACTTTTGGTTCTCTTAGGTACTTGGATGTGGGGCTTCCTGAATCATATGGCAACACAGGTTTAATTTATTGGGAAATCAGTCAGAATATTCTCCAAAGTGCCTGGACCATTGTATATTTACTTCATAGTTTTTTTTTTTTTTCCCTGATCCTGAAGGAAAGCTTCTTTCCTTCACCATTAAGTATGATATAACTGTAGACATTGCATAGATGCTGTTTTAAAGACTTTCCTTCTATTACTAGTTATTTACATATTTTTACCCTGAAAGATATTGGCAATATTTTTGCTATTTTCATTGAGATGAGTGTCTTTTGTTTTGTCTTATTCAAAAAATATTGTATATTGCATTGATTGATGATCATATATTAAAGCACGTTTGCCTATTATAAATCTCACATAATCATGTTGTGTAAAATATATATGTGTGTGTGTGAATGTATATGCATACATATGTATTGTTTGCTAATATTGTATTGAATAATTTTATGTCCATATCACAATAGATATTATTCTATACATTTTTGTAATATCTCACTTGATGTAGCATCAAGTCAATACTTTTATGATAGAATGAGCTAAGACTTTTACAGGAAGATAGTGTGAAGTTTATTCTATGTTGGGGTAATTCTTCTTTAAATATTTGATAGAATTTTTCAATGAAGGCATTCTGAGCTTTCCTTTATTAAACGTTTTTGATGACTAGCTCTCTCATATACTCTCTCATATACTTGTTGAAGTATTACCCAGATAGTAGTTCCACATTTTTATTGGTGCACTACAGTTCTACATAATGGTGGGATTTGTTGTTACATATGTGTGCATGCATACATTATAATGATATAATTTGGCAAATATGATTCCAAAGTATTTTCCCTTTTCCTTCTTTCTTCCATCCCCTGGTCTTTTTCCTCAACTTTAATAATTTCCATTAAATTTTTATGAGAATCCTCCTCCCCCAAATATTTATTTTCCTGTTTCTCCTTTAGATTCCAAAAATGAGAAAATAAAAAACATATGACTTTTGACTTTCTGCATTTGGCTTATTGCCATTAGCATAATGTTCTCACTTCCCATCAACTTTCCAGCAAATGGCATAATTTCATTCTTCTTTATGGAAGAATAAAACTTCTTTGTGTGTGTGTGTGTGTGTGTGTATGTGTGTATACAAATGTATCACATTTTCTTCATATATATATGTGATATATATTTCACATATATATATCTTTCACATTTATGTGATACACACACACACATATATATATATATATATATATGATGTGAGATATATGTATCTCACATTTTCTTCATCCATTGGGACACCTAGGCTATAGTTTGGCTATTGTGAATTGTGAAGTTATAAACATGGGGTATGCACATATCACTGTAGTAGTATGATGACTTTGATTCTGGAGAATAAATACCAAAGAGGGGTACAGCTGGGTCCTATTTTGGTTCTATGCCTAGTTTGTAGAGGAAACTCTACTGATTTCAATAGTGGTTGTACCAATTTACAATCCCACCAAGAATGTGAAAGTGTTCTGTTTCTCCACGTCCTCTCCAGCATTTATTATTATATATAATTTTGATGGCTGCCATTCTCACTTGCATGAGATGAAATTTCAGTGTGGTTTTTATTTGTATTTTCCTAATTGCTAATGATATTGAACATTTTTTTGTACATTTATTGACCCTTTGTATTTCTTCTTTTGAGAAGTGTTTTTTAGTTCATTTCCCTTTATTTACATAAACTCAGTATTAATCCTCAGGAGCTAGCAAAGATTTTCTCCTATTCTGTAGGTTCTTGTTTCATGTTCTTTTGCTTTCTTTGCTGTGCCTGAACCTTTTTAATTTGATGCTATTCTGTTGATTAACTCTTGACATTGTTTCCCAAACTTTAGAAGTCCTGTTGAAAAAGTTGTTGCATGCTGAAGTGTTAACTCTATGTTTCCCTCTAGGAGTTGCATGCTTTCTGACCTAATTCCTAGGTCTTTGATCCATTTACAGTTGATTTTTGTGCAGGATGAGAGATAAGGGTCTAGTTTCATTCTTCTACATATAGATAACCAGTTTTCCCAACATTTGTTTAGAAAGGCTGCTTTGTCTGCAATGTATGTTTTTAACATTTCTGTCAAAGATCAGATGACTATAAATACGTGAGTTTGTCTCTTTGTCTTCTATTATGTACCATTGGTCTCTGTGTTTTTATGTCAATACCATGCAGATTTTGTAATTTGTAGTAAAATTTGAAGTCAGGTATTGTGATGTCATCAGGGTTGCTTCTTTGGCTTAGAATTGCTTTGGTTATTTTAGGTATTTTATCCTTCCAAATGAATTCTGTGACTATTCCTTTTTTGTTTTGTTTTGTTTTGCAAAGACTATCATTGTTATGTTGATGGGGATTGCACTGAATCTGCATATTTTTTTGTAGCATGGCCATTTTTACCCTACTAATTCTGCCTATCCATGAACATGGGAGGTTTTTTCATCTTCTTGGATCTTTTTCAATTTCTTTCTTCAGTTTTGAAGAGTTATCTAGATTTCATTGTACAGGACTTCGACCTATTTTAATTGCTGTTGTTGTTTTGTTTTTATTTTTGTTTTTGGTTACTGTGAATGAAAAAAAATGTGAATGGGATTGTTTTTCTGATTTCTTTCTTATCAGGTTCATTTTGGCTTATGGGAAAGTTTTTAGTTTTGTAGATTGATTTAGGAACTTGCTTCTTTTCTGAATTTGCTTATTAGCTCTAGAATTTTTCTGTTGTAGCTTCTTGGATCTTCTAAGTATAGGATCATCTCTTCAACAAACAGTGATAATTTGACTTCTTCTTTTTCTATTTTTATCACTTTTCTTTTCTTGACTTGCTTAATCGCTCCAGTTAGAATTCCTAGTATTATATTGAATAGGAGTAGTGTGAGTAGATATCTTGTTCTGCATTTTAAAGGAAGTGTTTCAGTTTTTGCCCACTTACTATGAGGTTGATTTTGGTTTTATCATATATGAGCTTTATAATGTTTAGGTAGGTTCCTTTAACCCTGGTGTATATATTGTTTTTATTATGAATGGGTGCTGAATTTTCTTGAAGTTTTTCTCTGCGTCTATTGAGATTACTATGTAGTTTTTGTTTTTAATTCCACATGTGTGTTGAATTACATTTATTAATGTTTGTGTGTTAAGTCATCCTACCAAATTAACTTGGCCCTGATATATAATTCTGTTAATATGTTTTTGAATATAATTTGCTAATAGGTTATTAAGAATTTTTACATCCAAATTCATCAGGGATATTGGTCTGTGGTTTTCTTTCCTTGATGTGTCCTTATCAGGTTTTGGAATGAGGGTGGTACTTGTATCATAGAATGAATCTGGATGTATTCCATCCCTTTTTTATTTTATGGAATAATTTGAGAAATATTGGCACCAGTTCTTCTTTAAATGTCTAATTCAGCAGAGACTCTGTATGTTCCTGTGTTTTTATTTGTTGCCAGGTTTTTTTATTACTGCTTCTATCACATTGCTAGTTATTGTTCTGTTTAGAATTTCTATGTCCTCTTGACTCAATTTTGACAGGTCATACATGTTTAGAAACACATCCATTTCTTCTAGGTTTTCCAATTTATTGGAGCATGTGTTTTCAAATAGTCCCTAAAGATCCTCTAGATTTCTATAAAGTCTGTGCTGATACCTTTTTCATCTCTAATTTTATTAGAGTCTGCTTTTTTGTTGTTTGGTTAGATTGATGAACAGTTTAATCAATCTTAGTTATTTCTTCAGAGAACCAGATCTTCATTTTATTGGTCCTTTGTATTGTGTCTTTATTCTTTATTTCATTAATTTCAAATTCAATCTTAACTATTTCCTTCCTTCCACTGGCTTTGGTTTGCTCTTGCCTTTTAAGAGCATTGAGTTATATCATTAGGTTGTTTATTTGGGATCTTTCTGATTTTTTTTTTTTTAGCACTTTTTTTTTAGCACACCTTGCTATAAAATTTTATCTTAGAACTGCCTTCAAAGTGCTAGCAGAGATACTGATATGTTGTATGAATATCCTCATTTGAGTCTAAGAATATTTAAATTACCCCCCTGAGTTCTTCTATCACCTATTCATCCTGCAAGAGTATAGGTCAATACTCTTGTGTTTTTATAGTTCATGTAGCCTTCTTTACCCATCAGGTTAATCTGTTCTGCTAGTCTATGTCTTTTAATTGGAGAGTTGAGAATATTTACATTGAATATTATAGAGAAATGTTTTTAATTCCTGATATGTTGATTTATTTCTAATATTAAATTTGTTCCTGTTTTTAAATTTACTTTTCTATTCTTTAAATGAAACTTGTCCATTTGTGAGCTCTGGGTTGCTTTTGATGTCTTCTTTGTGTCCTTTCTTTCTTTCTTTTTTTTTCAGTAATGCCTGAAGTGTGGACTTAATAGACATGAATTCTTTTAGTTTCTTAATATTTTGGAAGATTTTGGGTTTTTTTTCAATCTGAAGGGTAGCTTTTTCAGGTATTGCAATATTGTTTGGCAATAACTTTCTTTTTTTATTGATTTTATTATTTTCTTAAAGTACACGACAAAAATGGAATGCATTACAGTTCTTAATACACATGTAGAGCACAATTTTCTTTCAGGGTTTGAAACACATCATTCCAAGCCCTTGTGAAGTTTTGCAGTTTATGTTGAGAAATTAGATAATTATCACCTTTCCTCTTAATGTGACCTGATATTTTTTTCTTGACAACTTTTTTTCAATATGTTAGGCATTTAAATTATGATATGTTGTAAAGCGTTCTTTATTGATTTTATCTATTTGAATTTCTGAATGCCTCATGTGTTTGGAGATCCTTCTCATTCTCAATGTTTGGAAATTCTTTAGTTATTATTCTCTGAAGAGGTTATTTGTGCCATTAACCTGCTTCTCAAAAACCTTCTATATTTCAAATATTCTTAATTTTTGTTTCTTAATATTGTCCTCAATTTCTTGTATATTGTGGTCATTTTCTTCATTACTTATCTTCTTTATTAGTGCCTCAATGTTCAAGTTCAGTCACTGTTTTCCAGCTCTAAGAATCTGTTTTCAACATGGTTTATACTATTAGAGAGACTTCCAACTAAACATGTTTATGTGATTTATTGTGTCTTTCGTTTCCCGAATTTCTGTTTGGTTCTTTTTTCAATATCTCCATCTTATTGAATTTTTCACTTATATCCTATATTGAATTTCTTATTTCATTCAGTTGTTTTTCTGTATTCTCTTGCAATTCATTGATCAATTTTATAATTATTCTTTTGAATTCTTTGGTATTTCATCAACTTTAATGATTGAATTTGGTTACTGGCGAAGCATGAACTTTAGGAGACATAAAGTTACCTTCTTTTTTTTCATATTTCTCATATTACTGTGTTGAGTTTTATCCATTTGTTAGGAAGGATTTTTCTTCCACTCTTACGTGTGGGATTTTGTGAGTACATCTTTCTTTCCTAAAGTGTTCTGAGATATCAGGATGTTGTATATAGTTCAGTATATTTCAGGAAGGGATTTAGAGTATAGTTTCTCTGCTAATATATTGGTTATAATTAGTGTATTTATATACAGGGTATATTTTGTCAGTGTTTGAGGAGTCTATTTTTCCAGAGTCGCAAAAGACTAGCATCCTCCTTGTAAATCTCTCAATGTCCTGTATATAGCTGATTGTGTGGGGTACATTTTCTGCCATTGATCTTATTCATTTAACAACTCTGCATATTCTAAAGGCATATGGGAGTGATCTAAATTGAGACCCCTCACATTTGTGTTGTTTACATACTTTGTATTCTTTGCTTTTGTTATAGGATCGGATGTCCATGAATGGGAACTGAGGGTCTACCCCTAAGTGTACTACTTGGGGACTGGTCATTAGTTTAGGGTTTCTTTTGTATTAAAGAATCCCTGATGTTTGAGCAGGGTTAATCTGCATGAGGAGCAAGGTGTGCTGTCTCTTGACAGGGTTTAGGTCAGGAGCAGAGTGCTTTCCCTCTAAAATTGCAGTCTCGGTAGATTCCCAGAACCTCACATAAAAGGGGAAAACAATACCAACAATAGAAGCCAACAATATACAAAATTAAAATAAATGTCTGGTACACAATGCAACATCTGCAACCCTATTTACAACAAAAAAGCGGGAATGGTGGGTCAACAATTACCAACATCAAAGATAAAAAATACCCATGAACTAGTTCTGACAATGAAGTAAACAGCAGGTGTCAATTATGCCATCCATGATACTAATAGATGCAGCAAAATGAACAGTGCAAAGTAAATAGTTCAAAATGATTATCAAATATGTTAAAGTTAAATGTTAATCAATAGTAAAGAAAAAAATGATAGGAACATAAAGAAAATTTAGAGTGTTCAAAATAAACAGCAGAAGATGCGTAGAGAGCGATGGATTTATAAGGAGAAAAGTAGAGGAGAAAAAAATGAATAAAATAAACAGAGCATGTAAAAGAAGGGAAGAGAGAACAAGGGAATTTGACCATTAGAAGGAAAAGAAAGAAGATAAACAAAAACACAGAAACAAAACAAATAATTAAAAACCCCTAACCCTGAAACAACAAAGAACAGAAAAAGTAACAGTAAAAAAAATGCTAACAATGAGAAAAAACAGAAACAAATGTGCATATGTCTGTATATCCACAACGCAACCCAACCTCAGGGCTGCTCAGATGCTGATCTCTGCTGAGATTCTGGATCTCAGGAGAGTCCCAAGGATTCTACTCACTGAGAACCAACCCTCCACAGGTCTCACGCATTCTGCTACCCCTGAATATGAGCTTCCCAGCCAGTGTAATCAAGGCTGCCTGTTCAGTTTCCAAGCCCTCCTCAGATGGCTATCTGAGCTGCCCGACTCTAAGGGAAAGCAAATTGTACTCCATCCCATATTTCTGACTTGAATGCCTCCGTGATGAGCTTCCCTGGGCCTGTTTCACCCATATTCTGCTAGGTATACCCTTGGCCACACTATAGATTTGTGTCTTGATGTCTATGTCTTATTTACCAATTTATCCTCAATCTTAGTTAAATGTGCAACATCGAATGGACACTGGATATAATTTGGAAAATAATGGACATATTAATAAATGAATGAATGAGCTGAATGGAATTCTAATTTTCATTAGGGATCAGGAATCCAGAATTCAAATTAATCCACACGTGTGCATACACACACAAACAGTTTCACACCGTTTTCTAAGCAAAATAAAAATGACAAAATGGATTTTTCTCTTGTTCTGGTTGAAATGATTCTATTCTTGTCATTCCTACTTTTGTTAAGATGCAACCAGCTATCCCAATAAAAACTTAAACTTGAATGATTTTTTTTTAACCAATGAATATTTTGCTTGAACACAAGAAGCATACCCAGTCACTTTATTTATGTTTGACTTTATTTAGTGACTTGACATTTCTGTCCAGGGTGTCTAATGAAGACAATTTCTGAAACAACTAAAAGAGGGGAAAAAAAAGTCTGGCACTTCATCATGATACGTGATTTTGAAACTGAAGTAGCAGATGGCACTATTACTCATGTGGATGGATACAATGTGGTGTCACAGGTGTGCCTGACTGACTGCCTCACGTCCATGGTCATGCAGGGCTAAATTCCATGTCATTTTTTTCAATACATTATTTTGATGACCATGATCAGAATGATTCTTCAGCTTGTTTGGAAGTGAAAGCTGTTTGTTGAATAGATAGGGTATTTTATTCCTGAGATACAAGCATCAAAACGCCATTAAAAATGAACACTTTATCAAAAAATTAATCAATTGTACCTATTTCCAATTAAATCACCTCTCTTATTATATCGTACCTCAGTTCATATCCTTAGACATGTAAGAAAGTAAACCCTTGAATAGAATTGCATGCTTCAATGAGTATGTGGACTATAAACATTGTACAGAACATATGAAGAGTATGAGAAAAAAATCCAGGAAAGGATACTGTATTGATTTTATTTTCTTCTCCTGAATCTTCAATATTCAAATATTAGCTTCTCTTATTTTTTCTCCTCCAATCAATAATTCTCCTCACCAATTGATTCTGAAACACTTCAAAATTAACAGTTGCTAAAGTAAATTTCATAATTTAAATAAAAATGATTATTAGACAGGATACCTATCACCTATTTGGAGCCAATTCAGAATTACTAAGGTGGCTTTTTAATGCATAGTGATATTTATTGCTTTTGGTTTTATAACTTCAAAGGGCATAGTGTATAATTTATACACATTTTATAAATGCTTTAAAATTTTATATGCCCCTAATTTTAGCTTTGTTATCAATATGTATAGCTTTATTAAGCTTGAAATAATGATAACCAAAGGGTACATTGTTGTTTGCATCTCTCAAAATATTCCATCCCTGAATCCGTCCCTCTACTTCTCTTTCTCTCTTTTTCCTTCACCTTTTCTCGGTCCAATAGTATAGTTAAGTATGATATTTAATTTTATGTGTCTATTTCATTGGGCTAAAAGTTATCAGATTGCTGGTAAAACATTATTTCTGGGTGTGTCTGAGTTCACAAGAGATTAGCATTTGATTTATGAGTAAAACAGATTCACCTCACTGGTGTGTGGGGGGCATTATGCAATCCATTGATGTCCAAACAGAAGCAAAGGGTGGTGGATGGTCACATTTCCTACTCAAAACCCAGCTTTCTGCTCAGGCCTTCATCTTTGGATGCAAAGTTACACATGTGTTCCCTCATTTCTCTGGCATTCAGATTTGGACTGAACCACACCACAGAATTTCCTGGTTATCTAGCTTTCTCACAGCATATTAAGTCGATTTGGAGCCTCCATAATTGTATGGGATAATTCCCCTCATAAGTCTGTTCTTATCTATATATACATGTCCTGTGGTTCTTTTTCTTTGGGGAAGCCTAATTGAATAAACCAAGATTTTTTTCTTTCTTTCTTTCTTGTTATCACTTCATTTTGTCTCTCTTGTAAACACATGACAATCCAGACTCTATTTTCCCAGGTCTAAGAATGAGGATCTTATTGCTAATTGGAGTAACAAATTTAATTTTTGAACAGCTCTGAAAATAAATCTAAAACATTCTATCTTTTATCCCTTGTAGCCCATGCTATATAATTGTGAGATAATCTCAGATTTGCTCCATAGTTTTCAGAAATAATAAACATTAGAAAGCAATAAGATGCAATAAATTGATGGCTATTTAATCTTTCTAATGGAAAACCAAGGAGCTGAACATTTCTTCTTTTACATGAAAGCATTTTTCTTTCCTTTATAGTTAAGTAAATACCAGAGTCCATTACTTCAATCAATTACCCAATCTGTTATTTCTTTTGTCCTGCTTAAATAGTAAAGGCAAGAAAAGACTATTTCACATTTGGCTTCTCTTTGCATGTATTCTTGACAGCTATAAAAATCAGTCTTTTGAAGTGCGGTGCTCGCTGGGAAAAGATGTATAATTTAGGTTGCATAATTTGATAATAAAAATAAAAAGTCCATTTACTGATGTGCAGCCTTTGTTACTGGGATACATTCTCCAGCAATGATTGCAAGTTTTGGTGCTGAATGATCTTCATGTACCTCTCTTTTATGTAAATCTAAGAAAGAAAAATGTCTTAACATCTCAAACATATTCACCATACTTTTCCTGGGTTCTACATTCTCAGTGCTAGAGCTATTTACTCTGAAATATTAGAAAAATAAATAGTGCAGCTCTATTTGGTTAAAATATGCTGTGCAGGTTTTCCTCTTAGCATTGAGCAAATTATAAACATATCTTGCTATAGCATTAATTACTGCCATTCTAAGGAAAATTCTTCGCCTTTGTGGGCTCCAGTTTCAGCTCTGCCCATCTCAGATATAATACCAGTGAAAACTGATAAAATATGCAGATTATCAGAGGCAAAATCACAGCATGGATATAGGCTCCTCTTTCCAGCAATTAGTACTTAGAATGTACAACGCTGTGTCCAGGGTCCCTGCTGGTCATAAACTTCCACTGTCCATATGTGGCTGAGGATTTGTCATAGGAGACTACTACTTAGATCTCCTTTGAGAAAGAACTTCTGAATTTATCTCCCATCCAAGATGGCATGACAGGAAGCATTTTATTCTTTTTAGAAAATATCATTGATGAAATGTATGAGAGTGTGTGCTTTTAAAAGTAGTAGACCTCAGACAAGTAAGACAAGGATCCCTTCAAGATGGGAAAACACCACAGTGAAGTTCTCCTTTACCTCTATCCATAGAGTACTGATTAAAAAAAGCAACTATGAATACATAAGTAAAAATAAGACTGAAAAGTAGAGGAAAGAGCAGGAGAGGAATAAAGGGAGAAAAAATGGAAGTGGGGACTGAAGTGGAGCAAATTACGCCCCATGCATGTAAGATTGCATCAAAATGAACCTGATATTATGCATAACTATAATGTACTAATAAATACATTTTCTTAAAGATGGAAGAAAAATGAAGTCATCATTGCCTCAGTTTACTGCTTTGAGTGCTTCACAGGTAGGGAAGACTCCATTGTTAGAAGAGATAGTACAGCGTTTCAGAGAGGAGATAGCTGAACAGAGAGAGAGAGGGTGAGCTACAGAGAGAGAGAGAGAGAGAGAGAGAGAGAGAGAGAGATTTAAATACCTGTAGAGTTTCTCCTTTGAATCTTCATCTGAGGACTGATAGCCACAATGAAAGAATGAATCAAGGAATGAGAGGGAATGGTTCTTAAGTTTGAATGGAAATGACTGTAAGTGTTGCCACTAGGAAGACCATTAAACCTAACAACTCCAGGGAACCAAGTAGAGGACATAGAAAATTTTTACCTTGGTATTGACACCACTTTAGTTCTGGACTTGATTATGCTTTTGTCCTGCCTAATGAAACATAAAAGAATCAAAGGGATCTAAATATCAAAAAGTGAATTAGCTGAGATCCAGAACAAATCTCAACAATGTTCATAATCATGAAAAAAATATCCAGAACACAAAATAAATTTCACAAATGCCATCCAATAAAAGTATTATTCATACTTCGTAGCAGAAAAACGTGAGACACAATATGGAGAAATATCCATCAAGTGAAACCAACCCAGAGATGACACAGATGATAGAACTGGTGGATAAGGACTTTGAAATCATTGATCTAAATGGATTTCTTGTGTTCAGGTAGGTAGATGGCAAAGTGAGCATATTGAGTAGACCAAGAAAAAATAATCAGAACTACTAGATGAAAAATCACATTAATCCCAAATGATTTAAAACCATCATTTAAAAGTGGAGACTGTCTCACTGAATAAGAGAAACAGGAACTCACCACTTTCTAGCTGCAAAACACCCACTTTATGCTATGAGGACATATACAGATAAAGAAAAACTATTTGAAAAGTTTCATTATGCTTCCATTAAAATATTAGGTATATTTTTATTAGGCCTATACGTTTCAGACTAAGGGATGTGATCTTCAATAAAGGGGGCATAAAGATAATGAAGAGGCCATAAATATAAACTTTTTATTAATCTCATGAATAGATTTAAAATATGTTAAGGAAAATTCATAGACTTGCAATAAAATAAAAAAAAGACTAATTGATTATTTTAACACCTCCTCAGTCATTGAATATACCACTAGACAAAAAAAAGGAAAGTAATGTCATATGAAAACATGAACAAAATAAATATCACATAGCTTATATTTAAATAAAGAGAAAATACGTCTTTTCTAGGATGAGTGAAACACTGACAATGTTGGACACATATTTGAAGCCATAAATAATTCTCAAAGAATTTTAAAATATCACGATCATACAAACCATGATCTCTAATAATAGTAAAATTAAATTAGGAATAAGTACAAAAGGAGATCTAAAAACCCTAAGAAATATCAAACACTTATAAATATACACATCTAAATAATCAAAGGGTTAAAAACTCCTGGAAAGTGTGATGGACAGAATAAAATGTAAATACACGTAGAAACTGAGGAGCTGCATAAACAGGATTTAGAGACATATTTTCAGTATCAAGGACCAATCTCATAAAAGAGGGAAAGACTCGAGTCAGTGGGTTGATCTTCCAGTTTACACTGTTGCAAATAAGACACAAAAGAAAAACAAAATTAGGGCAAGGAAAAAAAAACATCAAATTTGAAATTAATAAAATAGATAAAAATAAGAGAAAGAAATAAGACAACAAACTTGACTTTCTAAAAGAACAATAAAATTGATAAACCTCTGGCCACACAAATGAGAATAAAAGTAATGAATGATCAATAACAAGAGAGATGACATCGCCATAGAATCTACACCTATCAAAAAGGTGGAAAGATATGGACGATATTATCCTGGTAAATGTAAAAATTAAAAATAAATGGATGTTGCTTCCTCTGATTCTGCTGTTGCCAGCCTGAGGTCACCTGGAGGTCCTCTTTCTGGGTTGCTGCAGAAGCCACTGCCTTGCTTGAGGTCTCTCTCTGGGCCTCACTTACCTCCAACGTGAATTCCAAGGCTACGACCGTGGTTGCTGCTGCTGAACCGGAAGTCTCCTATCAATCAACTGCCAGCTGCAGGCTACCACCCTTGCTGCTGCCTCTGATTCTGCTGCTGCCAGCCTGGGGTCTCCTGGAGGTCCTCTTTCTGGGTGCCTCTGCCACAGAAGAAACTGCTGCCCTGGATGCAAATGAAGCCCATGCTGCTGCCTACCCTCGGAGATTTCCTGGTGACACTGCCCCCACAGCTGTGGCTCCTGCAGGCCTGCTGCCTACTGCCAACAACCAACACTACCACAGAGAACTGCTCCGGGGGAGACTCCAGGTTTGGTTGCATGTATTTTGCACCCATTTTGGGACACCAGCCAGGGCCTGGGGCCTGAGTGCTAGCAGGTTTACCACCACAAGAGCCTCTGGGGACTCCAGCTAGGACCTGCAGGTCCAGTGTGGGGGTGCCTGCTGATTTGGAGGAGCCTGGAGAACTCCTGCTGAGAGTGCTGATGGCCCTAGTCTTGCTGCTGCATCTCGGGGTTGCTCCTTTGCATGGGTGTACCCCTGGTGGTCTCTCTGCAAGTAGGAGTAGCACTGAGATCTTGGGATGGCAGTGTGGCCAATCCTGAGGTATCTGAGGCCCAGATGGGTGGTATAGAGACTGGGTTTGTGAGGGCTGCTCTGGACTGAGAGATATCAGAGACAAGGCTGAGAAACTGTTGAACACTAACAGAAACAGTTCAGCTTTCCAGCAAGATTTATTTTATTTTTTGATTCACTAATCTCTCTACCACATTTGGAACAGGATGTTTTTTATGCATCAGTGTGTGGAGGACAATGATATATGAATGGTGTTTGGCATTTTTCTTGTATTCTTATGTCTTTATTTTTTTTTTCTGTTTGTTTGTATTCTTTCTCTCTTTCTATTGTCTTGGATTTTCTTTCCAACTTTTCTGCAACCAACAGCCAATCTCTGTCAGCTCATCTTCCACTCTTCCTCTGAGTTTTTACTTCTAGATTTTCTCCTCCTCCCTCCTGAATACTGCATACTATATACACTACCTCTGTTCTCTCATCCACAATTGGAAATTCTAAACCATGTTAACAAACATTCTGTTTGTACTATAGATAGTTACTGAAGTCATCATTTTGGTTTAATGCGAGAAAGCAGTAGATACCTTAGTGGGAGCTATTAGGTTTAAGGCTATATATTGTCTGCACTGGGTGCTCTTGATATTGGTCTCACCAGTAAAGGTGAAGCACTGGAAACCTTCAGGAACACTATAGGTCTACAGGGAAGAATTTAACCTGCCATAGATCCATACTTTTAGATGGGAAAACACAATAACAACATGAAAAAACAAGGGAATAAAGCACCCCAAACAAACCAAGATGCTTCAACAACAGAAGCCATGATAACACAGTAGAAGAAATGTCCAAGTAGGAGTTCAGATTGTACATAGTTAAATTGATTAAAGAATTAAAGGATAGTATAAGGAGTGAAGTCAAAGAAAAAACACAGGAAGTGAAAGACCACTTCAATAAAGAGTTAGAGATCATGAAAAAAAAAAAAAAAAACAAGCAGAAATCCTCGAAATGAAGGAATCAGTAAACCAAATTATAAATTCAACAGAAAGCATCACCAACAGACTAGACCACTTGGAAGACTGAAACTCAGACAATGAAGACAAAATATATAATCTTGAAAGTAAAGTTGAATATGCAGAGAAGATGGTAAGAAACCATGAACAGAATGACCAAGAATTGTGGGATAACATGAAAAGACCAAATTTAAGAGTTATTGGAATAGATGAAGGAGCAGAGATACAAACCAAAGAAATGCACCATCTTTTCAATGATATAATAGCAGAAAATTTCCAAATGTAAAGAATGGAATGGAAAATCAAATACAAGCAGCTTACAGGACCCCATTCAAGGAATTCTTCATCTTGTATTTTAGAAGTTTGGGTTTTCTCTCTTTTCCTCTTTGTTAGCATGGCCATGGGTTTATCTATTTTATTTATTTTCTCAAAGAACCAATTTTTGTTTTGTCAATTTTTAAAAATTATTTATTTTGTTTCTCTAATCTGAAAATACTCAGATTTATAATAGAATTCAGTATCTTGAGTTCAAGTATGGGTGATTTTTTCCGTCTTTTAAAGTAGTATTCGGAACCCAAAGACACAGCAAAAATTATATTTCTTAGCAAAATGGATTTACTTTTTAAAAATACATTATCTATTGCATTGACTAGGAGAAACATTATGGTAGGAACGTGTTAATGTTGCTTCATCCCATCTTTCTCTTTCCCATTTGTCTGTTTGTCTTAGAGAAAATCCTAATATAACAACTTGGAAACAGATGGTTTCCATGTGAGATGATTCCAGAGAAGGAGCTGGAAAATGATAGTGGAGAGAGAACAGAGGGTGGAGTGGTGCCCTGATGGAAGGGTCACCACCCTGAACAGCTGGAACCCAGACCCACAGAGGTTTCTGTGGGAAACTCTGGAATTTCTCTACCAAAGTCAGGAGGAACTGAGGCCATTGATCCACTGGCTCTCAACCAGCAGCAGTTGAACATTGACCCTGGTGGGATGAGTTGCCCCATGCTTTTTGGTTGGACTTGCAAGGTAGACCAAGCCTGAGAGACTAGAGCTAGCCCTCAGGCAAGGAGTTGGAGAGAGGAGTCATGGTTTTCTGGCTGGTAACTGTTCACCAGAGCTGCAGGTGTACTCACAGTGGATGAATGGATGTAGATTAGAAGGGACACCTCCTGCTCTGCCACCAATTTATGCATATGTTGGATGTAAATCTTTGGCATCAATGAAAGAAGAGGGTATTTAATGTAAACATGAGAGTGAGTACATGAGTGAGAGCTGTATAATTTTCTAAGACAATAAAACCCTCAACTTTAAATAAGCACCTTCTGTTTTTTCTTATAGTTGATGTAGAGTTTGCATTTGTGGCCAAAGGCAGAGTTAACAGAAAAAAAGGATTTTAACCTCAGGAGGACAGGGATTATTCTCCACCTAGGGCCACTGCTTAGGTGCACCCTAAAATACCCCATGCCACATGTTAGGTGAAAACTCCAGACCTTTGTCAGTTGCCAAGTGTCTTTCTTCAGCTTTCCATGTGCAAGAGGATGGGTTTACGCTGTCACGTCAATGTTTATTAAACTGTTAGTTCTTGAGTACTATTTTAGTGAACCAATGGACATTCTCTAGAATTTAGGTACAAAACGTGAGGCAAATGTATGTTGGATAAAGTCCAACAGGATAACAATAAAATATGCTCAAGGTCCATTGTCTAAAACTTGAGGCCAATTGGGTTTGGGTATAAGAACTTTCCAAGATTCAGAAAAAAATATGTAATTCTTAGGAAAATATTATGTAATTCACCTAATGTAGTCTAAAGACACACCCTATAAAAGAACATACTAATATCTATGAAAAATAAATTAATATTCACATTGAGAAAATCAACTATACATAACCCTTGTGTGGGTTCTATGTTACTGCATATCAAAGTCCCACAAAACTCAGGCTTAAAAAACAATGACTCAATACATTTATTACATCTTTTGCATGTGTAATGGGTGCATCACTTGTCTCCAATTTTGTACAGTGGTTTTCCATTTCACAAATTGGTTGAGCCAGAGGGTTAGATAAAGTCAAACATGATAAAAATTACTGGGGATTGAACCCAGGACATTGCACATGCCAGGCAAGCACTCTTCCACTAAGGCAGAGTTCAGAGGTAGAACCCATGCCCCTGAGATAGTTTTATTTATAAGTCTGGTACCCTGGTTGTGGGTCCAGGAAACTGGTTCCATCTCAAGAACTAGAGAAGCTATGTGAGGGCTCTTCTGCAGACATGGCTTCAGGTTGATCAGACTTCTTAGAGGGTGGTTTCAGGATCTGAGAAATATTGTTGGGAGAAGCATCCTTAAATATTTTAGAACATCATTTTCTCCACCCTCCTGAACAAGCAGGTCATCAAGGTCAGGCCAGTATAAATGGGAGAGAAATGTGTTCTTATCTACTAAAGAGAAAAGTAAAAACAAACAAACAAACAAAAATGTGTTCTCCAGTGTTCTTCCATAGTTCACCTAATGCTCACAAATTATTTAAATTCCTCAACTTGAAGAGCATATTTATCCACTCCTCCATTTTTTCAAATTCTCATGGAGTGAGCTCAAGTACAGTAGCCATACCATTTAAATCAGGTCCAGACTTGGATGAGCATCTCTAGGTGCACTTCCTTAGGTAGAATTGTGGAATACAGTTTCTTTAACTTTGAGAATCTGCAAACTGAGAGACACATATCTACCCCCACCAGAGCCAATGTACTGTGGTGATTCAAGGATCTGATAGTTAAAGTTCACAGACTCAGTTAAATTGTGGGAAAATAAAAACAGATTAATGTCACTATTCAAGAGCAATTTGGAAACTCAGTTGTCAGACATTGCAGTCCTTTCATTAAGATCCAGTCCTGCTCCTTAGAGTTGATTCTGCAGCTCTTGGTGTTAGCTCCTGAGGGTCTTCAGTCTGCCTTCTGCATTGGCTCTCTGTTCCCATGTTGGTAGTTAGGTCACCTTATCAACCTATTTTCTGCCAAGAGAAGTTCAAAGATCCTGAATTTTTGAGTGTTTATATTGTTTGGTTCAATTATAAGATGCTTCTGCTTCTTTAGTCCAAGCTGAGTGGGCTTCAACCAACACAGTGGTCCTAAACATCACTTGGTGGGCTTTCTCTGTTTCTTATTGAGATTCATTCCATTAGATCAAGGTTACTCCAGGAATATCTTCATGAGAGAATTCTCCATGGCATGGATGAAGATCCACGTGTTGTGCAGAATAATTTCAAGGCTCTTAGATATCTATTTGTCCAGGTGAGAGTGTCTATATGGCCACATTCAAATCTTTCTGAAGTCTGGTTGAATCTTGCCTGCCAAATGTTTGTGTAAATAAAATGCTATTGGTATGTCCATTCAATTTCCTCTTTAGCATTAAGTTTTCAGCATTGAATAATTTCAATACAGACCACATAGCAAGAAAGTCACTCTGACACTTAGTACAAAGTTGGCCCATACTGGCTTTAAGTTATCTTAATCCTGCAGCAATGAGTCGGAATGAAGCATGGCATTTTTGCCAGAACAGAGTGGTTGAGAGGTGACGCCAGCAAGCCATTGAGATAATAATGGTTATGTTAAGCTGTGTATTCAATTGTAATATTAGATCCCTACTGTCCGCCTTGGCCTGCTACTTTGGAGTTCTCTGGGGGATTTTCGGAGAGTTCCCACTGGTTGGGGAAGTGCCAGGGAGGGATTCCGGTTGGTGTGTGATGTGTCCCGGGAGAAGGCGGCGTGCGTGCGTGGCATTCAAGGGAGTGCGGAGAATAAAGGAGTTCCTGTTTTGAACCTACAAGGCTGTGTGGCGGCTCGGTTATTTTGTGCCCAGCCCGACTGCAGCAATTTACTTTCTAATTTTTCTTGAGAAAGGGGAAGTTGGTTGTTTTGTTTTTGCTGTTGTTTTTAAGCTTCTCTTTCTTTATTCACATCTTGTGACATATGGCCATAAACCTAAACATAAATTAAAATAAACACAATTCCCTGTCTCAGTGTGAACTCCAAGCCTCTTTTCCCAGATCTACCAGCTCATTAAGTGTGTTTTCTATTTTCTACGTGATCACGGGTACCAATACCTCTAGATTTCAACTTCTATACAAAGTTTTTTTTTTTTTTAAACTGTCTGCAGTAGTATTTTCCTTTCCATTCTTCCTGTTTTACCAGACTCTTTTTACTTTCACTAAAACCCTCCAAAAGAGTCATCAACGCCATTTTTTAAATACAGAGATGTGACTTAAATCAAATCAGAGCTAGAGGATAACCAAGGACTAGGAATCAGATTACTGTTTGATCTAAAACATTTGTGATGCTTCTATAGTGTTGCACCTGCTGCTACTACCACTCTGGTCTCAACTACTACTAAGCTTATTTGCCCTCTTTCTACAATATTCACACTGAATTTGTACGCAAATTTTGGAGACATCGCCAACAGCGTTTTATAAAGTAAATGGTAATAGAGAAGAATCATGGAGATTGAAGTGAGGTTACAGAAAGGAAAATAGTACAGAGAATTGACTCTACCATAAAAACAAGAAGAAAAATTAAAAAAATTAGTCAAGTCCTTTCTATTCCTCTGAGATTTGGATAGCCATTCTTTTCAAATGCACTCATATTAACCCAAAATCCCCACTAGACAGATGGACCCTGCGAAAATCCAAAATGCCCCTTAGAGAAATAAAAAGACTCCACATCCCCATTAGATCAATGATCCAGAAAGTCAAAGGTCTGTGGTTTTTGTCATTTGATTGATAAGACTAATGTGCTCCGTATTTCCAACTGTGCTGATAAGTTGATATTTGAATTTTTCAGAAAAAAAAATACAAAAGGATTTTTCTTTTTGTGGAGGAAAAAAACAACCAGCTGTTTTCCTATCTGCTAAAAGAAATTACAGTATTTCCCATTACCAGCACATGCTTTATGGGTCTGGGTTATTTATTGACCCACAAAATCTCAGTTCAGATGCACCATCTGGTTGCTCAATGAAGTCTTACATTGTACACAATTTTCCACCTGGACTCCCCAGAAAATACAAATCTAGACTTGATATAAATGTCAACCACTGTTTTATGTCAGATTAATTTATTTCCAAACTTTTATAAAACTGTTAGACTGCCAAGATTCTCTACAATAGGTTACCAGCCCAACACCTGCATCCCACCTTACCCTCATCCTGATGTGGATTTGACCATCAACTTGCAATGGACAGGAGGGCAAAGGGGCAAATGTGCAACAAGGAGCAGAGAGCAAGGTGCAGGCAACACAGTGGTATCATCTTCCTGTGCCCTGTTCGCCCTCTCCTCCATTTTTTTTTACCATTGAGCTCACTTATACTGGAATGTAGGCAGTGCACCCCACATACAAAATTTTCAGCCATTATGTGTGTGTGTGTGTGTGTGTGTGAGAGAGAGAGAGAGAGAGAGAGAGAGAGAGAGAGGGTATGTGTGAGGGAGTCCTAAGGTGCCATTGGCTCAGAATCTGACTCTTAAGTATGTGCCTGGCACAGTAAGCCCACGTGATTTATTTGATTGAAGTGAATAGTGAGGTGTGGATTTGACATTTGATTGATAGTGAGGCTCAGTAGTCTTCATCCTCATCAGACTTAAAGCTCTGCAAGGGCAGCAAGGTGTCTGTTTTGCTTACCACTGAGCCACAGTATTTGATATAGTGCCTACAAATACAAGATGTGGAATCAACTTAACAGAAATGCTTTTTTTTTTTTATTGTAGAGCAATGAGAGGAGGTAGGATCCACCTCCTTCCCTAATTTTGTATACTCCCCTTATCTTCCAAGCCCTGAGTTTAAATCCCAGTTTGTAATTTGTACACAAATGACATTCTCAGTTCTTCATGTCATCCCCAAATTGGGAAAGTTTTGCTGTTCTGGGTTCTTCCAGTGTAAGACACCTTGTGTATGCAGAATCAGTCCAGTTCAAGACCTGTAAGATAAGCACTTTCCTGAGGTGATTTGATGCTGGATCCTCCGCCCCCAGCAGCTAGTTCAGCCTATGAGAGTTGCTCTCCTCTGGCTCTGGAAGGACTGCAGATCTCAGGCTCTTACAGTTTACCACTTCCCTAACTCACCCTTCCCCTTTACCTGAAAGACACACCTATCAGCTTTCACAGGTGAGGTCAGAGTCATTTACAGGATACCACTCCCACGTGGCAGATGATTAATGTGAGGTAATCCTTTAAGGACTAAAATCCAATAATTAATAAAATGGCTGCCTAAGTCCGGAAGCAGATATGTGTTAGTTAGATCTTGAACTGTGTTACTTAAATCCATTGGAGTTTAAATTCGCTCAAAAGAAAACTTGAGGTCTGGGGAAAGATACATACCAAGTGTAAAAATTAAAAATTTAATTCCTTTTTCTGGTCATATTTTTAGAGGCATCCAAAGTCTTCTACTCAAATACCCCAAAAGTAATCACCTGATTCTCATAACCTGGGGAAGTATCATTTTTAATAAAACAAAATTATGTGAGGCTATCATTAATTAAACTTTTAAAAGTTTTGAGATGTTTATAAATTCACGCACAGTTGTACAAAATAATATAGAAAAAGGTCATGAAAAGCTGGAAAATCTTGCAAAACTCTAGAGCAATCTCACAACCAGGATGTTGACATTGACGTGGTGGAGATAATTTTCATCCTCACAAGGCTGCATCCTATTATCCCCTCCTATCTGTGCCCACTTCACCCGCCTCCATGCATAACCCTAAAAATATGAATCTCTTCTCCATCTCTAGAATTCTGACATTTCAATCATGTAGACAAACAAAACCACACAGTATGTAAGCTTTTGTGATCCTGTGTTCCTTTTTCATTCAGATTTGTTTGGACAGTCATCTGATTCTTGCCTGTGTGAATGCTTTTGAGCATGTCCTCTCATGTAGTGTTTTATTTAACAACTATGCCATACTCTCTCTCACTCTACAGACGATTCCTCCACTGGCTTCATCTGGGCTTATTTATATAGTTGACGTCAAGGGCCTGAGATCTCCTGGGATTGCTGTGTGTCTGTACCTCCTGCCCTTCATCCTGGGCTTCTCTGCAGGGCAGTACCTGGGAGCAATCCCTGAGAACACAAATGGATGCTAAAAAACATTAGCTCTGAAGTCACACAATGTTGTTTCCACCTTATATTAGTGGTTGAAGTTTTGTCAAAATAAGGAGATTTCAGATGTATAACAAGGAAGACGGATTCTACCATTTTATGGAATAAGCTGTAGGGAATTGTGTCTGTATTTAGTCGACTGAAAGATCTGGGAGGTTAGTTTTTAGAGTATTCGCCATATGTACCCAAACTGACGTTTCACCAGAGCAAGGGAAAGGAGAAAAACGGTCTTGCCTGCACTCATACTCCTCTGTCCTGCCCTACTGGTGTCATACCTTAAATGTGTTCTGCATGTGCATTGTAACCCCCTCAGGCAGTGCTAGTATGTTAGACTTCACATGCACCTTCAGACAGAGCTCAGAAAACTCCAGAGGAAGCCGGAAAGCTATATTTTCTCATAATTCTGTTTCCTGTGTTCTTCTTCCTTCATTATGTCCCAGTTCTTCTTTATCATATGTTTCTACTTAAGAGCTTCCTTTAATAATCCCCTAAAATTAAGTCTGGTGGTGACAAATCATCTTGTTTTCTTTTGCCTATGAACATCTTGATTTTCCCTTCACTATTGACCAATATTATGAGATATAGGATTCGGAGTTCACATTTCTCATCATTCAGCACTAAGAAAAGATCCCGCCCATTCATTCTAGCTTCTGTAGTTTCTAATGACAAAACTGCTATGATTAAAAACGTTTTTCCTATAGGTAAAATTTCATTTATTTATCACTGATTCCACAATTTTCCCTGAGTCTTTAGCTTACAGAAATTTGTGGGTCATGGGTCTGCCTTCAGGTTTTTCCTGTTTGAGCTTTGCTCAGCTTCAGAAATATTACATCTGTCTTTGTTAAATCGGTTGTTTAAGTGCCTGTTAAGCCCTCCTTTTATTCCCATTTTTTTCCTCTCTGTTGTTCAGATCAGGTGATTTATGTTATTTTCAATTAGAGTTCACTGATTATCTCCTCTATTCTTTAAGATTCTTTTAACTTAATTCTAAATCTCTATCAGGATGGGGTTGCCGTTCTGTTGACTTTCATTTATAAATCGAGTTGAGATATTTCTGGTTCTTGGTAGGGTTAGTTACTTTTTATTTCAGAATTTTTTTTTATTGAAGAATGTCTACTTTGAGAACCACCCACCAGACTCTGGAACTCCTTAACCCTCTGTTTCACTGACTCCCCCAACCTCACTCCAGCAGGAAAGTGTCAGCTGTGGCCAGATGGGAAAAGTGTACAGCTTCTCTTCTTGGCCTCCACTGATACCAACATGGACAGAATTCCTATTAATGCTGGACTTAGGTTGCAGCCACAGCTTCCTGTAGGTTGGCATTGGCGGATACCAGCAGGGCTGAAGGGGCAAAGCCATAGCCTTACAGCTCCTGAGACGACCCCTAATGGCAGACCACAGGAGCAGCTGCTCCATTACCACTATTTACTAGAACTCACCTGGCATGAGTCCAGCATGTGGGGAGAGGGACGCTTGCTGCTTCTGCCAGATAAAGGAATCTTAGACTCTTTACATGGTCTCCACTGGCACTGTGTCGGGTGGTGGTTACCACCCAGAAAGGAAGACAGTTCAAGATCCCTACCTGACCTTCTGCTCATCACTCAGGAGGGGCACAAGGGTTTCCAGGTGCCTCATTCCTAATAGCAGGAGGCCAGGCTCCTGCTCATGGATTAAGTTGCAGGTAAGGACAGCGCCACAACTTTTCCGCAGAGCTGTCATGGAAGAGGGGTCATTGTGGAACAGGTTTTGTCTCAGTTTTAGTTACCTTTTTACTGCGGAGACTAAAAGACCTGACAAAAACGACTACAGGAGGAAAAGTTTATTTGGGTCTTAGAGTTTCAGAGGTCCATAGAGAGCCAGCTCCATTCCTCAGGGCCCAATGTGAGGAAGGACGTCACGATGGAAGAGTGTTGAGGAGGAAAGGGGCTCTGAACAGGACACCAGGAAGCAGCGGGAGAGCTCTGATCAAAAGGACAAAATATAGACCCCAAGGCAAGCCCTCAGTGACCCACCTCCTGCAGTCCCACCCACCTATAGTTAGGACCCAGTTAATCCCTATTTGTGGATTAGGTTAAGGCTCTCATAACCCAATCATTGCACCTCTGGGAATGATTGCCTTGTCTCATGCATGAGCTTTTAGGGAACATCTCACATATTGAAACTTTGACCACCATGCTGAGCTGCCCTCTCCTCACCACTTGGCTGGAAAGAGTAGGCTTTGGTTGGGGTTTTGAATTGTTCATACCCACTGGCATTTCTGTATACCGGCTTCTTCTGCTTTGAACCTGAGACACATGATATGAAACAAAACCCAGAGAACTTACTGCTCTGCTGTTACTTGGGTTCCAAAGCCCCAACCCAGCCTGACTTCTGCTCTTCAGCTTTCAGAGCTGTCTCCTGTTTGCTTTCTCTGTAATGTCAAGCTATCTAGTTGTGATGAGCAAAGGGATAAGGGAAGTCCCATATACCCACCCTTCCACAAGCTGAATTATAAGCATAATTTTTAAAATAATAAGAAGATTATTTACATAAATAACTTCTTCTAAATTTTCTCAAAGGAAATTAATGGTACTATGATGCAGATCATTAGTGTCCATAGTTTAATGAGTATGTATTACCCTGAGTATGATTTGCACTGGCACATACATTAGATGCCCTAACTCTATTCCTTAGCAGATATACCAGCATTCCCATTTCAAAAGATGAAGGGTATGATTCTTAAAGAGGTACAATAATGCATTTAAGGGAAACTTACTGCCTACTTAAAATCTTTCCCTATTAACATTTTTTCCCACAGGTGAAAATTGACCCTCCATCCTGTAGCATTCAATACTATTACGGTTTATATATGAGGTTCAGATACAAGGTGTCACCCAAAGCTCATGTGTGAGACAGTGCAAGAATTTTCAAAGATTAAATGATTCCAAAATGAAAGGTGTAAGCTTATCAGTGGATTAATCCTCTGATGTGAATTAACTGGGCCATAACTATAGGCAGTTAGGGTGTGGCTGAAAGATGCAGGTCACTGGGGGCAGGGCTTTGGGGTTTATACTTTGTACCTGGTGAGTGGAGTTCTCTCTGCTTCCTGGTAGCTGTGCCCTGAGCTGCTTTCTTCTGCCATGAGGTTCTGCCTCACCTCTGGCCCAGAGCTATGGACTTGGCCAACCATAGACCGAACCTCTGAAACTGTGAGTCAGAATAAATTCTAAACTCTAAACTCCTCTAAAATTGTTCTTGTCAGATCTTTTGCTCATAATGATGCACAAGAAAATGTGCAAGATGACTAAAATAAATGTATTTTACAGTCTGAGTCACGTTCTATCTTCCTAGTCTCTATATAAGTTATAAGTTATCATCTGATCAACAAAGAGTTACTTGTTTTTTTTTTAAATAGGAAGATTGTCTTTCCACTTTTTCTGTACTCTGTTTACTTGTATATCATGTGACTATCTTCTTTAACCTTCTCAGTTTCCAACCAAAGTCAATGACTATGATTTATTCAGAGTACAAAATTCAATGGTGAGCAGGTTAAAAAGCATATTGCTAAATGAATCAATGAGTTATATAAAAAAAGGCTTATGAAAAATATAATAATAACCCGGGAGGAAAGTTATGGATTCTTAATAAACTCATCTTGACAGAGTCATAAAGTGTAATAATTCTAGGGCACAAAATAACCTAGCCACCACAAAGCCTTGTAGATTCAAACAGCAACTCTTTATTCCTGAACTCTCACCGGCACTCTACACGCACGTTCTGGGAAAAATACACTCCCTCCACCGGGCTCTGCATACCAATTCTCTCAGAACCCTGCGAGAACTCAACGGGAACTCAAGGAGTGGGTGCCTGAGGCAGCAGGATACGCCCTATTCCCAGCAGGATCCACCCTAAACCTGGAGCCACCCTAATCCAGCAGGATCCACCCTAAACCTGGAGCCACCCTAATCCCTGAGCAGGGTCACCTTTCAACCAAAAATGCCATGCGTCATTCCTACTTGGCTATGGCTCTCAGCAAATATTAAAGACAAGGATAATTTTGGATTGCATGATTGTTGAACTCTATAAAGAGCTTCAACATGGATAATTTCATTTGATTCTCACATTATACTCTAAGGTAGATAAGAAGTAGTTATTATTTTTTGTTTTCAGACAAGCAGCTTTGTTTTATAAAGTGGCTCCTTTTCTAAGTAGACTAGTGCCTACATAGCATTACCAGATCATTGATCCCTACCTCAGGCACTTTTCTATCTATAGGAGACCATTCTGAAGAAACACTGCAGTGGTGGACATACACTCCTCCCACACAGTCACTCTGCATTTGCATCCCAGCTCTGCATGTGCTAGTTTCTTTTCATCTTCTTGTACAGGACAACATTTGTGCATCTAGCTCAGAGGGCAGTTTCAGGAATTAAGATTCTTATCATATCATATTTGGCACAAAGTAATTTGACCTCTATTATAAACCAGACTTCTTATATATAAACCAAAAACTTTGTAAATAGGAACCTTGAACCTAGGAGCCAAATGCTCATACCAATATAATAGCAGATTCCTGCTTGATTGGCATGTGAGGTGCAACTGCCAAGGAGTCTCTAGATCCTAGATCAGCAAAGCTGCGGTGATAAGTTGAGTAGGTGCCCCTAGTGTCCAATGGGAAGACAAAAAGGGCCAGTGGAAAGATTCAAATGATAATATCATGATGAAATAGGTAGTTTTTAAAAGATCATTTTTTCACAAGTAAATGTGGGAAATGCATCTGAGGCAGAGAACTCTGACTTTCCAAGCCAATCAAAGTCTACAAATCTGACACTGACATCTCTTTGATTCATTTTTCATAAGAGCTCTTGTATAGATCACTTTTAATAAAATCAAGCTAAATTTTCAAATAGCATACATATTAGGTTTAAGAATTCTTTGTTCATTGCAAATAGAAGCAATAAGAAGATTAATTCCAACAACTCCATGTATATGGTTGTAATGTGTTCCCTTGAAGTATGATTTTATATCGTATTGCCGAAGGAGAACAAATTGAACTCATTATTTCATTCTCTCAACTTATTACTGAAATATTAAGGCACAACAAAGATACTTTCTACCTTAATCGCCTTATCTCTAGCTGCTGGCACATGGCTGAGCCTCAACATTTTGAATATTGAAGCGACAATCTCTATTTCTATCCCACAAGCAAGTGTCAGAAATAAAGAAATTTCAAGAGAAAGCACATTTCATGTCAAGAAATATCCTGCCACTGCACTTCCTTACCAGAAACAAACATTGGTCAAGAAATGAGAAATACAGGTGCTGGGATCTGAAATGAGCCTGGGCGTTGGGCTGTGGGCTCATCTATCACAACAGGCAATCAGGACCTTCTGGGTGGCCGCGAAAGATCAGTAGTGATTTGCAGGCTGCCACTTTGCCTCTGTGCAGAGCCTGAGATCAGCAAAATCTTCCCCCTAATATATTTCACAATGCCCAAGTAGAAATAAAAATTGAAAGAAATCACCTGTGCATGTTCTCAGATCAGTTTTTTTAACACTTCATAATGCCACATGACCCAGGGGTGTTTATAAACATGAATGAGGAAACAGAGGAAAGGACAAGTCGAGAAAGGGGAGCAAGAGAAAGAGAAGAAGAAGAAAGGCAAAACACACTTTTGATTATTCATGCTGGTCTTTCCTGGTTTCTCAGGTTATTGTGAGACTGTTCATGGACTGATAGTGTCTGATGCTTGTGGCCCTTATAAGTAATTGGCTATATTTCTCTAGTGTCACTTAAAAATTTTATATCCATAATTTCATTTCACTGTCCAGCAATGATGAAATAAGCATTACCAGTAGCTGAATGTAGATGTGCTAACTGAGCTTAAAGAAACTATCTTTCCAAGGTAAATTATGGTGCTAATACTTTGCAAACTTGTCCCTCGGATCGGTGTCCTGGTTCAAAATACAATACGTTTTTGCTACTTGTGTCACCCAGATAAATGAATTGTCTGAAACAGAAGAGCCCAAGTAACAGCAGTGTTGATGTGTGTAATCAAGGTGAGATGATTCCCAATTCTGTGACTCTTATTCCATTGATAAGCTGTCCCTCTCCTATCAAGATTTCTCTTCACCTCCAAGAAACTCATTCCACTTTTTAAGGATGAGCACAGACTTCTGGATTTTTCAATGCAATGCACTGCAACATTTTTCTTATAATTTTGTTGATTACAATTCTGTTGATCTTTGAATTGTTCTATTTGGTTGTGGTTTGAACTTCTCTGATTCCTGTCTACTTGATATGCTCCCAGCCACCTTCAGTATTTTCTGCATTTTCGGGCACATGATGTCCCAGGCTTGCCTTATGCTTTTCCTGACTCATTTGTGATAAAAGCCATTTGTCTAAGAAGCTCTCATTTATTTTCATGATAGGTAATATTTACAAATCAAGAACTGGGTAGGTAGCTTAGTAGGCTTATTAGTACTGGGCTATCCTTGTAGTGCCAAATAAATTTCAAAGCAGTGCTTTGTTCTTCACATTTCTCTCCTCCCTATTCCTATGGATCCATGCACTGCCTAACAACATTTCAAGCAATGATGGACTGTATAGATGATGGTGTGCCAGAAGATTATAATGGAGCTGAAATAGTCTATCTCCTTGTCACATTGTGACCATCATAATTTCATAGTGCAATATTACTTACTTGTCCAGAGTGACACTGGTGTAAATAAACCTATTGTGCCGCCATTCACATAAAAGTGCAGCACACACAATTATGTACACACATAATGCTTGATGATAATGAATGGCCATGTTACTGTTTTTTTAATTGCTATACTACATTTTATCACTACTTTATCTTCCTGTTATAAGAGGAAAAACATTTACTCTAAGTCAGTAAGCAGTGCTATAGCTGCAACAGCCTTAGATTCTGTGTTGAACATGGCTCTTGATTCAATCAAGAGACCACATTAGGTAGTTGACCTGTGCCTTCTAGATTTGAGTAAATACATTCTACAATGTTTGCATGTTGATCACCATTTTCCAGAATGTAACCCCCAATTGTGGAACACGACTGTGTCTTTTTCCTCAGGATTAGAAACCAGTGTCTAAGAACATCAGTAGATTTACTCATTTCATCTATTCCACAGGTTTAGTGCACAAATGCCACTCTATCAACTATGGTGTTAATACAGTTCAAGATTTTTTTGATTTTTTTTTTTTTTAAATCATCATCTGTTAGTCGCCTCAGCTTAGACCCAGTATAAGTAGGAGCACCCTAGATCACTTACTTCTGGCCAACTGATCACAGACTAGAGGAACTTCCCACATAACCTACAGATTTAAGAGAACTGGCAATAGTTTCAATCACTATTATCATTTTATAAGTTAAGCCACGTCTTTTGTGGAAGCCGTTCTTCGTACACTAGAGTGCTGTGACATATTAACATGGACAGATTGATCGACATTTCACAAAATATTTTTTCTGATATGTTTTCTATTAGAATGGGCCACATGGGAGTTTCTTGCAGGATCTGGAAGGTAGAGAAATAAAACATTAGCAATTTCAGAACTGAAATACATTTTCTCTGATTCACTCACTCTACTGTCATGAACCAGCCTTGGAGCCTGCACTTTCCCTGTTCCCTGGATTCCTCTTCAGTTTTAAGCCTCTTTTGTCAGACATGTGTATTTAGCTCTGTGACAAATGGCCCTGGTTTTTGTAGGGTACCCAGGTTACCAGAGTCAGAGCCAACAATAAGAGATATAGATTTCAGTCTGTCTTCACGGAATTTCAGCTCCTGCTTGTGGGATACAGTCTACTCCTACTATTCCCCTCCTGACTGGCTCCTTAGGAATTCACATTCCAGCCTCAGGCTAGGAGACACAGCTGTTCAGAGACTGTTCCTCCCCCCACCTCGTAAACCAACTCCTCTATAGACTCCTTTTATATACCCTCCTAGTTCTGCTTCTCTGGTTGTGCCCTGACAGACGCACACAGCAATAGATAGTTAATACAAAAGACTAAGCGGATTCCAGGGTCCCACACAACTGGGCTTATTATGGGAGGTTCTAAGGGGAGAAAAGACACATATGCGCAGTGTTCTCAAGAATTTCCAAATTTAGAAAGTTAAAAGGGAGGTTTTCCATGCCCAGGCAGGGCACACCCTGAGATGAATTCTAGAAGTAAACAAACTACCTCATGGATACAGCACACAACAATGACAAAGTTGGGTTGAAGCCTGCTTCCTTTCAGATTGTGGCTATATAAAATGGAATTTCTTATTCTCCAATGTAGCAGGAAACCACAGATACATTCTTGCCTTCTATCTTTTGGAAAACTGAGGTAATTCAACTGGTAATAGAATCTACAAATATTATAATCTCTAGAATTAGGTGGTCAATCACAGTTAAAAAGGTCAAATTTCCAATAGCAACTATAGTTCAGTTAAATTGCTTGGGACCCTTAGGGCAGTTAATTCAGGATAATGGTCTGTTTCAGGTCTTTTATAATTAAATGTTGATCTTTTTCTTTATTATGACATTATCATTATTATTACTACTACCACTACTATTGAATGCTGGCAATGTACAGCTGTCTGAAGAAAAAAAAAAGTATCAAAGATTCTGAAGTGCAAAGAGATACTTGGAACTAATCCACCATTCTTAATTACAGCATCACTCATTTTTAATCTTTTATAGATGATTTATCTTTTATGTCTTTAACCTTTTGTATTTTTAAAGCCCGACAAAATCAACTCTTCATATTAGAACATAGGTGTAGGATAAATACGGAGACTAATTACCCTGAAAGACCACATTAGGAATCTACTACCAGGTCATTAACTGGAGCCTCCGATCCTGGCAGTATAAAATGGACTCAAATGAAGTGAAAAGACTCCCAGGAATAATAAACAGATTCTTCCTCCTGGTGGTTTCTTTTAGGGAGCACATCAGCAAACTCATACAACCATTTATCAACATCAAGGGTGTGTCCTCCTTAAATTCCAGTGGAGTCCCATCCAGTGAGACGCTGTTTGATTTCCACTGGTCAGGTTGAGCATGTTCCTTATCCAGCCGAGAAGAAGCCTTGTACCCCAAATCAGAAGCTTCTCATCAGTGTCTTTTAAACTATGGACTGTTAGGATTTTTAATCAGCCAGTTCAGGGTACTCTTTCTCAATCTGGGATTGAGAATTTTGGAGTAAATATAAAATTCCTGGGGGTGAGTCTAAAGTATGTCTAATCCTATTGGTAAGCTTAGTGTTGGTCTGTCACATCAGCCAAAATATTTGTCCCTGCCAGGACTTGACCAGGTAAATGCATTTTTGCCAATAAGCACAACTCCAGTGTCCTTGTCTATCCCCAGCCGCACCACTGCTGGGAATATGGCTATGTCCACAGTTCTGACAGTCTGCGAGACATGGACATCTCACAAGGAAAAAGAACACGCACTCCTTGGGGACTTCTGTAAGGATAATGGGGTACAATGCCACCAAAGTCCCCCCCGGTGACTGCCTGAGCACCACAGAGGCACACACAGTGGAACTGCTGTGAAGGAGAGGCGCCTGTTATTTCCCACCTGTGCTCAGTCCCTGCAACCCCCGAGGCCCCTCCCAGTCCTTACCCTGAGAGTGGGAACGAGGTGGCCCCGGGTCTCCCTCTTCATGCACTTACTGTTACATGACATGCTCCCATTTACATGGATATCCTGACTCGCTTGTGATCTGCTTTGACTTTTATCTTGTTTTGATTCTCCTATTATCTTTGTACCAACGTGAGTGTGGGGCCTGGCTACATTGAGCCCTTTTTGACTATGGTTTGAATTTTGTGTTCAAATTCCATGATAAAAATCTCTCCTGAGCAGGGTTGGCTCTCCCAGTCTCACATTCCTTCGCTAGCTAGCTGCCTACAGGCCATGTCCTGTCTCGGTTTGCACGAGCCTTGCACACAGCACCTGGAAAGACTTCCAACGCACTGGAGATCTGTCTTACTATGAACTGCTCGGCTGTGGTGCCCTTAAAGTACCCCACATTGCCTGCCTGTACCTTACTCTCTGACCAGGACCTTCCATCTACTATTCAGCTGTTTCCTTGGGAGGGCATGGCTTCATACTGCAGCCAGTCTTTGCTACCCTCCTGACTTTACATGCCACAAATAAATACTGCAAGATACATTATAGACTTGTCCCCATTGATTCTAACAGCATCTCTCCAATCTGTGCTAGGCAGGCACTGACACTGTCACTAACATACATATATACACACATGCAAATAATCACATTTATATATATATTCACACACATATATTATGTATGTATATATATTGATAACACACACACACTCATACATACATATATACACACACATATGTTGTATAGATTTATGAGCAAGATAAATCCCTGAGCAGAAAGCCTCAATAAGTGAAGTGCAGAGAGTCCTCCAGGCATTATGGGGGAAGTTCACATGCAAAGAAAACGAGAGGAGATTTTAATAAATGACATAAACTACATACAAAGAGCACATAGCTGGATTTTAAGCCCTGGGAAGCAGGGTCATGTGACATTAATGTGGCAAGATGGAGTGCAACCTGGAGACCTCCACCACTCCCTGCACCCTGCAGAGGACGTTCTTCCTCACCATGGCCATGGCCCTGCTTGGTCAGTGGAAGGAGCGGACCATTCGGGGGCATCTTCTGCCATCACTTAGATGCACCCTGTATTCCTGCTCATCTCCCCAGAGGCTTCCCACCTTTTCATGTGAACAATATGCTCAGGTAACAACTGCAACTTCAGGTTGGGTTTCAGAATGACCACATGTGGTGGCACTGCTGTCTTGATCCAAGAGAAGGTGACAAACAGCCTAATCAACTCACCCGCCAACCTCAGTACCTATGAGCAAAGAATCAGTAGCTGTTGGAGGTTGCCACTGAGATTGTTGAATTAGTTTGCTACCAGAATTAGCTTACTAATTCACCAGCTTATAGAGAAAAAGAGCTTCTTATTTTATATCCTTGATATATGTTAGCTATCTTGTTCTTCTAACAACCCCATGGAGATCTATTGTCTCTGTTTTTGGAGAGGAAGCTAAAGCACTGATGGTTAAGTGGCCTGCTGCAGTCTCCCAGCAGGGGTTCCAGATTCTAGCCACCAAGGTCAAAAGCAGTGGTATTAAAAATGCTGTTCAAGCTGGATAATTCTCATCTTCACCCAAAGTATGAAGACTGAAGTTTACCTCTGAGTTTGTGAAACACTGAAGAAATTTTAACAGGTGAGTGTTTTGATTAGAATTGGTTTTATAAGCATTCTTTAAACACTATGTAAAGCATGAATTAAAGGAAGGAAGGAAGGTTCCAGGTAGAAACAAGAGACTGACTCAGTCTTAGTGAGGTAGAACTAGAGAGGACAAATAAATATACTTGTGAAGATTAATTTAAGGTGTTAGCTATTTGATAGAGCAGAACCAAAGATGATCTCAGATTTTGGGAGTGAAATAGGGATGCAAATAAAGAGGACCCTGGGAACAGGATGGTCAGGTAGATGTGAACCATGTGAAATGCTTCTGAGCATGTCCAATAGGCAGTCTGAAAAATTGTCTTGGTGCTATGGCCTGAGTCTCAGCAGAATATCTATCTTATCATAATAGAAGTGAGATTGCCTGGGGAGAATGTGTGGAGTGATGAGAAGGCCTAGAACAGGGCCCAATGTCAAAACTTTCATATTCTGCTAGTGTCTTAACAATATCTAGGTGCAAGAGTCCTAGATACACTTTCACATCACAGAGGTCATTGGTGACATGGAGATGTTTCAAAATAAACTTTCCATCCCATCTCATAGCTCTCTCCCTCTCTGCTCAACCATCTTTAATGAAGTAAAGGCTCAAATGTGCTTTGCTGTCTCTTGCCTTTCCTCAAGGCTTCTGTCAAGGGTATACGGTCTGTACCCTAGCAATGGCTCTCACACTCAGATGGAAACCAATATTTATTTAATGCCTGGCTGTAAGACATCATAGGAGTTTTAATAATTTTCTCTTTGAACTTGTATTTTGTAGATAGAATCTGGAGAAGCAACGTGTTTGCCTGTGCGTAGAGATGGTGGGTGTAATATGCATGACCAGTGCTCCTAGATTTCCCAGTTGCATATGGCCCAAAGCTTCATAGGTATGGAGGTCTGGTGAGCAGGATGCATGGGGATTCATCAAGACTCAAAAACATTCACTCAGTAAGTACCCTTGGACTGAGTAAGTAGAAGTGCTGGATCCCTGAAACGCCACACTGTTCTTTATATCCAGAATTTACTGAAAACAATAACTTGGGAAGAAAGGGAACAATAGGATAGGAAAGCTATATGTCCTTTTCCTTTAAGTTCTTTTATTATTAACTCATCACTAAGTTGAAGGTAGATTGTGTTTAGAGAGTGTATCTGCTTCAAGAAGTGAAATGAACACTGTTGAGTTCATTTTGTGCAGGATTTCCACTGTTCTGAGAAATATGAAATACACAATCATCTATGAACAGTTGGATACCAATTGTGAAATGCCAACGCCAGTGATTTTTTATGAGTTAAATACTTTTATACTTGCAATTAAACTTGGTTATCGTTATGGTTTTGATATGAGGTGTCCCCCAAAAGCTCATGGGGACAATGCAATGAAATTTAGAGGTGAAACGATTGGTTTCAGGCTCTCCTAATGCTAGAGGTGCATTAATCCCCTGATAGGGATTAACTGAGGGGTGACTGCAGGCAGGTGAGGTGTGGTTGGAGGAGGTGGGTCATTGGGAGTGTGACTTTGGGATTTATAGTTTGTCCCAGGTGAGAGGAGAGGTGTCTGCTTCCTGGAGCCATGTCCTGAGCCGTTTTCCTTTACCACACCCATTGGTCATGATGCACTGCCTCATCAAAGGCACAGAGCAAGGAGATTTGACCATCTCCAGAGTAAGAGCTCTGAAACTTTGAGCCCCAAATAAAGTTTCCTCTTTTAAAACTGTTCTTGTCAGATCTCTTGGTCACAAAGGAAAACAAAACAAAACAAAAATCTGACCAGAGTAGTTACACAATATAAATGTAGTGAATCAATCCATAATGATAATTTATTTTTTTTCTTTTCTTTAGATAGAATAGTATTAAGAAGAAAATAAAAACCGTGAAAATTTGAAAGAAACACCATAAGAGACAGGGGAGTTTTGGAGTTTGATACCTGTGTCACCACCTCCTCCTGCTGTTTGAGCAAGGGATTCTGCATTTCCATTTTGCTCTGTACCTCTCATCTTGTGGGGCTGACTCTACGTCTTCGTCTGTGATTGCAATGATTCTGCACATGTTAGGTATCACATGACCTCCCCCAGGAAACCTGTCCAGGAAGTTTACACCCATGATGTTTTCTCTTTCTTTGTGGTCCCCTGACATGCAGTGTGTGTTTCTCCCCTTACAGATACCAGGTATAAATTACATCTATTTATGGCTCTCTCTTCTCTTTTCAAATACAAACTTGCCAAAAGCAAAGGTGATGTCATTTTCAGTCTTATATTCCCAGTTGGAAATTGCCTCTACTCCTCCAACATTTTATAGAGTAAATTAAGTATGATATATTTCTCAAGAAAGAAGTTCTAATTTTATCTTATTTTTAAAAGAAGGCAATCCTGGGGCTGGAGTAATGGCTCAGCAGTAGAGCGTTTGACTAGCACGCGGGAGGCCCTGGGTTCAGTCCTCAGCACCACATTTTAAAAAAATAAAAAAATAAAATAAATAAAGGTATTGTGTCCAACTACAACTAAAAAAAAAAAAAAACATTTTTAAAAAGAGAAGGAAATCCTGGAGCAATATAAGTGGTCTTTGGAAGTTCATTTGAATTTGGAAAGATGTACACTGAGATAATATGACCAAATTAGCTGGAGGCAGGTTTAGGAGAATGGTGCGTGGTAGGCTACTCAGTGTTTGCTTCTATCTTGTTTTTTCAAGGATTTTTAAGAAAAAAATATAATAACTTTTCAACAATTGTACCAGAACTGAATGCCATGCTTTCCTTGTGATTATTTCAATGAATAAAGAAACATAAAGAAATATAACTTCCGTGTTTTCTCGAACACCTTGTAATCAGATGAGCTACACAGAAATTTTCAAGGTACTTTTCCAACATAGGAATGTGTATTTATAGTTTTACACTTCCCCAGAATTATAACGCACAAATATTAACAATGTAATAGAGCCTTCTTCTATTTTTGTGCATAATAAGTTGTGAGCTGGTAATGATACAGCACTATTCACTCCTTGGGCATCTCAGAGTTGGCATAGAACACAAAGAATCACTCCACAACCCACTAGGAAGGGGGATGGATCTTCTCATTAAACCAAACTCTCACATGTGCCAAAAACAGAAAAAAGGGAGCTCTGAAGACTGCAGAGCAAGACAAATCTAGTCAATGAAAGGAAATATTTTTATAGGTACATCAATAGTGATTCCAAGGCAGTTGTCAGGGAACAATGCATGGGAATTGAGACCTCAGACTGAATTATGTAAGATGAGAGTTATGTATAATTATGTGGCTTTTATAAAACTTTATTAGCTAAATGCTTCTCCATTCTCACTGAATTTCTCAAGAGATAAAATGACAGCCTGGGCTCCTGCGTAGAATCACTCATTTGCAGAAATGATAACAAGAAGTGATATCGCAGTCATGGCGTGAGGATAGGTAGAAACTGGTTTTTGTAGAATCAGGCAGATTTATCAGTTGTGGTATAAAATCAGGGTCATGGAGGAAATGAGGTTGACACGACTGCTTGTTAGGAGCTTCAGTATCTGCCATCTTTGATTCATCTACAATCATGTTCTTTAATCAAGCCACTTTCCTGATCTTTCATGTGGCATTTTTCACTATTAACAATCTATCTTCTCTGATGGCTTCACCTGCACCACAGGAAGCTGAGTGTCCACACTTCTGTAACTGAATTAGAGCTTTGCCCAGGCTGCACTCCTCTTCTCCCTAGGTTACAGAACAGGGGCACCACTTGGGCTCCACAGCCCAATGCTCCATCTCCTCCCCTGCCGCTTATTCCCCAGACACCCATGACCCAATCCTTTCCCCTCTAACAGCTCTCCCTTTTTAATTCCTTCCCCATTCCTATGGATACTGGATGTTTTCTGGATCTCATGCATTTTTGTTGGCTTAAATTATAAACTCTTCTTCTCAGGTCTTTATCTTTAATTTCTCTCCTTTTAATAAACCCTCTTTCCTAAGGAGAAATGATGATCCAGTTATCTTTTTTTTTTTTTTTCTGAAGCTTAGAATTTCTTGAGCATTTGCCACTGATTGAGACTCAAGGCCTGTGGACCTCACAGCTCCGCTCTCAGCTCATGCAAATAGACATTTAAGTACAGTGCTGGGAAGCTCACACACTAGAATCAAAGGGTCTTACTTTCTAAACTGGATTTTAGGCTTTTCTTAAACTGAATGTCCCACAGGTTTCACACATATGTGATGTGGGATGATGGAAATTAATAATACAACATACTTATAAGATCCTGAGGAGGATTTATAATTAACACTTGCAGAATTTAGCACATTGCTTGACTAATTGTGAAGTGCTCAAAGGCTAAATTATTTTTGCTTTTAACTATTCTCCTATGTTCATCCTTGTATTCCTCAATTTACCTTATTTATCATGCATTTGTAGATTTGCAAATGTATTTTCCTTTACCAAGAAATCAATCTTATCCTCCTTTACAATCTCAGTCTAAGTGACTCTTTACTGAGTCTGATTTATTAGCTCTGCCCTTACCCTGCCCCCCAGACATTTTTGTTCTTTTTCTTGAATTTGTTTCTGAGTCCTTGTGAATGCTTACTGCATGGTACACATTCTATGTATCTATTAAATGAATTGAATCAAAAAGGAGTTGTGAAATGGCCCTGGTGAAGAATAAAACAGATAATGAAAACCTGAAGAAGGAAATATTTCATTTAGTTGGGTGGCCAAGGGGTCTAGGGGTTCAAAAAAGCTCTGGAGGTCCTCAGAGGGGAGAGTATCTTCCTCAGTCTCCAACTGTACCCGAACTGAGGAGCCAACAAACTCAGTGACAGAGGAAAGTACAGAGAAATTGGGAAGGCAGAGGAGGAAGAGGAAATGAGAGAAGGTGTGGTGAACTAGGGCAGATTCCCCCAAACCTAACACAAGGCCAGAGGCTCAAAACACCAAGAAGACACAAGGTATTGAGAGTAGTTGTGTCCAGCCAGCAGGGGGGGATTGCCTGCGTGAAGCAGGTCCATTATATCAGCTAAGGATGCAGGCCATGGCAGAAGTTGGGAGAACCAGCTGCCTGCACTTTCAGTCTCAGAAAGAGAAGTCAAATGGAGTGTTCCAGTTAAACCTAGCCTTGTGTCTGTGTGCACGTTTGAGGATAGTATCTTGTTACTCTTGACGCACATTGAGGTATAGACTCTTCCCAATTCAACACTGAGGGGTAACTGTTGTAACTATCCTTCACCTCACTTTTCTAATTGGAATTGGAATATGCTTCTTGGTGGCTTTGGGATGTGTCTCTCAGTCAGGTTGACCCTCAACTTTCTTAGAGTCCTATTTCTTGCATATTTTCACTTCAGATGCAACACAGGTGAAATTCCTTGGAGATCCGGGGGACAGAAAAGAAGTGAAAATCTTTGATAAACCCCCGTTTTGTTGTTGATCTTCAGACCTACCTCACTGGTATGAAGCAGTGACATCTCTGTCTTGCTCTGTCCTCTTCAGTGTCTCCAATTCTTGAGTCTGGTGTGCGTGGGTTGGGGTCTGTGGTAAGGGCTCTAGATCCTGCAGGGTACACAAGTTACCTAGGACAGCACAACAGCAACCAACAGAGGTCATGGTGCGTCCTCGTGGTCTTCCACCTGGTGTTTGTAGATTTGGGCCGGGCTCTCCTTTCCCCTACTTTACACATTTCCTCCCTTCCTGATAATGTCTCCAGTGGACTGTCTCCTGTGAACTCAGCACCATCCAAGACACTCCTCCTTACAGAACACAGACTTCCTAACACCTCACAATTGTATTAGGCACGGATCCATCTCTCTCCCTTCCTCTGTCCCTACCCACACAAGTGCGTGCCAATGCAGAAAGTGACTCTGCTTCTCTTGTTTGAGTTTGTCAGATTCGGCTTTTGTTCTTCTATTTGCTTATTTAAATTGTATCTTGTATCTAGAATCATCTTCAGATGATTACAGTTCAGTCACATGTTCATATTTGTATTAAATGGAGATTTTTTCACTATATGGTCTAAGAGTTTTTATACTTTCCCCTAAACAAATGCACTATTTAAGGAAGAATGTTGGGTCAATTAAAAAGCTGCACTATGGATTACGTTACCCATCTCTAGAAACTCCCTTTCCATAGAGACTGAGTTATCTGGGTAATCACTAAACCTTGGATGTGGATCTATTTAACTCCCTCGTCCTCCACAATAGTATCTTACACTTGACTGCAGTGGAATATCCATAGTCCCAGATGCACACAGAGCTGAGGCAGGAGGATTGTCTGAGACCAGAAAAAGTAATTAGAGAATAAGCGTTTGGAGGAAACCCATAACTTATAGCTGATAAGAAAGCGTGTCCACTGTGTTTTATTCACTAACTGAAAACCCAGTCCCCATGCTGATTTGAAATGTCATAACTTGTGTTTAGTGGTTCAGGTGCTTCCATCTGAACTATGAAAGAATAACCTGCTTTTTCTAATCCTTCAGAAAATTCAGAACCATAATTATGTTCCTCTTTGCCATGCATTCTCTAGGTTAAATATCTTTTGGCTTATCTATATACTTAGTTGAATGCATAGGATTATTTTCAGAACTTTCTTCTCAACATGATAAGTCGTGTTTAAAAACCCCATTCTAGGATATGCCTAAAAAGATATCAGGGTTATGTGAACATACCACTCAGAAAACAGAATATTGGCACCCTGTGGCTTTATAACACATTATTGTAATGCTTGGAAGAATGTATTCAAACCGCGGCTCTTAGTAACTCTGACATTATGGTAGTTTATCTGTGGTGTACTTTGAAATTAAGTTAGGAATGTGATATGATCATGTAAGCTCCCAGGCTGGTCATAAAGAACTGTGACAGCTACTTGGAGAGGCTCTACATTGATTTGTGGCAACCTTCTTGAGTTGGTTAGTTGGGATTATAAATAATAAACTCCCCAAACATAATGAAGTAGTAAATGACAATAGAAAATCAATAATGCATGAAAACACGCCTGTGATTTACTGGTATTTAAGCCATCTCCACACTCGAGGTTCAAAGATTGCTTAAAGCCACTTTCAAGGACCAAGAAGTGATTGCATATAAGATACCATTGTGGAGGACGGGGGTATTAAATAAACTCACATTCATGGCTTAATAATAATTACCTAGATGGCTCAATTCCCATGGGATGGAGAGTTAATAGAGATGGATCCATTAATTTATAGTATAGTTTTTTAATTGTGCCAATATTCTTCTTCTTTAAATAGTGCCATTGTTAATGGGAAAGTACAAGTAAAGGAAATAGCTTGGGCTTTGTCTTTGCTGATAGGAGAGAGAAAATCTCACAAGTTACCTTTTCGAGTGAGCAGCTCACAGGGAAAAGAAGGATGGCCAGCATCACTTACTAAAGTGACAGGTGACACAATGCCTTAGAGAAAGAAGAGAATTCATCCTTGTCTTAGAGTCCCTTGCATCACGGTGAAGACCTGACATGAACAACGTAGAGGAGGAAAAGCTTATGTTGGCTCATAGATTCAGAGGCTCAGTCCACCGTGCTCCAGGTGAGGCAGCACATCATGGCGGACAGACTCATGGCCCAAGGAAGCAGCTCAGGACAGGGAAACCAGGGAGCAGAGAGAGCTGTTCACCAGGGATAAAACAGAGACCCCAAGCACACCCCCAGTGGCCAACTCCCTCCAGCCATACGCTACAATTACTGTCCCATTAAATTCAAATGAGTAGATTGATCCACTGGTTAGGTTACGCCTCTCACTGTGTCATCATGTCACCTCTGAAAACTCTTCATTGTCTCACAGATGAGTTTTGGGGGGACACCTCATATCCAACCCATAAAAACCTTGAACAGGGGGCACAAAGGGACTGTATAAATGATTTACAACATAAAAAGTTTGAAGAAGGGTGGGGATCTCATGGGAGACTGAAAGGAACTGTTGGAAGGTTAAATTAGAAAAACACAGCAGCTAATTTTTTTTCCCATCACCAATGCAAAAGGTTTTCAGGTGCCTCAGCCCCGCTCTCTATTTCCACACTCTTTTGATCATCCTTTTGCCCTCCTTGAACCACTATTGTGTGTAGTGTGATTTCTCACTGGATGTCATTGTGCCCTTTCTCTGTGGCATTCGTGTCTTTTTCCTTCTGGATTTTATGGGGGGAAATCTCACCTTCCTGCCATTCTGTGACTGAACCTTAGTGGCCAATGTAATGGAGCCCCTGCGTCCACATAACCCAGAGGGGTTCCACAGCCAGCATCTTGGCCCACTCTCCACGGTGATTCCCCCCACATCCTCACCACTGTCCTTGGACCTCTTGTGGCTCTCTTTCTTTCCAGAATCACCTTAGGACATTAAGTTCAATTCACAGGGAAAATACAGCTACACTCCAGTGACCATATGGCTCCTTGCCAAAAATATCTTCTATCTTCAGGGACTCTGCTTTAACTTTCTGAGATCAGATATCGAAATACACTAGGGCCCATATCCCACATTCCCGTTCTCTTTCAGGAGGGTGAAATGGTTAAGGATCGCTGTTCCCTATTGTCTTTTCCTTCCTCCAGTGTTTTGAATATTACCACATTCTACTTTCTCGATGACCTAGACTGCCTCCTTGCTACACTCCACATTTATAGGGATTTGTTTTAATGATGTCTCTTATTAGCATCAAATAATCACATGCACACACACATGCACACACACATGCACACAAATGCCAGTCTCAACCCCATGTCTCCCAGGTCCTTTTTTACTCTCTCATAGCTGTTCTTGACAGAATTGTATGAACTCTGCTCCATTTTGAATTCTTTCACCACAGTTTTCAAGTGGACTACTAGGAATCTATCTTAAATATATATTTACCTGACACTCTGTAGGTGTTTCATTAGCAATATTTATAACAGATAGAAGTGTATGCAATTTAAGTTATTTACAACTTGAGTTTAGGCAATTACTTTGCTCTAGAGTTGTCTTTGCAAGCCATGTAATTGTCTAATACAGCATGTAATGCTCTCAGAAATCAGTGTGGATAAAGGAGCTAATAATAATATAGTATTATTAGAAAATAATGGAGGGGGAAGAGAAGATGGCGGCGAGGGGAGTGCATTGCCCCCGTGTGCTGCTTCACTGTGTGGGAGTATGACAAGTCAGGACGGCTAAAGGATATCTTGTTAGGAATTTCCAGCAATAGTGGGGTGCTCCGGACCCTGGAGGAAGGATTTCCATCGCACGAGGATCGGCTACGGGGACTCAAACGCAAGAGGTTTGTTGCATGGAGGGTAACACTGCTTATTCAGCAAATCGCCCCGCGGGTAGAGTCTGCAGCGCGCGCTGGGAAACGAGGAGATAGCGACACAGGGATACAGCGCTGCAGTTTCTGCCAGCCGTGCAAGCACCGTACTCAGGGCTGAATTCTGGGTTCGAGACGGGGGAAGGAAGCGGTCCATCTTGGTTCTCCACACCGGACAGACCACAGAGGAGGCCAACAGCCACCATGTTGGAAAGCTGACGTCACCATCCCTGTTTTCGACTGACCGCAGCTCATTCAGCCATAGAACAGGTAATTTCAGGCTGCAATTCGCCTGCGGCTTGCAGACAGATTGCTAGGGTTCAGTGCCTGGGTGCTTCTTAGAACCTGATCTTATCGGAGCGAACACCGAGCGCGGGGCAGCCGAGTTCCGGCTCCCGGAACCGTCCCGGAACCGCCCTTGCCCAGGGCTGCGGAGCCTGCGGAGGCTGCTTCTTGGACCCTGCTCCTATCAGAGCATACACCAAGCACTAAGCGGCCGAATTCCAGCTCCCGGAACTGAGCCCGCGGGGACTGCTTCTTGGAGCCTACACTTATAGGAGCTTACACCGAACATGGAGCGGCCGAGTTCCGGCTCCCGGAACTTCCCTGGCCCGGGGCTAGGAGCCCGCGGAAACTGCTTCTCAGTCCGGGTCCTGCTTAGGGCCGGTCAGGACTCACCCGTTGCTTTGGTTGCCCGGCAAGGGGAACAAAATGCTGCCATTCGCATAGGATACCAACATGGCAGAGATCTGATGTCATCAGAAAGCGGCGGAGGAGAGAACTTCATCAATACCAGCGGCGACATAAACAGTTGTTCTCCTGGTAGGGGGGTGAGGCACAGACACCCGAGTCTCCTCAATTTGTCGTCGAGCCAGAGGGGAGGAGCC
>NW_025999949.1:33015029-33042267 GCF_001458135.2 Marmota marmota marmota | reverse complement strand
ATGGCAATATGTAAATCAATGGATGTGTAACTGATGTGATTCTGCAATCTGTGTATGGGGTGAAGGTGGGAGTTCATAACCCACTTGAATCAAAGTGTGGAATATGATATGTCAAGAAATTTGTAATGTTTTGAACAACCCACAATAAAAAATTAAAAAAAAAAAGAAAATAATGTAGAGCTTGTATCTGATGTGGTCAGAACTGTGCATTTATGTGTACCTAGAAAACCTGAAAGAAACCATATCACAAGCAATCAACAAGTGTCAAACACCTGAAAAAGGGACTGTGCCCTGGGATTTTCTCAGAGCTCTCCTGGTTCCAAGTAAGTGTATATGGGGGTCAAGGAGAGAGGCCCATCTGGAGACTCTCCCCAATAATGTCTTAGTTACCAAGGACACCAGAAGTTCTCTTCACCAAGAAATGGTCTGGAGACAGCTGTTTTGGAACCTGTGAATGTGGATTTGCAGGCTGGATGGAGTGGAGGGGACACAGGCTGGTGTGAAGCCTCCTGTGGGCATCAGGGGATGGGACCACACTGCCATGGCCAGAGTAGAAACTCTAAGGACCCTGAGATTTTAATGTTTGAACTTAAACTTCCAAGTCATTCTTAAGATATTTTTGTCAAGGTAGAAGAAAAGGAAAAAAAAAAAAAACAACCTTACTGAATTGTCAATATGTTTTCTGGGCACACAGTTTTTAAAGGTATAGATGTGTAGGATCTGGGCACCCATGGTGTGCACTTAGGGCACAGCCTGACCACTGTCTAAGATGGCAAGAGTCACACATCTCTGCATGAGTGAGGTTGATTATTTTTTCCTTCTCCCTGTCTTCTTTCTTTCCTTTCTTCCTCCCTTCCCCTTCTTTTTCTTTTTGTGTATTTCTAAATTTTTACTATTAGAATTTCTAATTTGTTTATTATGTAAGTTTAAAAAGCAGTAAAATAAACTTTAAAAATATTCAGTTATCAACAGATCAGATACAAAATGCATTTTAAAATAGGCATGCCGGTGAGAAACTCAATAAGTATTTTGTACCAGAGGAGACAGAGAAACCCGTCTGGAAACACATAAATCAATAAATACAAAGCTCAGGCAAATGTTCGTATTGAGAAAACCTCGCTCTGCTAGGCCTGGCGATTTTCTATTTCAAACCAAAAGTACAAATCCTGAAACAGCAAAGGACATGGGGAAAATGCCTTAGATTAACATATACCAAAATATTGCTGTGAAGGTGGTTAGAAAGCTTTGTCAAGGTTCTTTCCCAAATAAATATGATTGATGTGGAAGCGTTCACAATAGCAACGGGACCCTGGCTTTTTGAGGTCACTGATACCCTAATGCTGGGACAATGCTGAAGGAATGGGAAATATAATAACTTCAATTGACTTATCCCAACACTACCTTTTATCGTGTCTCATCTTTTATCTTTTAGCCAAATGAATTTCTCCAATAAAAGCATTCTAAGAGATTCATACAGGCATGAAGTTAGATATGAAAGGGGTTTCTCTTTTCTTAAAATTGCTGCCTGACTTCTGACTGAAGCGTGGGAGGTGTAGTGAGAAGCAAATGGGGCAGCATTCAGAGCCTGGGAATAACTTAGGGCACGGCCAGGGAACAGGTGTGCTCAGTTGCTGGGATGGATCAAGAGCTCAGCAGTGTCCACTGGAAGGAGGCCATCTGGTTCAGAGGCACTTGAGCTCTCTGCCCTCTGTCTGCAATAAGGAGCCCTCACCCCGTTTCCTGTTTTGAAGGGTTTTGTTTTTGTTTTTTTAAGATACTGGTAGATCTCACTAAATCTTCTTCCTTATTCTGGGGTTTTCTTTATCCAATATATCCTTCTAAAACAGAAATATGATTTATCCATTTCCTGGATTAAAAATGTGTTCAGTTTCCTAGTTGCTATAATTCTAAACTCTCTCACCTGGTCAGAAACCTCTTCATCATCAGACACCCTACTCATCTCTCCCTGTTCTTTTCAGGTTTGAACTGAGTAAAACCTGGAGTAGCTCCATCCACCCAGATGTACATGGAGCCTGGTGTGCTGCCTGGGCGGGCCTCTGCCTGGGCCCAGCCCTGCCTCCCTGCAGCCTCCACAGCTCTTTTCCTGTAAGGATGAGTCCCCTCTGATGTTGACTCCTCTGTGCACCTGCTCAGCCACCTCCACCTTTGTGTCACTAGCCCTTTGGAAGACATAGTAGTGTACGGTTTCCCTCTACCCTGATTAGAAAAATTCCACTTTCGCATTATTAAGTGTGCTCCAAAATAGGAGTAATATTTGTTGAAATAGTCCAGTGGTTTCCTTCCTATGGTCTGATAGTTTCCTGGTGAGTCCTAAAGACTCACATGAATAGAGACCTGTAACTCAATGTTAAGACGAGAGCTGGGATATTTTATAACATCAGTACATGCCTCCTCCATAGAGTCCTCAGACTCTTGAACTGTATAGGGAGCTCCCTAATCATGGGAGGAATATCTATTTGATGAAAATATACATAAATGGATATAATCTGAGGGGCAGATGTAGGTGAAAATTCTTCAAAATAAACCACTGTTTATTTTGCTTGTTTAAAGGAGTAATGCACTGATGTAGTTAAAAATCCAAAACAATGCCAGGAAGTCATGAGTGGAATAAATCCTCTGGTTCCCATTTCTCTCTAGCAATGTGGTTTCTTCCCACTTCCATTCAGGCATCCACAGTATTAGTCTTCCCTGTATTCTGGCAATATCTCTTCATGAAAACGTAGGCATATGAGAGCGTATATTCTGGTTGCCCTCTAGTTTATGCTGAAGGTAGCAATTTACACACACCGTACCGGGCCTTGCTTTTTCACTTAACCATATATTTTACAATATTTTCTATGAGGTATGCTTTGTCATCCTCTTCAAATGGATTGCATTGATTGCTTTTAACAGATGCATAGTGAGAGTTGTGTGGCTGTTTATTTCCGCGGTCCTGTGCAGAGAGGCATTAAGGCGGATGCTGGTACTTGGATTATAAGGAATGATGAAATGAGAAACCTGAAAACATACCTGCGTGCACAGGTGTGCCTGTGAGATAATGTCAGAGTAATGAGACTACAGGGTCAGGTGCAAATAAAATTTTGATAGATGCTTCAAACTAGCCCCTCAGAGCATTAAACCCTCATGGCATTAAACCACTTTGTGTTCTTGCCAGGTGTATCATAGAGTGCTAATCTCTTCACAGAGTTGCCCCAAAGATGATTTTCAATGTTTTGGATTTCTTCAGATCTTATACTTGAGAAAGTTCTCAATGTCCCCTTCTTTAAGCTTTTTTTTATTTTTTATTTTTTTGATCTTTTTTTTTTAAAGAGAGAGAGAGAGAGAGAGAGAGAGAGAGAGAGAGAGAGAGAGTTTTTTAATATTTATTTTTTAGTTTTCGGCGGACACGACATCTTTGTATGTGGTGCTGAGGATTGAACCCGGGCCGCACGCATGCCAGGCGAGTGTGCTACCACTTGAGCCACATCCCCAGCCCCTATTTTTTTATCTTGATGGACCTTTATTTCATTCATTTATTTATATGCTGGGCTGAGAATTGAACCCAGTACCTCACTCATGCTAGGAAAATGCTCTACCACTGAGCTACAACCCCAACCCTCAATGCACTTTTATTTAGAAAAACATTTTCATAATTTCAATGTTTAGTGACACTTCAGTGTGTGTGTGTGTCCTTGTTTATGGGCTTATCTTGAGTTGTATGTTTTTCTAATTGCTTTCTAGCTCATAGAAGGCAAGAATATAATCTCAGTTCAATCTGAATTAAATATATTTGGTAAATTTTTAATTGGTATTTTGATGTTGCTCATGGAAAATTTTTCGTTTGGCATTGAATATTGTTTTTATCAATGAAATTAAATTTTACAATTTTAACAAAAGATATTTTGAATTAGCTTAAGAAAGGTCTTTTTTACCCCAAAATTATGAGAGTTCACCATTTATTCTAGTGCCTATTTAGTTTCATATTTAACAATTATATTTTTATCTATTTAAAATTGTATTGATAGGCCATGTTAGGTTTTGTTAGTATGATTGTTTAGTTGCCCAATTTCAATTGTTAAAAATTCTGTTCTTTGCATTCTAATTTGAGAAGTCAAATTTATCATGTACTCCAACTCCTGATTTTCCATTTTTCTTCTTTGAGCTTTATAATATAATATGTTTTATTAACTAATCAAGCTGTATTTCCCTTTGTAGTTCTCAATCTCTTTTTCCATGATCTGTTATTTCCTGTTTTTATATAAATCCAGTAGCACTCTCTATGTAATATACCTGTGCAAGCATTTCAGATGCCTAATTTATACTATTGTTTTCTTTTTTATATATACATACATACATACTTTAAATAGAGGATTTCTGATATTTTTTCTGTGATGATACATTTAAAATTGAATCATTGAGTATGATAGTTCTTTATGAAATGGAACCCCAAATAAAGTGATAGATTTGAAAGATGTGGGATGGGTCTGTCTGTGGTAGACAGATGGGAGGGGGCAGACATGGGCAGGGCTAGCCTGTGGCCCGTGCAGGGGCTGCAGGAGAATTGAGTCCTGTTGCCTCAGTGAGGGGGGGATTTGGGCTTGCTAATGGACAGGATTATGGATGACCTGGGGCAGGAACACCACTGACCATGGTGTGAAGACACTCAAGTACCCAAGGAGGGCACCAATTGCCATGAACTGTGCAAGCATTTCAGATGCCTTCCAGAGCTCTGCTGGTAGTCATCTCAGCAGTAGAACCCCCAGCCCTGTCAATCACCCTGTGACAACAGCTAGAACTGACATTTTGATGGCAGCCTCATGAGAAACTCAGTTAGACCACCCAGCTAAGCCACACTCACATCTTGCACTCACAGGAATAATAATTCTTTCTTGTTTTAAGGTACTGCATTGTGGTATAACTTTTTTCCATTCTATTTTCTTGGGTGTGGTTTATTTATGTGAGGGCTATGGAGTTGTATGTATTTTATTGTCTGCTATCTTAGTTAATTATTTTATTGTTTTAAACAGCTTCTCTTTTTGCCCACTTAAGTACTTTTCAATAATATAATTATGTCATATTCAAATTGTGATGGTTTTATTGACTTTTTTTTACACCCTTCAATTATTTTTCTTCTCAAATTGCATTGGCTAATTCCTCTAGAGCAATAACAGTGGTAGTATAGGAGAGCTCTTGGCTTACCCTAGCTTTTAATGGAAGTGCTCCCTCTGTTTTTGGTACCAAAGCACAAGTCTTAGAAACAGTTTCTCATGTTCATATCCTAAGTTTTCCAAAACATTTCATCTCCATCCTCCCCACAAGGTTTAGGGACAGTTCATAAAAGAGCATGGGGAACTGTCACAATCTTGTTCAAATGCCATGGGAAACACGATGATGAAGAGCAATTCTATTTTTTGAGAAAACACTGATGTATATTTTTTTGTGTTATTATTCTAATAAAAATTAATCCGATTAAAATCTACTGTTTTTTCCACTTTTCGAATCATTAAAACTTGAAATTTATTAGCTTCCATCTGACTATAGATTGTAGGTCTGATTTCTGTTTGTGGCCAATATTCCATAAGACAATTCTGCTTCATTGTTCCACAAGTGATGAGCACTAAGGAGTCCCATGAAAATGCCCTGGGAAGTAGGAGAAGACAGCACCTCCTTAACCTCACACTCTTACCATTAAGATGAACATAATCTGCTGACAATGCTTTGAAAACTCAATTTTGTACTAATGAAAGTCTCCAAACTTATAGTTACCTCTTTTCTGTTTATGTTTCTGTGGCATTCCTGTTACCACACACTTCACTTTGTCATTTCCCAATCACCTCCATGTTATCATCAGATTTACCTTTCATATATGTAAATGATGTCATCATTTCTTTATTTATACATTTTTAGTAGACCCTCCACACCTCATAGTGAATCTGGGCTATTAAAAGGCTAGCATGGGTGCTGTGTGGGAGGTCTCCCCCTCCCTTGCAGGTATCTCCTAACTCCTCTTTCCTCGGGCAATGCTCTCCTCTCCTCTGGCTTCTTCAAGTCCCGTTTCTGCTCCTTGCATCCCTCTTACCCTTCTGGAGTCACTCGCTAAGTTGACTAACACCGGTGTCACTTCCTTCCTTTGGCCCAGTTGAAGCAACAATTCCTAGGCAATTGTCTATGTGCCATGGAGCTTGTTTGGGGAAATTTGATGGGAACGGTAGTGAGGGACGTGCTTTCAGGTCAGCCTCTAACACCATCTCTCAACATGCAGGATCCAGGGGAAGGGGCCAGTGATGCCCAGGGGAAGTCGGAGGTGGGAAGGTACCTGAGTGTGATTCCTGGGTGGAGCTGGTCCACAGCCCAGCCCTCGCCATCTGACCTGCGGATGAGGTTGAATGTGAAGTGGTCAAGAAGTAAACCTTTGTGCCAAGCCTCTGAGATTAAAGTGCATTTTAGAGGAGCTGGATTTTCTTGCTGAGTAGTGCATCCTCACTTCCTTCCACCAGATGCCCAAGGCATGGTGTGTCACCTCCTGCACTAGGCAGCGTCTCCTGGTCTCTCCCCAGTGGCAGTCCCTTGCTCTGGCTCCTGTGTATCTACCACAGCCACTCTGGCCTTCCTTATAACAATCTTTTTCTTAAAATTTTTCTCCACAAATGCCCCACTACCTGGCGAGGACAGGAATGGTCTCTCTGTTCCATTATATCCTGGAAGCACTGCATAGAAGTCAAACAACTTTCAGTCAACGCTGAAGAGGTCAGTGAAAGAAGCAGATATTTAAACAGGTTCACACACAACGGAAGAGTGGGACAGCATCTCCAAATCTGCAGAGACAGGGCTATGTTATCAAATTCATTCCTGTAGCAACAGGTAATCTCAGTCATTGCTTAAGGAACCAAATTTGTGGCTTCAGCATATACAATTTTAATTTCAAATCCTAGTTTAACTTTATATTACTTGATAAAGTATTTTAGTCCAAGATAAAATTACCTTTGCCATGCAAGAGGTTTACAACTCAATGGTATCTAATAAACTGGGAAAAAAATACAGAATTAGATTACTTTTGATCACTCTTATAAAAGATAAACTACTCTAAGGATAGCTATTTGGAAACCTGGGATGTTCTTTTGCATTGGTCTTCTGTTTACGTGAGTGAATTACAATTTCAAAAACGCTGTTGCTTTATAGCAGTGATGGGGTTTGTGAAATGTTCTCAGGTCCTGGAAACATACCCAGGAGGAAGCTGTTTTGATATATGCCTCAACTGTTGGAGGAAAACACACAGAAGCAGATGGGCTTGGAGCATTATATAGCGTTTACGGTGGTGTAATTATAATTCACTACAAAAAGGAAGGTCAATTATTTATTCTCAAGTTTTTTTTTATTATCTCTCTCTATATATATACATAGATATGCATATATACATATATATATGTGTGTGTATGTATGTATATATATATATATATATATATATATATATATATATATAATTATGTTAATGATAAAGGAGAGCAATATAAGCTTGCCCCAACTAGATAACTAGATGTCAAGATTAAGGGAATTATACTGAATGATTTAAATGTACCTTAACAAAGTAGAGGCCATATATGATCAAATTACAGCTAACACACTTGTATTAGTCCATTTGCTATTGATACAACAAAATATTTGAGGCTAGGTACTTTATAAAGCAAAGAAGATTATTTAGCTCACAGTTTTGCAGCTGAAGATCATGATGAGGACCTCATGGTAGAAGGCAGCACACAGCGATGGAAATTTGAGCAGAAGGAAATCCCTTGTTAAGGAAAGAAGCTAGAGAGTAAGAGAGGCCTGTCATTCTTTTGTACAAAAAAATTGTTCTCCTTAAAACTAACTCCATCCTGCAATGACTACCTCAGTTCCTTCCCAAGGAAGCATCCCCAAATGACTGGATCACCTCCCACTGTGCCTCACCCCTTGGTAATTCTTTTTAACATTACCATCCTGGAAACAAATCTTCCAACAAACATACCATTGGGGAGCACACCCTAAGCACATCCAAACAATGGCCATAACACTGCAAAGTTGAAATCTATTCTTTTAAGATTCAGAACAAGAAAATGATGCCTGTTACTCTCCCTTACATTCAACATATTACTGGAAGTCCTAGCCAGAGCAATTAAGCAAGAGGAAGAAATAAGAGGTCTCCATATTGGAAAAAAACAAAATTGAATTACCTCTGTTTGTAGATGATGTATATGTGAGACAGGCTTATTTACAAAACCTTACAACAGATCAGTGGCTGAGTTTTCTGTGGTGATAGGTGGACAGATAGCACTCATCCACCATGGTTATTTGCCAAGCAGAGCCTCCTGTCCCTCACTGTGGCTTGTCCATTGGCAGCCATCTGGATGAGTGACACATACTCTTTTCCATAGTGGCCCCTGGTCTGCCCCGCCCCCACTGAGGGAGAGGTTTTGTAGCCTAGGTTGCAGAAGCAGTGATATGCTTGGCACCAGCTGCTTAGTTAGCTGCAAGGCCAGCCTTCTGGGAGCAGCTGTCCTGGTGTGCATGCAACAAAGTAGCCGTCTGCAGAAGACACCGTTTACCCTAAATCCCAGTGCATGACCAAACACCAGTGTCCTTTCAGTTGGCACCTAGCTGGGCTTCTTGGCCCAGACTTGCGCTCATTTATTCCCTAAACTTAGATAGGTTTTGGGGGAACAGAAGGGGGCATTCAGGCACATGGAGCTTTACTGTCCCCCTTTACTTAAGTAATGCTACACCTTCAGAGCTGGCTTTCAAAACCATTTTTTTCCTTCAACTGAGGTTTGTTTGTTTCTTGTTTTTTGTTTTTTTTTTTTGGTTGTTTTGTTTTGTTTAGAAGTTATGTTCATAATATTTTGTTTCTTGGTGAAAAGATCAACAAGAAGCAATTTTATTATTCACTTTTGTTGTCTTAAAGTGTCCAGAACATTTGAATCACTTTTTGCTTTGAAAAATCGGTACATATAGCTTCATTTTTCCTTAATTATTGAGGACCTCAACCTCTGAAGAGCATAATGGTGGTTTTATAGTCATTTCAGAGTTAATTCTTCAGCTTTGACAAGATATCTCTAGGAATTTTTCTGTAAGACTAAATCAATAATAACCATTTTTTTTTATTCTGTGATTTAGCTGCTCCCACACATTTTCTGTCTGTGAATGACTTTGTGGGTGTGTGCTTGAGCTGGCTGTATAACTGCCTAATTTAGCTGCATCTCAGAGGAGAAGCTGGACACAGGTCTTGCCCCAGGATTCTGTGGGCAACAGCTTAGGCTCTGCTATGGGAGTCCCCAGTGGGGGTGGGCAGAGCAGGTAAAGAGGGCAAAGAAAAAAATAGAGAAAAGACGAAAAGCACAGAGGCCACATCCTCATGATCCAAAAGACTGCACCTTCCTGAGAAACATGCTAAGCAGAACATGTGTTCATGCTACGAGGCTTTGCACTGAAGTTTCCACTCTGCCTGGGCTGGGTTCCCTAGAAGAGAGAAGGCTGCCTTTGGACTATAGTGGAAGCAAATGTAATGGCCCCTGCTTGGCTCCATCCTGGCTCTGCCCTTGGTCCATCTGAGTTCACACTGTGTAGGGAATTCCTGACAAGTGAGGGTCATCTGAGGATTGCAACCTCCTCACAGAGGTGATAAGGACAGGGATTCCAAGTTAAAGACGAACATTTAAAAAGGCCCTCTCCTCCAAAATGGACGCTACAACTGTAGTCCACTGTCCTTCATCCTGCAAGGTCCGTCTTGACCTTGCCCTATGCTCCTTAACATTTCTCTTTTCCACTGAAGGCAGAGCGAAAGACCCGGCTCTTGTCCCTCAGTTCTCCCTGAGGGCCATCATGGTGCAGTCATACATTGACAAGTGAATAGGCCTGTGAGTTCATAGGTAGGGAAAGTCACAGCAGAGGTCGACTGTTACATGATGCATACACATGATGCAAAATGTTGCCTGAGTGAACATGTGTTAGTTCAATTTAATTAGGGGACTGCATGGGAAGGGTGTGTGTGTGTGAGTGGATGCGTGTGTTTGGATACTAAGGTGCTTGGGACTCTTCAACAATGGACAAAGCATTATCCAAACGAATCTGAAATGTGAACATCTGTGACAGAAATTTCCATGGACCAGAGAAATCTTTTCTCCCACCACTACGACTTTATGGTGGCAGATGTCATCCCTCTCCAGAAACAATGGGGTGACCACCTGGCCTGAATGACAACAGAATAAGGATGTGTCATTAAAGACACCCGGCTAATCATCTCTCAAAAGGCATCACCCACAATCTTGGGGAATTTCCTTCCATGGACTCCCCTCATGGTTTGGAATTATAAGCCCCTTAACTTTTATGGAATAAAACACCCAGGCACTAATGGCGCCAACATGAAGAATTAATCCATCCTCCCTTATGAAAAGGTAACAGTAATTTAAAATGATTGCAGCCAGACATTAGAACCTACTTAATAAAGAAAGAAACCAGGGCTGGGGACGTTGCTCAGTGGTATATCACCTGCTTAGCATGTACAAGGGGTGCATTCTGTCCCCAGTTCTGCAAAGAAAGGGAAAAGAAACTTAAAACCAAGTGAAAATACCATTAATAGAGAAACCACCCTTCACTGCCAAGGGCCTCTCGTACATCCTCATTTGTGCTCCATGATGATTCCATGACCATCGACTCCCAACCTCTGCCCCAGCTGGCTCTCCTTCGGCTCCGTCTCCACCGCAGCGTGAAAGTGACCTTACACACTGCACACCTGCTTATTGTGCTCCCCGAAACATCTCTCAATCACCTTGAAGGAGAAAATTCAACTCCTTACCTTAACACAAAAGCTCTTGGATCCCATTTGGAGTACTTCATTTAGAAAGGAATTTGAAAGCAAGAGGACAATGTCAAGGTTTATAGAAGATCTAAAACTCCTGACAGAACAGATGTCTTATAGTAACAAGGCCCTGTGAATGGGATGCAGGAAAGAAGGTTGGCTGTGCTGGGTGGAGGTGGGCATCAGCACCAGCTCAGTGGAGGACAGAGGATACAGGGGCGTGGGACTGCCCCTCTGCAGGGGCAAGGTGCCCCAGCTCAAGCCTACTACCTGAGGACTTTCAGGGGAGATTTCAAAATCTGAGCTTCAGTTTGCATACCTCTTGTCGTCATATATATATATATATATATATATATCTTTTTTTTTTAATTTTATTTTTTCACTACTGTGGAATGAACCCAGGGTCTTGCACTCTATAATTAGACAGTACTGGTCTGGTACTGGTCCCAAGGCTGCTGTCCCATTATCTTCAAAAGGAGCATTGCAGGAATGAAGCAAACTACCTTGGAAAACATCAAGTTGCCGGATGTGGGAAAATAAGACATCTCTGGCTTCCTTGGTTTTCCCTAAACAGCCTGGGTCCTCAATGTGGAAATAGCCATGACATGGAGATCAAGAACTTTGCTGGACATATTTCACACCTCGAGCACCATCAGAGTTACCACCGCAGCCATTTTCCTAGGTAATCCCTCTGACCCCAGAGGGCTCAAATATTACATCCCAACTAGGCAGGAAGTTAGCCTGGAGGTCCTGGGACGATTGGAGCGCCATGTCTCCTGCTGTCCGCACTTAAAAAGGTGCCAAGTTCAGACAGGAGACATATGAGGCCTTAAAGACAGATGTCTGGAGTTACCTGATCTTTATGAAAGGCAAATTTATATTCCAAAACGTTAGGGTGAGGGACAGGATCCCATCTCTTATGTCTCAGTAGGACAAAGTGTGTTTGTTTGCTTGTTTGCTTATTTATTTTTTCTTTCTTTCTTTGCTGGAAGAGAATGGGTCAGTGCTCTGTGTTCTGCATATTAAGGGTGAAACTCCATTGTCCCTCCTCTTCCCCTTTGGAATGAGCTGCCCTCCTGGAAGTTGTCCTCTGGCTTTCATCTCCTCCCCTGCAGCAAGAGGAGCCACTATTCAGTGTAAGGTAAATTAATAAGAAACCCATCTGTGGTTCAGAGCGCAGTGTGCATGCAGGATAAAATTAATAACAATGAATATTAAACATCCAACGTGTGTTGGTGATGAAGGAAGACCCGTGTTGTACTAATCGTGGAGTTGCAGGAGGACTATGAATTTTATGAAGCACCTGTCCAGAGGAGGCCTGGCAGAACTGTGTGGAGCTGTGAACTCCATGTTCCACGCAGGCTGTCCTCTGTAGGGAAAGGGACAGTTGTTCCTGGTTGGTGGGGTAACTTTTGTCATAAGAGGGCACACAGACAGGACTTTCAGAGGATAGCAGGTAATGACACTAGGGCTTCAAAGCTTGGCCTGGACACGGTGTTGTCACGGATGCAGGCTGTGGTTGTCCTAACATTCTGGAAACTGGGTCGCTCACCTGGAGCTTTCTGTTTAGGTGCGTAACTCTATGAGGTAAGGTCAGTGGGATCTGGTGCAGTGGAGGGGCCTGGACATGAGATTCTAGAGGATGTGGCTCCTGTCCAGCAAGCAGGGTGCTGTCCCCCAGGCCCCCCACATCAAGGCTTTGAGCAAACAGGCTTCCTTCTGCCTGTCCTCTGATATTAGGACAGTCCACTCATTCCTCAGGCCTGATGCTCACAGTGAGTGCTTAGAGAGGCAAAGAGAGAGAGAGAGAGAGAGAGAGAGAGAGAGAGAGAGAGAGAAACAACAACAAAACTAACCTTTGCTGGACTTTTAAATATATCTTAAGTTTCAAATTTAAAATCCATCCATAGAGTCAAGTATAAAGTTTATAAAATATAAACAAGTAAATTTAAAAAAACAGTAGAGTAGGATGGAAATATAGCGTTCAACACCCTGAAAACCAACAGCACAAGAGCAAAACAAACAGATTCATAGGATGATCTGGAAAAAGAAAACATCCCTGAAATATAACTGCAGAACAGAGTCCTAAGACCAAACATCTAGACAGATTAGAAGGTTCTGGAAATCCTGTCATCAAAAGTAAAAATGAAATTTAAATTATTTGACAGTTTAGATGTGGAAAATGCATTGGAGAGATGCTTTACACATTTTATAGGGATATTTTATCCCAGGGATAATGTAAAATTCCATAATATGAGGAACTTGATAATAGTACATTACTTGACTGAGCTGTGTGTTTTTCATGGTCAACATACAGAAATAAGCAAACATGGTTAAAACCTTTGAAATATATTTATTTTGGGATTTGGTAGTGTGCAAGAGGAGTACAGATGAGCTAACATTTTAAAAGTGACAGGTAGTTAGTAAACTTAAGCAGATTTTTTTAAAAAGCAGTATAAGCAACATGAAACTAAAAGAGAGGAAATTTGACCCAGAGAATAGGAGAGTGGAAAAAATTGCTTCTTTAATCTGTTGTTTCAGAAGCCTTTAGCACTGATTGCCATGTTTATTATTGTTGTTGTTATTATTATTATTATTATCATTATTATTTTTGTTGGTACTGGGAATTGAACTCGGGGGCACTCAAACACTGAGTCAAATCCCCAGCCCTATTTTGTATTTTATTTAGAGACAGGGTTTTCCTGAGTTGCTTAGGGCCTCACTAAATTGCTGAGGCTGGCTTTGAACTTATGGTCCTCCTGCTTCAGCCTCCTGAGCTGCTAGGATTGCAGGTGTGCAACACTGTGGCCCACCATGTTTATTTTTGTATGTAATTTGATAACAAATAAAATTACTCTTTAAATAAATTCCATGTAAATATCCCAATTAATCCAACAATGTATCTTCTACTCGGGACCCTCCATTGTTTCCTCTGTGTCCTCAGTACTGGGGGCATCTCCCAGACAGCAAGCATAGTTAGCACCTAAGCTTTCCCATAAGGCAGGAAGAAGAAAGAGGGATCCATTGGAAGCACATGGTCCATCCCATGCACACCTAGAATCGTCCTCCTTGGTCCTAGGGAAACTTCTGAGCAGGAGCTTCCGCATTTCTCCCAGAAAAGTCTGGGACTTGGAATATGGTATATATCCTACATAGCCTGCTTTAAAGAAAACTTGAATTGCATTTTCTTTGGAAGAAGTAATTACCTTTAAAACAGACTACCAGAGGCCACAATTCCTATTCTTCCCACTTTATTGAAAAATTCATGTTGAATAGGGGAGCAGTAAATAACTGTGTTTAGAAACTCCAGATTCTATCACATTGATTCTTTATTAAGTGATTTGATTAATGAATAGAAACAAAGTAATCAAGGAATGACTTCTTCCACATCACAGGTGCAAAACAAGACTTTGAAACTTACCTTATGTGGATCCTAAACCTATGAGAGGGCAGGTGCTTCTTGGTGCCAAAGTTCTGATGAGGCAGAAAAGTATAATAGTCCATCTGGAGTACAGATTTTTCTGAACAGAATGGAGGATTTTAGTTAACTTACTTTCTTGAGTTAAGTTGCCATCCAACATTTCATGAATGTGAAGAAAAGACAACAGGTCCCATATTTCAATCCCACATTCCCAGGTACGGCAAGGCTGTCCACCCTCCTGTCACCCTGTGCATTTGATGATGCTCCTCCATACAGTCCTTGGTGAGAAACTAAAGACATTTCCCTCCTGCAGATGAAGCTTGAACCATCCCAAGGTCAAGGTCAAGTGTTCCCATTTGAAAGAAAAAAGGTGGGAACTGAGATTTTTGTTTTGTTTTCCTATGTTTTAAACTAAGTTAAAAACATGAGGACCCCCATATGATAGAGGAAACCAAGATGTAAGGGCAAGGGTGCTGGATGTGGAGCCCTAAGAGGAGATTGCCAGCCTGGTGTCTTGGGTACTTTACCCCTTCAGTTCCTGTTTCTAAATCTGTCTAGAGAGCACAATGATTTTTGGCTCAAAGAATGGCTGTGGAGATTAATGAAGTGTGTAATCACCAGATTTTCAATTCAATATTGAATATTAAACAAGTATTTTTATGGAATCTGCTAAGAACCAAGCTCCAGCCTCCCTGTACCTGTATGACGTAGGCCAACCTGATGTGGATACCAGAATGGAGTGATTCCTCAGCTTGTGTCAGTGGATGTATAAGGGGTGGGCAAAAATGGGCTTTTCTATTAAAAGGAATTTCTCTCTGCAGAGCATCATATTAGAAGAGGATTGTTAGTGTCTTTTTTATCTTTTTGTAATTCAGAATCTCCATAGAGATTGAGGAAGAGTTTACGGGGAACAGAGTGGGAACAGGAGAGAGGGACTCAGAGAGAGGAACAGTTGAACTGAGATTCTAAAAGTACAGTCTGGAAAGAGAGGGACAGACTTCAGAGAGAGAAGGATGCACCACTTTGAATAGCAATTGTTAATCCTGGATTTGCCTTAACTAAATACCACAAATAGGCTCCTTAGGACCTGATTCAAAACGCCCACCACTAAATTTGCATCTATAGCCTTTCAATTCAAGGAATTCCCTCACCATTCTGCAGAAACACTACAGAGTTTTGTTTATTTTGTTGTTTCTACTCCTCAGAATGTCACTACCTTAGGTTTCTGTTTTTTGTTTTTTTTTGTTTGTTTGTTTTGTTTTTTTGAGGGGGGAGTACCAGCAATTGAACTCAGGGCTGGGCACAAATGCCGCAGTCTGGCTGGGCACACAATCACGAGCCACCACACAGCTTGTAGATTCAAACAGCAACTCTTTATTCCCGAACTCACACCGGCCGTCTACAATCACGTTCTAGGGAAATCCACGTTCTCTGCCCAAATCCACTACCACTGGGCTTCTATCTCCCCAAAAATATTGTCTGAATCCCGTGAGAACTCAAGGGGAACTCAGGCAGCAGGATACGCCCTATTCCCAGCAGGAATAATCTTAAACCTTAAACCTGGAACCTAAACCGGGAACGCCCTAAACCTGATTGTCTTAAACCGGGAACACCCTAATCCACCTTGGTCCTTGAGCAAGGTCACCTACATGCAATGTCACTGCAAAATGTCAGCAACATGGGGTACGCTGGCAAGGAAATTGTCATACCTACTTGGCTAATGGCTCCCAGCAATTAGTGTCTTTTTTATCTTTTTGTAATTCAGAATCTCCATAGAGATTGAGGAAGAGTTTACGGGGAACAGAGTGGGAACAGGAGAGAGAGACTCAGAGAGAGGAAGAGTTGAACTGAGATTCTAAAAGTACAGTCTGGAAAGAGAGGGACAGACTTCAGAGAGAGAAGGAAGCACCACTTTGAATAGCAATTGTTAATCCTGGATTTGCCTTAACTAAATACCACAAATAGGCTCCTTAGGACCTGATTCAAAACGCCAACCACTAAATTTGCATCTATAGCCTTTCAATTCAAGGAATTCCCTCACCATTCTGCAGAAACACTACAGAGTTTTGTTTATTTTGTTTTTTCTACTCCTCAGAACGTCACTACCTTAGGTTTCTGTTTTTTTTTTTTTTGAGGGGGGAGTACCAGCAATTGAACTCAGGGGCACTCATCCCACGTCTTATTTTGTATTTTATTTAGAGACAGGGTCTCACTGAGTTGCTTGTTTTTCCTGAGGCTGGCTTTGAACTCACAATCCTCCTGCCTCAGCCTCCCAAGCTGCTAGGATTACAGGCTTGCGCCACTGAACCCAGCTAGGTTTCTGTCTTTGCATCTGCCTGAGGCCTTGACTCATAAGACTGGCTCTCAGTAGAAGTCCATTGGATTCCACAATGGGGGATGGAGGGGAGGGAGGACAGGAGAGACAGTAGAATGAATCGGACATCACTTTCCCGTGTTCATATATGAGTACACCACCAGGGTGACTCCACGTCATGTACAACACAAGAACAGGAAGTTGTACTCCATGCATGTATAATATGCCAAAATGTAAACTACTACATGATCAACTAAAAAGAACAAATAAAAAATGCAAAAAGAAGAATCTCTTGGAGATTCTGGAAAGGAATGACTCATTTCTATCTTACTGCTTTCAAGATGTTTTGTCTGTGCTTTTCCATAGTTTGATTATGATATGTCATGGTGTGTGTTTGTTTGTGGCTATCTCCCTTGAAGTTTGTTGACCTGCTTGGGTGTATAGATTTATGTCTTACCTTAAATTTCATATATTTAATAACTAGGTCTATAATACATTTTCATTTAACTTTTGTGAAGAGTACATGGCCTGTATCTAGGTAAGTTTGCATGTCCACATGTACCTGCACCATGATTTCTCTTCTTTCCATAATTTGTCTTCATTCCTTTCTCTAAGATTTGTTGATGATATTTATGTGGATTCATCTCTGGACCATCAAGCCTGTTTCATTGATCTATTTCTCTATTCGTTTGCCAATGCCACACGATTATTGCAGCTTTACAATTACTCTTGAGGTCAGGTAGTGTTAGTCCTCCAACTTTTCTCACTCAACATTAAGTTGGCTGTTCTGGAGCTCTCATCTCTCCATGTAAACATTGGAATCAGTTTGTTGATATTCAGAAAATAAATTATTAAGATTTGAAATGGGATTGTATTGTGTATGTAGTTTGGAAGAGGAAGACTCAGCATTTTGATGATATGCAATCTTCTTATTCATGAACATGGAGTATCTCTGCATTATTTAGTTCCTCTTTAATTTTCAAATTTGTAGATTTCTCCATAAGTATCTTGTACATGTTTTTATTGGATTTGAATTTAAATATTTCATCTTTGCTTGCCCTAAACTGATAATGCATTTTTTAAAATTTAGATTTATACTTGTTCACTTATGACTTATGGTACATAGAAAAGAAATTCACTTTTATACTAACCTTCATCCTGAAGCCTTGCCATACTTGCTTATTGGTTCTTGGAATAATTCAGTTTTATTTCACATTTTCTGATTGTTACTGATGTTGAGCCATTTGTATGTACTATTTTATAAAATATATATTGTAGTTTTTCCTATTTACCATCATCTTGCCTCTTTTTAAAATTTAATTTATAGGAACACTACATATATTCTGGTTACAACTCCTTTGACTGATATATGTGTGTTGCATATATTTTCTATTGCATGGTACTTTATTATTTTATACTGTTATGTTTTCTTATTGAGTAAAGTTCTTAATTAAAAAAAAATAAAAAGTAAAATAAAAAAGGGTTGGCAATCAAGTGGTTTCACAGTGACATATTTTCATTTCAAATTGTCCTCAAATCTTAGCAAAATAAGTAACTATTGGAAGGAACTTGGCCAGTGATGGCAGAAAGCTGGGGATAATCTGGTGGGTCTGGTCAAGTCAAGTCACACCAACTGGTCAGCGGCCTACTTAACCTTTGATCAATTGACTGTGGGTAGAAGAGCACCCCATGATATATGGTTGCCCCCAAATTTTTAAGCTACAATACTATACCATTAGCTAAGGCATGAAGTCACACAAGTGGCTTCTACAATGTATATATGTATTGTGCAACTGTAAATTTACACCCAATGATCACCTCCCCAACTCCCCGCCCCTGATCACTAATCTGTATTTTGCTTTTACTAATTATTACGGTGGCGGGGGGTGGGGTGGCTGACAAAATTTGAATGAGGTCAGGATCTACAGATAAGTTTAGATTCTCATGAGGGCAAGTTTAGATCCTGATAAAAGTAGCAATACAAAGGATTTTTTTGAAAAAGTAAAATAATTCTTAAAAAAATTGAAATAGTCAAGAAAGCACTGACTATACTTATCCTATGTCTAACCCTTAAATTTCCATCCTTGTTGAGCTGAATTTTACATACGGTGGAAATGGGGGTCGGTGTGACTGTCCTGCTTGTGGATGTCTAGGCTTCCCAGCACCATTTACTGAATAAACTTTCCTTTTTTTTTTTTTAAAAGTGTATTTATGTCATAATACGCCACATTGCTTCTTAATTTCCTTTTCAGGAAATATGCTAGTAGTTTTTAGAAAAAAAAAACTATTTTTTCTTGATTTTGTAACCTGAAAATTCACTGAATTTATTTATAATGTCCAACTGTTCTTTGATAGTCTTTAGGATTTTCTATATGTAAGATTATGTCACCAATCAACAGACTTTATTTTTCTTTTCTTGTAGAGTTGCCTTTTATTTATTTTTCAACATAATTGCTGTTGCTTGAATTCTCAGAGCTATATTAATAGAAATGGTGATACTGGGCATCCTGACTTAATCCTGATCTTAAAGGGAAATTAACTCTTCATCATTGAGCATGATGTTAGATGCAGGGTTATCCTATGTGACCTTTGTTGTGCTGTGGTACATGCCTTCTATACTATTTTATTTATTTTTATTATGAATTGATGTTGAATTTTGTGTTTTCATTTGTTAACATAGTGTGTCATATTTATTGATTTCTTCATATTGAAACATTCTTGCATCCTTGGGATAAATCTCACTGAATCATATCGAATATTCTCATTCATACACTACTGAATTTAGTTTTCTAGTACTTGGTGGAGGATTTGGGTATCTGTGTTTATCAGGAATATTGTACTTTAGTTTTCTTTTCTTGAAGTGTCCTTCTCTGGCTTAGGTATCAGGGTAAGGCTGACATCATAACATGTTTTAAAATATTTCCCTCTCAAGAAATACAGAAATATACTGTGCGAATGCATGAAAATAAAAAGTCTCTGCATAGCAAAAGGAATTATAGGATAAAGATACAACTCACTGATAGGAAGAAAGTATTCATAAACAATACATCTGATATAAATTAAGTTTCAAAAAGTATGTAAGCTATTCAAGCAACTTAATAGCTATATATAAAATTCAAAATTGGAAAAAGGGACTGAACAGATATTATTTTTTGAAAGAGATAAAATGGTCAACAGGTATATGAAAAATGTCCAACATCTATAATCATCAGGTATGCAAATTAAAATTAGATCTCACTTCACATCTCTTGGAATGACTATGATCAGAAAAAAATGACAGATAAAAAGTGTTATGAAGAATGTGGAAAAACGGGACCCTGAACATTGTTCACGGAAATGTAAATTAATGCAGCTGTCTTCAGCATATTAAAAATAGCAGCACACTATGATCCAGCCACACAACTTTTGGCTCCAGGGGAACTGATATCAGCATATCAGAGTGATATCCAAAGTCTCAGGTATAGTGCTTCATTATTCACAATAGTCATGGTATTAAAACAATTCAAGAATGCTTCATTGGATGAATATATAAAGAAAATGTGATGTATAGATAATGAGATATAATATAGCCTAAGAAGAACAAAACCCCAGACACAGAAAAAGAGGTACTGTATGTTCTGACTTACGTATGGAATCTACAGAAGTTGATTATTGAAATAGAAAATTGAGATATCGTTATATATCTCAATTATTATTCGTCTCCCAGAGGCTGAGAGGAATGAGAAATGGGAAAGAGAATGTGGATGGAAGGGTATAAAGTTTCCATTTGACTGTAGGAAGAAGTTTTAGTGAGGTATTGAATTATGTGGTGACCACATTAGTAAGGATGTGACTTTCAAAATTACCATAAAAATAAAATCTTAACATTCTTACTACAAACAAAGAAGTGGATGAGATGATAGATTTGTTAATTAGTTTGAGTGAATCTTTCTATAATCTATACATAGACAAAAAGTCACATTGTTCCCCTTAAGTGGACACCATCATTATGTCAATCAGTTTTAAAAGACAATAATCATGAATTCCTCACAAAATTCTGGTTACATGTTTTAAGAAATTTGAGATAAGCAACATGAGCTGATTTCAATTAGTTATGAGCCACATAAAATCCATCTTCAGAATATTACAATTTACAAAATAAAGATCTATTTGCTAACTAAAGACATGAGATTGTAAAAAATTAGTCATAAGAATGACTCTCTCATTATAAAGTGAAGGATATTAAACTTAGGATGGATGAGAAAAAACAAACACCTTGAATTCTGTGTCTTAATGAATGGTGATCTTGGAACATGATACTCCCTTTCTTATGACAGTTTGAGGACATTTCTAGAAAAATGGGACCTAATTTTAATTTTAGTTAGTCTTAGAAATGTTTCATTTAAATACCATGACAGAAAGTCTAGTATTTAATTTTACAAAATATGCTTTTAAGTATAGAAGTGATTTTATACACTAAGTTTAAAGACAATGTATTTTGTCTCTTACATGCTTCCTAATAAGGCTTCAAGATCAACTTTCATTAAGATATGGGGGTTGGAAACACACTGGCATTTATGCAGAGTGATACACACATGCAATTACAAAAACTAAAAAAAAAAAAAGACAAATAAGTAGCAAGCAAATCATATAATTCAACCAAGAGACATACTTATACCAAACATAAAATAATCAATGAGAAGCAGCATTTAGTGACGCCTAATGAGAATTACATGACCCTGATAAACCAAACTTAATTAATTTGTTTTTCAGATTTCTAGGTTCAGTTGAATTGATTTTAAATCCAAGGTCAGAGTGGCTGAACCTCTAATATGAAGAATAATGGTAGAGAAAGAAAAAGGAAGTGGTTCTTCTTTGATATGGAAGGTTAAACATGGGCATCATGAGTAGTAACATGAGACAAGAAATCAGAGATAAAAATTTAAAACTAACCTTGAGTTCAAGCTTGGATGATAAACAGAAAGGAGAGCTCAGGATTTAGGTCAGACTTTCAGAGTACTCCTTGGACCTTGCACCAATCACTGTTTCATTTTTTGGCTAGGAAACTTGGCCTTGACTGTGCCAACAGTGAGGGTGGTTTTGGAGCAACCGAAAGATGATTGATGCCATTTTCTGGTCAATAGAAGATCCACTAGCAGAGTTGTCATTTGTCCCTTGAGGAGTCAGGTGTTTCAAGGGAGGGAAGCACAGTGAGACCAGTGGCAGTGGGTCACGGGGGTCGTGGACAAATGGCCCTCTGGGTCTTTACTGGCCGAGGAGAGTGCCCAAGAATTCCACCTTTACTGCCTCGAGCACCAGGGATGTCAAACTCGCCCCTGGATGGTTTTCAGCAGAAAAGTGACATGTCTAAGACATTTCAAACGGTTTGTGTGTGGACCAAAGTCGCATGCTGGGCATTTAGAGGAGGACCCATTCTGCATTCTCAGGGGGAACTGGTGGTTTCCTTGCACTGACCCTAGATTCTTGATCCCAGAATTCCTTGTGATGTGGAAGCAAAAATAATTTAAAGGTATTTTAGAAAACGAGTGAATCCATTCTTTTTGTCTTAGTCTCCTGCTTCCCAGCCTCTTCTTCCCACCTCTCTTCTTCTTCCTCTTTGTCTTCTTTTTACAGCTATACACCTTCTTGACTCCAGAGAGATTAGAAAGGGCCTCCAAACGTGAGGGACATCTGATATGAGGTTGTGGAAGGAGACACATATTAACCAGAGAAAGAGGGAGAAAGAAACGATTCTTGGAGAGAAAATGTGAGCTCAGCGATGAGAAATTGAGGAACTAGAGTAGATCAGAATGACAGTGTGAGAGTGAAATTGTGCAAAAGGAGTTAGAAGCAACCCCAATGTTGCCCTGAGAGATGCCTTCCAGCAGCCCCACCCCAATCTGCCAATCCCCAGGAACCTGATGTTTGGGGGAAGTTACTTGGTAAGATGTGACTGCTTTCTTGGAGGAGTAACTGGCAATGTTGTAAGGAGATGATGGACGGACGAGACTGGGTCGCACTATGGATGAGAAGGTCCCTGTCCCCCAAGTCCTGTGTCCACCTTGCTGCTTCCAGGTGCAGTTGCCTAGCGAGCGTCCTGTCCCCCAGGGTCTGCAGCTCCGGCTCTATGAGACGTAATTCCACTGATGTGGTTTTCTCACTGAGAAGCCTACCTGCTCCAGGAGACCTGTGCTTGAGGATCACCCGACCTGGAACCCTCTGCAGTGCTCTGTGGCCTACACGCTGTGTAATGCTGGACACTTCACATAAACTTGCCACGGTCTCATGGGCGAGGGGAAGAAGGCCAGCCTCAAATGGATCTTAGCAAAAACTGGACAATGCACAGATGTGCAGAGTTCAGTGCCCAACACAGTAAACGTAAGACACCTCGGGGCTGCATTTAGCAGCAAAGAGGTAGATTCTTACTCATCCCGAAAACCATACCCACTGTCTCCTTCACTGGGAGCCCTGCCTGAACAAAATTGAGGGGATTCACTCCCTTGTCCACACTCCAGAGCATCACCATTATGGTTCTGGCCTCTGTCAGACCCCTGCTTTTTCTCAGGTGTTATAGGTACATACTCCATGGGGTGGCAGCAACTGCTGAATGAGCCTTTCAGCTGCCCAGCTTCTTCAGATCCTTGTAACATACGCCTGATTTCTTCCTATCATCTTCACTTGGATGCTTCTTTCTCCCTCCCTGCATGGCCACACATCTTCCTTCCCAGTGCCTCTTTTCCTGCTCCTTCCCTTCCTCTCTTCTCTCTTCCCCTCCCACTAACAAGGTACATCAATAAAATGAGGCCATGTGTCAGCGATTTTGACAAGTGGGTAGTGGTGGTAGGAAGCCGCTATTTCCCACACACTGCCCCCAGCATGTGTGATTAATCAACAGCTCTTGACTGCAGGAAGAATGCAGTTTATGCCCAAATATGCTTGAATTCAGCAGAAACATCAACAGAAAGTCTACAGTGCTCATTTGCATAATAAAGAGTTATGTTTGGGTGAGATTAAAAAATGCATCTATTTAAAAATTCTGTCATAAGACCCCCAGTTAACTAGACACCATCTTAATAATAACAAAGGAGAGCAATGTTTTTGAATCTGTGTGGATCCTCTTAGCAACTCCTCACCTGATGCTTGGAGCTGGGCTTCCATCAGGCAGCTTGGGGATGCCCAAGGGTTGGGAGGCCCTCATTAAGGGAGCATATTTGATTCCATCAGGGCAGAGAATGGAGACTGGTGTTTTCAATGAAGTTCTCAGAGCAGGCATGGTCCACAAATAAAATTCTTGAAGTATTTTAAGGATATGAACTTTTAATAAAGACCAATTGTACATAGGGCCATACTAGTGTCTATTGTATTGTGCTAAACGTGGCTGTATAACCAATGTGATCCTGCAATCTGTACACATGGAAAAATAAGATTAAGATTACGTACCCCATTTGAATCAAATATATGATATGTCAAGATCGTTGTAATGTTTTGAGCAACTAATAAAAAAAATTTTAAAAAAGCAAAAAAAAAAAAAAAAAAAGACCAATTGTGCAAAAGGTCAGCATGGAGCTAGCAGAAAGAGGTGCATACTTTATGCAAGAGAACAAAAGAAAGACATCTTGTTAAAGTTCTCTTCACTGCGGCAGGTTCCACCTCATGCCACTCTGGAAACACTGGACCTGCATGATTGACAACAGAGCATCTTCAGTGACATCTAGCTGGGTCCAGGTTCTGGTACACCAGGGAAGACTTCTGAGCAGTGGGCCCCTGAGCATCAGATTCCCCCCTGAGTAACAAATGTCCCGAGGAGGGTGGACTCCCTTGATCCTACTGTCTTACTTGCTGTTTCCAGGTCCTCACTAAGAAACTAGAGTCCTAGCCCAATCCCAGGCTGATGACTATTGAATTGCACTTGAACAGATCTTGTGGTTTTTATCTTTCTGCTACACAGCAGGTGGTGGCAGCCTGAGCCCTGCACAAGTTATTAAGACCAAATGACCTCCTTTGATGCACACCATAAATAATCTCCACTGTATGTGTGCATGTATGTGCATGCACGTGCATGTGCTAGAGAAAGAGACAGGGACACAGATAGAGACAGAACAACGGAGGGGTGGGGTAGGCCCAGGAGATGCTGAAACTACTACACTTTTTGAGTCATAGAACCTAAGATGACTAGTTTCACATTAATGGTATATCCACTTCGTATCATCCCTGGAAAAATCCTAGTGTAAACCATTCTTTTGTTTATCTTTGATGATTATAATATGCTCTGATGATTCTTTATCTTTTACTTTTTACATCTCTAATATTTTTATAACGTTATAGTTGGAAATATTTTTCTTAAAAACAAATCTAAGGAGACTCTCATTGTCTTGGCACACCACTGATGTGATATTATCATCTATGTGATTTGGAGCAGCGTTCTCATGCCTCCATGTTTCCCTTCACAAATCTGTAAAATGGAGGCTAGGGTACTCTTCATTCCAAATGGCAGAGGTGACAACTAAATGAGTCAAATATAAAGTACTTCAGGCACAGAGTAAAGACTTAGTAAATGTCAATTATCATCATCTTTTTATCATTATCATCATAATTCAAAGTCATTATTATATCCAAAATCAAATCCAAGCCTAGTATCTCAGTCCTTCATGAGCTTGCTCCAAAAATTCCTCATTAAGTTCCAATTACCAATGCTTCTTTAACCTGTTTTCTACCTAAAGATATTTACACATACTGTTTCTTCTGCCTGGAGGCCACTTTTCCCAACTATTCTCATAGTTATAACCTCCTGAGATGTCACAGATCAAATAACACCTCCTCAGAGACATCCAATTTATTCCACTGATTTCTATATTATTCTGAGTTGTTTTATTATAATTATGATTTGTAAGTATAATTTCTTTTGCTTTTTAAAATTCTTCATTTTTGATCATTTCTCCTTATTTATGAAATGTCTTTAGTGTCCCTTCCCAGCAAATTTCCACTTGACAACACTGCATGCTTCACCCCTGTTGTTTTCTCACCAGTTCCTGTATATACCACTCCCAATTGCTCCATGGTATTCCTTCTGCAAGCAAATCCTTCCCTCCACTTTTCTGATATTAAAACCCCATCTTTCTTCCCTGTTTCATTTTATTGCACGGTGAGATACTTTTAGACTATGTAAATGCCTCGTTTATTGGAGATGGTATATCTTAGTTGGGTTCCAATTGTAGGATCTGATATCATTGTGGTTTTGAAAATTGATTACTTATTACTTCTATTAGTTATATAAGTAATAATTATAAAGTGGGGAAATATAGGGAGAGGGAGGGAAGATTTTGGACAACATGAAAGAATTTTGAATTTTCCCGCTCTGTGGTGGCCCTGTGGAGGTAGGCACCTAGTCAGCAGGGAATGTAGAGTTAGGACACACTGTGCTGCCCAGTCTCTCTACCATTCAGACACTCTGGTCTGACACTCAGACATTACTCCCTGTTTATCTTGTCAGGCTGTGTCACATGATGCTGGCCTCTGGCACTGTCTTGTGATGTCAAGGGCTCTGGTTATTATGGAACCAGGGCTAGTGCCCAGGGGCAACAACAGTTCTTGTCCCTCCTGCTGAGAGTTCATGAACTAACATAAAGAAATTCTTGGACACTTGGATTTTGGTGGCTCGAAGAAAGGTAAAGACACAGAGCTAAGAGTCTTTTAAAAAATTATTAATTCATTTTAATTAGGTATATATGACAGCAAATGCATTTTGATTCATGGTACACAATTGCAGCACAACTTTTCATTTCTCTGGTTGTATAAAATGTAGCATCACACCATATGTGCAATCATACACGTACCAAGGGTAATGATGTCCATATAATTCCACCATCTTTCTGTTCCCATACTCCCTTCCCTCCATCCCTCCCTCCCCTTTGCCCAATCAAAGTTCCTCCATTTTACCCATGCCCCACCCCACCTCCACCATTATGGATCAGCATCCATTTATCAGAGAGAACATTTGGCCTTTGTTTTTTGGGGATTGGCTAACTTCTCTTAGCTTGATATTCTCCAACTCCATCCATTTGTCTGAAAATGCCATATTTTTTTTTCTTTTTTAATGCTGAATAATATTTCATTATGTATATATGTCCCAGTTTCTTTATCCATTCATCTGATCCATAAATAAAAAAGTAAGGAAGGAATTATACTTCAAATAGCTCTCTAAATCTTCTTTCCTTCCTTCCCTCCTTCTCTCACTCACTTACTCAGCAAATATACATTGGTCATCTCCTTCATGTTGAGCACTGGGCTGAGCTCAATGGATGTACCAATGAATATGACATAGGACTCTGTTCTACAGATAGTGTAAGCAGAAAGAATGGCAATACAAAAGCAAAAGGGCATACATGTACATTTAAAGTCAAAACCATTTTTCAGCTTAGATACATGCCAAGCTTAAGGATTCCAGTGAAATGGGCTGTACAGAGTCCTGGTCTTCTCCACAGACCCCTTGGCCTGCTATGGCAATGTGGGAGACTTTGTGCTGATGGGAAGTTCCATTTTGAAAATAATGAGTGATGATACGAAAGTCCTGGTGCTTTTATTTCACTGTTTACTAGTTTTATTTATTTTTATTTACAAATAATATCACACATAATATTTAGAAATCTGGGGAAAATCAGAAAAGCATAAAGAAGAAAACAAGGGGCTGGGGATGTCC
>NW_025999949.1:32984661-33014759 GCF_001458135.2 Marmota marmota marmota | reverse complement strand
AGGGAGGGAGGGAGGGAGGTGGGGGAGAATGCATGGATTCAGTGAATATGTGAGATATCAGCATGACAATGTGGACGCTAACCACAAAACTGCCCAATAGGCCGGAATGTCCATGCTTCATAAAACTTGATTTCAAGTCCAAGTGTAGGCATGAAATCAACAATAACAAACTGGGAAAGTCACTGACCATTTTGAATCTGTTTTTTGTTGTGGTTTTTGTTGTTGTTGTTGTTGTGGTTCTTGATGAAATGCAGATGATGATATTAAGAACAATTTAATAGATGTTGTATGACTACCAAGTCATGAAAGTGCTCTTTCTGTAAATTATACTGTGTTAATATTAAGAATGCCATCTACCTGACTCCCTTTAGTGCAATGCCTAGTATAGAGTACATATGTCCTCAATCCACATAAAGTAAATAAATTATTGACTGGGTGAATGAGAAATAAAGTGATAGAATACTTAGTTGTATTTTTAAAATAATTAGATACTAAAATTCAGACCCCCTGCCTAGAGATTCATTGAATCTCTCCTGTGTTTAAATTTGTGATCTGTTTCCATATTTCTCCGGACCCTTTGCTGATTAAGCCTTTCCTCTCATGGGAACATTAAATAAACACAAGAAAAAAAAGATTCAAACACACAATTTTTGTGTTCAGCCAGTCTTTTTAATTTCTGTCCAAGTTCAAGTTCAAGCTCGTTTCAAGTCAGAACAGGCCAAGCAGCATCACTTATGGGGTTTTCTGTGCATAACAGTTCACAGTGCAGTGTGACACTAGCAATGTCCTGTAGGTATTGTGTCCACACCGATAAAAGCTGCAACAGCACGAAGACTTCCCTCAGTCTACTGGGGTTATGCCAGATCAATTTGTAAGTCTTCTCACCTGTGTTGACTAGTTTTTGTGGAGTATGATCATAAAAATTCCTTTTAAGAAATATTGATTGAGCACTTAACAAGTTCCAGATACAAGGCGGGAGCACAAAGATGAGAAAGGTGACATTTGACACACTTCAATCCACTGAGAGAAGAGACCTATAGATAAAAAGGTGTTATAAATTGTTATAAACATAGTCATAGAAGTGATTTAGGAACAGAAAATAGCGAGACCCAGCACACACGGGAACTCTGCCTCTGGAGACCTGGGGTGGGTTTGTACATCTTTGATGGAGAGATGAACAGGGAAGGATTTCTGGGATGAAATGATCTGAGTTGAGTCTTGCAGGGTTTATAAAGACGACATAGCTAAATAAAGATCAGCAAACAATTCTATGAAACTTCAGTCCACACTCTGAGTAAGATGCTTCAAAGAACACCGTGGGTCACTATCACAAGAGCTAAAAGCTGAGGATGGAAGTGATAGAAGAGAAGCAGAACACAGGAAGATGCCTCTGCTCCATGAAGAGTAGATTGGATAAAGCAGAAAGGAGGCTAAGCCCGGAATTGGATCTTGTGGTACATTTGCTCACTCTATGGACACAGAAAAACCTGCAATTCCATAAGTGTCAATCACATGTGCAGCGATTATTCCTTCCAATTTCAAGACCTACAAAAGCTTTAGATATTGAGATTGAATCTTTCCAAACACATCCGTGGATATTTTGTCAGCAGTCCAGGTGCTGTTATAGGGAGGATCATGAGCACAGATGCAAAAAGCAAGAAGGCAAGTCTGGTTCCCGGGGCTTCTAATTCAGATTCCAGCCTTCCTAAATTCTGGTTTAAATATTTCTGATTTTTTAAAACGTTTGTAGCCTTCTTTTCACCTTTGTGGTCTTCATCACCCCACTTAACTCGCCATGGCATGTGGACTGGGCCATTATTTGTGATGTGAACACACTAGTATTCCAACTTAGTGCTGATGAAACTTCCAAAGATGTAAACTCACACTTCTGATGATTGTTTTTTGTTTTGTTTTGTTTTGTTTTACATTTGAAATAACTCCTGCTTGTCAACCTCATAAGAATGGATTGCATTGTGAGTTATACACAGTGGCTGTGAAAGTCTCTAAAATATAAATGTGAGAAACACAAAGGATTCCACATCCTGCACAGCATGCAGTCTTGTTCAGACCTGGCCTCTCACATCTACCCGTCATCTGGTGACACTGCGACCCACGTTTTCAGCAGACACGGGTCTCGGTGTCTTTGGCCTTTTGCTCCCCTGTTGGACTGCCCTCTCTTTCTCTTGCTCCTGGGGTTCACAGTCATCTCTCTGGTTTGTGTGTTGTGAGAAGATACCTTTCTCATCCACCTGTATAGCCAGTCTCTTTATCCTCACACAGCACTGTAAATGTAAAGTGTGTGTCTTAGTTTCTCGACTTTGCCGGTAAGGACCCAGAGGCAGAAAGGTGAAGGAACTGGTATAAAGTGATCTGCTAGTGAGAATGTGGGCTTTAGCCTCCTGGCTATAATCTGAGTTGGTATGAATATTGACAACTTGCTTCCTAGAGTCTGAGCATCTGAACCCTGGTTATGGCACATGAAGAAGACCCTTTCTCTGTGAAACCTATTCCCCACCTCTCCTCTCACACCAGCTGCCAGGCAGAGCACCACTTAGCCCTATTAAATACCTACACTATTCTGGTAGCACATACACAGGAGATCACATCAGCATGACCAGGCTGATATCACTGCAGAAGGTGGCTGCCAGGAAACTATGTGGACATCAGACAGAGGGTCAGGTCACAGTGTGAACCAGCTGCACTCATCCCTATCCTATCAGGATCAGATCAGATGAATGAAGGTAAGACAGAGATGAGGTATGTGTTTGTTCTAAAACCATTATCTTAAGAGCAGAAGCATAGACATTGGAAATGTCCACTGTAGGACCATTAGAGAAGAGGCACCTTTGTGAGGGTAAGAAATCCAAATTTATCCCCTACATTTGTGTCCCATGTAGGCAAACATCAGACAGTTCTAGCAACTGATGTCTTACTGTGTTTATGGCCAATTTTCTAGCACCCTTGCAGCAATAGCTTTTAAAAGTGACTAATATTTGATATTTTTAAACTAAAATTACTGCATAAGTAGAGTTTACTGGAGATTCTAATTTAGTATTCTAACAGAAAAAAAAATTGGTTGCCATGCAACACTTTGTCTGAAGCACTACAAACTTCCTACTGTGCATACATAATCAGAGATAATTGGGATTCTCATAATTTTGTTCTGAAGTGCGTCATCTGTCATCTGCTCTGTCTCAGGCTGGTCGAGAATTCTGATTGCTGCTATTTTGGTAGTCATTAATATATAGGTTGGATTGCATTTAGGTGTAATTTCGCTGATCATTTTGTTCTTGTGTAATTACTATTTTTCTATGATTCTCAGTCCTATTTGTTCTTTTCCTATGTCATTATTGAGTTACTTTTTTTTTTCTTACATCAAAATTAGAACAGGATAGAAAAAGTGATCATGGGATCTTACAGTGGCCTAAGAGGGCTGTAGTCAAAACAGTCTGACATCACTGCACCAAAGACAAAGGCATTCCAAATAGCAGGACCAGAGTGAGTCAATTTATTGAAAATATGCAATACATTGCAAGACAGGAGCAGAAACACAAGACAGTCAAGAGTGGAGTTTTGTGATTTTATTTTATTTTTATTTTTTTTATTATTAGTTGTTCAAAACAATACAAAGTGCTTGACATATGAGTTTTGTGATTTTAGATCTATGTGGGTTATGATCTTGTGGCATCTTGTTTTACAGTGGATGTGTCATTGTGTCTACTTGGGAAACGGGATTGTGTGGTGGTAGGAAGCCTGGCACCCAGCCCTGGTCCTGCTGCACAGGGTCTCTGGGACTGGCAGATGACCTCCCCATTCTCAGTCTCCTTTATTTCAGATATGGATAGTACCAAGACTAGCTGCAGAGGGTATTAAGGGGATTGTCTTGGGCTGTCCAGTGCTGATTCAACAAAATGGTGCAGAGTAGGTGATTTGTAAAGAACAGAAATGTCTTTTCTTAGAGTTCTGGAGGCTGGGAGTCCAAGATCAAGGTGCTGTACAGTCAGTGACTGGCTGAGGCTGCTCTCTCCTTCCAAGATGGCACCATTTTGTGGCATCTTCCAGAGGGGCCCTCACGTGGTGAACATGGAAGGGGAAGCTAGCTGCCTTCTACATGAAGCCTCTTTGCACAAGGGCCTAATTCCACTCACAGAGGAGGAACCTTGATGGCCTAGCAGGTTCCCGTGCTAGTGACAGCATGGCCCAGAGACTTTATGGCCTAGTGACTTCATGGCCTAGAATCCTCAAGGTCTAGTGACTGCATGATCCATTGTCCTCATGGTCTAGAGACTTATGCTTAGTGACCTCAAGGCCTGGTGACCTCCTGGCCTAGTGACTTCATGAACTAGTCATCTCTTAATAAGGACACACTGGCAACACCTGAATTTTACGGAAGATACAATTAAACCCTAGCAATGAGGAAATGAGTCAATATTATAGAACTATCAGGTCTATTGTCCTTCATTTCCTCAAATAGGAAAGTAGCTTCACATTCCTAACCTGTGCCTGCTATTCATGCATCATTTTTAACAAGTGTTCTTTGTATGCTAGGAAACGTATGAAGTGAGCTGCTTACATAAGGAGGGGTGGGGTTGGTGAAAAGGCAGAAAGAGTTGCACGCCTGAGAAAATGCCAGGTATGTGCACTGGAGAACTCACCACTGTGTACAAATACAAATGATTCCATGCCACACATTTTTTTTTCTCTAAATTTCAGAGGTTCCAGGGGGTAAGAGCCTTGCATATCTTGCCAAGTGTGTTTTGTGTATCTTGTAAGTAGTGGACAACCTTGGGGAGGTATAGGCAGGAGATGGCTTTTTATTCTATACATAGTACATTTCTGGTGACTTGTGCCGAGTAGGTTTGCAGCCACCAGGTGTATCTCTGAAAAACATTTTGAAGTGTTGGGAGGAGGTTAGTGGAAGAAAACCAATGTGGGGTAATGAAGATGGAGTGAGGTTACTGAGACTTTGTTAACTTGGTTGATTCTGATATCTCAAACGCAGAGGATCCAGAATGAAAGGAGAGCGGGACGGGAGGAAGAAAAAATTTCACTGGGAATACAGTACGTTTAGTGGAAATCACAATTCAAAGTGGAGCCTGCAAATAATCAATGATCCACTTTCTTAAAAGCTGACATGTTTACAGTCATCAATGCAAAGATGACACATGAATTCTTGAGAATGGGCAGGGCCCTTGAGATATTAGAGGTCTACACAGTACACAGATAGTTATCTGAAAATACCACATGATAAAGCCAGACAAAGGAACAGAAGCCCAAGGAGGAAAGGCTCTAGAATTAAGCAGAAAGATTGAAAAAGTGTCCCCATTATATATTAACTGTTTGGACATCACTTGAAGTCAATTAATGCATTTAACAGTTTTAAAGAGAATTAGGAAAAAAGAAAGAAAACATATCAATATGCCACACTATTGTATGTTTTCTTGAGTCTATGAATAGCATGCCTTGCAATTTGATAAGCATCTTCCAGTAATATAATATGATTACCACACGACAGTACATTACAGAGGAATGATAGTCGCTTAATAGCTTCTTTTAAGGGAACTTAACTTTTATTTTTTCACCTCTGCTACTAATAATTTGGGCACCCTAACAATAACACGGGTTATTCAGAGTGAATTGCCAGAAGTCTGTTCACTGTATAGAACTGAAGGGTTGCTACAGAGGTACAAAGGTGGGTTGATTCAGTGACCCTTTACTCTGACCTTTCACACCACTTCACCATTTAGGAATGATTTCCCCTCTGAAAACTGTTAACTCAATTGCAGGCACACACTGTGCTATGTTTTCTTTTTTTTTTCAGTTTGCTTAGCTTGTCCCCGACATGGCTTCTGGAATGCCCTGTTCCTCGTGCCGATGTGAGGACTTATGTCAGTCAGAGGCATTTGGCCAGGTTTGAAGTTGGTACTAGATATGGCAAGAGCTTGTCCCTTCTGAGAACAAGGTCTGAAGAGCCTTGTGGAGGGAGGAGAGCTGAGGAAAGGAAGCTGAGGTCAAGAGAGGCAGAAGTGACAGGGGTGGAGGTCACCCTCGAGGCACTGCCCTTGCTGCACCCCTGCCCTCTAGGGGGCTAGGGAAAAGGGTCTCATTTTGGCCCATGCTAATTCTTAGTGATTCTCCATCATATGTATCCCAAAGAACTCCCAAGTAGGTGTGATTGTTCTTTAATAGAGCCAAGAAATCAAAAGGTGATCTCTTGAGAGTGTTGTCTCTCCAGAACCTCAGGCTGCTCTATTCTCCACCAAATTCTGTCTTCTGGTAAGGGTCTCTCCCGCATTTGCTTCCCGCTAACCCAGGGGCCCTCTCCACCCGCTTGCCCCAGGCCAGCTGTGCAGTGGCCTCTGAAGAGTCATCACACTGGCAAGGATGTGCCTAACTGGATTCACGGAAGGGGTGAAAAGATTTTAGAACGTGCATCATTTGAGAACAGGCAGCTTATTGGATGCACTTTGAAATGTTTCCCTCGTCTTTGGATGGAAAGGAGGATAAAGCACAATAAACTCTTCACTTAAGACACTAAACACTGTTTTTAATGTCACCCTGCTCTTTTGGGAGACCTCCATGGGAAGCACCATGGAGATTCATGGCGACCCAGGGGATCCAGACCCCTGTCAAAGCGCCACCACCCTCCTTTCTGGCTCTACATCTCACGTCTCAGGCAGGAAGTCCTTTTCTGTGATCCCAGAACATGGTTTCCCTACCGGGATGCTCTGATGTTGTCATTGGTTCAAAGGTACTACGACAGCCAGAAAACTTCTTAGTTTCATGTGTGACTTGTTTCTGTGCAGCCTTGGCCCTGACTCTACCTTCTGAGAGAAGATGGGGCTAGTCTGCACGAGCCTGCTCTTGAGTTTCTCCATAGGGTGGAGCACACCCTCCTTCCTGACAGCCTATCTCCCAGGTCTTATCTTTTCCAGCCTGAGGATCTCCTTTATTCTTTTTATCAGTGGCTCCCAGCTAAAGACAACCAATAATCTCCAAAAATCTCCCATTTATAAGGATATGTAAATGCACATACTTATCCTAGTTCCTCAGCTGCTGCTTTACTATGTTTAAGAAACATCCCTGGGTGGTTCTGGCTGTGCCTTACCAAGGACAGGCTGCCATGACAAATGCTGAGTACACTGATCCACTAATTTTCTTTGGCCTGATTTCTTTGGGATGAGGTGTCTGCTAACTCTTGCAGCCCACGGAGGCAATGACTGTTTCCTGGTATTGGGGATGGCATGTGTATCTTCAGCTGCTTTAGAGTTCGAGGCTTGAGAGTCCAGAGTTTCACCTGCCATGTAAGAGCATTAGTGAGCACATCCTCTTTCTCCGTGGCATTAGCAGAGGTTAGGACTTGGCTCACCATTTCTGCAAAGAACAGGTGCTGAAATGACTTTGCCCCATCGTGGCTGCTGATCTTCAGGAGAGCACAAGAGAGTTCTGGTCCTTCTTGCTGTGGCAAAAGTTCCACTATCTAGAAGAAAAAGCCATCCCCCACCCCATCCCCGTCTTTGCCGGCATTGTTTCTGGAAGGAAACCAAGTTGCGTAAACAAGGAGGGTGGAAGCCTGATTGAGCTCTTGCTGCCTGTTAGCCGTGGGGCTGTTTTATCCTTTTAACGTCCTTACATTCTCAGTCTTTACCATCCCTGAATGAAATAACTGCTATAAGAGTCCAAGAAAATAAGCCAAAGAGAGGTGAAATACAACGATTTAAATCTGGGTCCCTCTGACTGTAGTGCCCAGGATGCATCTTTTACATAGTGACAAGAACTAACAGGCTAGGAATATCACCGTCCACCTTGTCCCATTCAGCACAGAAACGCTTGCTGAGCATCAACCTGTGCAGCGTCCATTTAAAAACTCATTTTAACTCTCGAGAAGTGTAATGGGCACGGAAGAGGTCAGTTAAGAGAACAGATGAGGCAAGTGTGGCCTGTGACATTAAGATGACAATTAATCACCCTTAATATCTCAACCATCTAAATATCGCAGGCATTTTCTCCTCGTCCTTATCTAATTCTGATTTCTTCTCATAAAGAGATTCATTTTGAAAATGACCATTTCCTTAATGTAGTGGAAATACATTTTCAATTTTCTGCCTGCATCAAACATATCCCCAGTGAGTCGGTGATTTAATGTAAGTAAGTTGCTGAATGGGGGGACCAAGAAGAATGGGTTGAAGAAGACGGCTCCTTCGTCATCCCTGTACTTTCCTTTAATCATTAGACTTAGTCAGGAGGTAACTTCACATACAGACACTTAATATGAGGAAAGATGTTCCAGGCCAAAAAGAAATCAGGCCAGGTATAAGGGGAGAAGCTCTCACAGTGGTTCCAGGGAAGGCGGTGCTGACAGTCAGAAACACATGCGTCCTGTCCAGCTGCCCCTCAGGCAATGCCCAGCCACAAATCTGAGTTTGCTGAGAGTTCACCCAGACTTCCTCCCTGGCTTCAAAAGCTCCCTCTGCAGGAAGCCAGCTCAGCTCATCGCTCCTCTGAACCCGGCACGCCGCCTGCTGCTCTAACTGTACCTGTTTGCCTGGAATTGATCTGGCCAGTCCTGCTCACCCATGCTACCAGTTCTCCTCCCACCATGGCAGCTTACAGATGGGAAGCCAGGGCTGTGTTGAGGACATAGCTGCGTGCTAGACCACTTGCCTTGCATGTGCAAAGCCCCAGGTTCTACCCTCAGCACCGATAGAAAAAGAAAAACAATGAGATTTTTAAAAATGTGCTATTTGACTTTGTGGTCCTCAGACCTTAGTATTTCCCTTAGTTCTATCGGTGAGGGTTCAATTGGTGTGATCTGCTTCTTTCCACCCATCTGCCTTTCTAAGCCAGCCTGCAGACAGCATCTCTCGGGTCCTCCCCAAACGCAAACCAAATGAAAATGAGTGAAGGCAACCATAGCAACAGCAGGGAGAGGAGAGTTGAAATTAACAAACAAACAAAGAAAAACTACACTAGCTCTCTAGAACTACAGAACCAAGTGCCAAACCAGGACAGGCAAGCTTTTTCTGTCAAGGACCCAGAGAGTGAACTCTGTTGGCCTTGTGGGCATCATGCTCTTGGCTGAAGCTACTCAATGCTGCCTTTGAAGCCTGAAAGGAGCCACTGACAACTCCTAAACAATTAGGGGCGGCTGGATTCCAACAGAGCCTACTCACAAGAGCAGAGTGCCGGCCTGGCTTCCCCAGGGCCCGAGGTGTGCCAGCCCCGGCTTTTCAGTGCAGCCAGCTCAGCAGGATTGCCCTGGGGCCCCCCATTCCTCCACTTCGGTGTGTTCCGGTTCCATCGCATCGGCACAATACGAGGTGTGTGCGATGCACCTCTTAGCACTGGTCCCCAGCAGCCCACCTCACAGTGCGGTTCTTCCAGTTCCCTCTGCCTGCTCAGCTCTCACTCCCTCGACTCCAAGCACAAAGGAGGGGATTCTTGAGAAGTCTCTCCAGTTTTGTTTTTGTTTTTTTAATCACATTAAAGAACAGTTTAAATAAACTTGAGTTCTCCTGAAGTCTTCTCCTGACTTCCCAGCCCTTCACAGGGTCCCATTACTTATCTCGAAGCACAGCCTCGTGGTGGCTGAGCCCTCAGAGGGGAGGCCCACTGCCTGCCGCTGGCAGACACTGAATATTTCTTGAATTCAGTCTTAACTGCTCTCCCTCCAGTAAGCTCACAGAGATGACTGTGTGTCTTTCTATTTGGGAGGAAGAAGGGCACTTTTTCTCAAATCCCGTGCGGTAGACTGTAGCTATTACAAAGCTTTGGGAGAGTTCCTGAAACTCTCATTTCTTCGTGGTGTTCAACCATTTAAACAGGCATATCCGCCCCTAGGTACTGTAGGTCTGCAAAAATAGATGCTCTGTGAATAGTTAACTGTTGCTTATAGTGTAAGATTCCTGGACACATTAAGTGAATCCATTTATATAAAGCACTTGGCCCACATGAAAGCACATAATATAGGCAAAATAAATGGTAATTATTATTAAACTTATTTTTAACTTCCCACCTGGAATACGCTTCTACATCCTCTAAATGTCAAATCACTTTATCTGAACTTTGCTGCCTATCACTGTCTTTCTGGCATTTAAATCCCTCAATGACTTAAGGCAATTAAAGGCAGAATCTTTATTCTTCAGCATTTGGCTGATTTCAGTCACAGATTGTGGGCTCAGTAAATTGGTTTAGAAAAATTAACAATCAATAAATCTATCATTGTTTAAGCCCATCACCCAATTTCTAAGAAGAGGTGATTTTTGTCATAGGAATGATGCGCCTAAGAGTAATTCTGAAGAATCTCACACATGTGATGGTTCCTAAGTGTGCAATGCTGGGAACATGGAAACTCTGGATTTGTACGATTAGGTGAATTGCAGGAATCTCTGCAAATCAAACACGAACAGGTATCTTCACGTCTTTCATAATATCAATTGATGTTAAATATAACAACTCACCTTGAATTTGATGTCTAAATAATAGCTTTAAGTTTGTGAATTATGGTTATGTGACAATTCACTGGGGTCAGAGAGTAGGCAGAATACTTTGTATAAAGACAGATCACAAGACTAGGAATCCCAACAGCCAGACCCAGGCTAGAAATTAACCAAGGGAATTCAGTTTCTTTACTCATAAACTGAATTACTTTATAAAATTTGATGAATCCATCTAGCCTTAAGATTTCTAAAATTAAATGAAATAACAGTGATTTTCTCCACTGACATTGGAAAAAAAAAAGAAAGAAAAACAGTTTTGTGTATCAAATCCCCGCATATTGTCTGGCCCACCCAGCAAGCACCACCCTGGCTGCTTCTCTCTCCAGTCCTCTTCCCTCCCCTTGGCCTGCAGCTTAGCCTTCCTAAGATTTGCAAAGAGTGGCCACTCAAGTATTATGACAATCCTGTGAAATACTTGATGGTCTTAAAGGCAAATGTAGTTGTAAGGAGTTTTCAGAAAAGGGGATGGGCCCAACTGATTGAGCCCATGGTCAAGGGGTCAATGGTATGTTGGCTGCTCTGACGAGAGGCAAGGTGTTTGTGCAGTAGGGAGGCAGAGGCCTGGGAACACAAGAAGGAACCATGGGGTAGTGGGGGGTTCCACTTTTTTGAAAGGAAAATTGTTTGAAGTATGCTGACACTGCTCATCTGACCTACTTCACCAAGAGGACTGTTGGGGAGTTTGACTCAAGAAAATTTCAGTAGAGTATGGTCAAGAGGAACTGAAAATCAGGGCACAGAGAGCTTTGTAAAGAATAATGTGAAACCATAAATCTCTCCCAATAGTAGAATTTATAGTAAATGTGAAAGGGGAAGAGTTCATCTTTGCAACGAAGTCCTCTGGATTCTTAGTTTTCTTTTGCCCGTGACACCATACACAGAAGGAAGAAGTCATCAGTGGGACTGAGAAGGGACAGATGAGCATTGGTGGCCCTGGAAAGCAAAGGTGTGTTCCGAATGGAGATCTCCTAAGCACAGGGGCTGGGCTTTGATCAACTCTGTTTTCTGAACTCTGAGCATCCTGGAAGACACGTTATTTGAATGAATGAATGAATGAATGAATGAATGAATGAATGAATGAATGAGTAAGAGAATGAATATGGGAGAGACTAAGAGAATAAGCAATTGAATTCCCCTGCTCAAAAGAGATAGGTTGTGCAGAAGGATGAGTCTGACAATGTGCAGTCTCTCTCTCTTTCTCCCCTTCACAAGAGACACCCCAGATCTCCATCATTTCTATGTTCCTGTGGCCAGTGGATTAAAGGGCTCCAGATCACCTCAGCCAGTGATGGCAGCCTATTACCCTCCAGCAGGCCTTGATTCCACATGCACATCCATGGGCCTCCCTCTTCCTTCTGGAGGAACTGGCTGAACCACCTTCAGTCACTCACAGCCCTTCCCATGAATCCCTCCCAGCCCTGCTGCCCTTGGGTCTCTCCCCAGGATCCTCAGCTGCTCCATTCCCACAGGCACTGAGCATCAGAGTGGGCAGCTCTTCAGAGGGTACTCCCTGCTGATCTAATGAGGCTTCAGGGAAGGTGAAAGGAACATGCAGATGCTGGAATGAAATACGATAAGAAACCAGTTACTGGAAGAAAAAGCAATTTGTGTGAACATTTAAAATCAGGCGCCTTTTTTCCTGACTCTAACAGAGGGCAGCCGATTGCCTTGGTGATGGGAAAACCTCCAGGAGACCATCTCACGACTGAACCAGGCAAGAATGTGAAATGGAGAACAGAGAGGAGAGGCCATCATTCTGCCACCTCCTTCTTGAACCCCTTTTTTTCCCTTCACTGACTGGGTCTTGCTCCTCCTTTTCCAGTAACGTCCTGTGCATGTTTCCTAGACATCAGCTGCCCATGTCCACCTCCAGTTCTTAGCAAGGGTCTTTAACTGGCTTCTTTCTCATCTCCCACATCATCTGCCACAGTCCCGCTGCAGCAAAATAACCGGCGGGTGATGAGCAACTTGTGAAGACTGATACAGCAGGAGTAGGAGCCCTTTATTGTAGGACAACAGAGGTATTTATACATTCCACACAGCTTATCTTAATTAGCATAAACTAGATACAGCAGTCAACCAATAAGGAATCTCCACACTTAATGGCTCGCTGGCGTTACTTCACAAACCACTCCCCCTGGCAAAATGCCAGGCGCCATCAGACTTGTTTACAGACTCTGACAATCGTCTCCCTGTGATCACCCCCTGAGATGGTCAAATTTGTCCTCAAAACCCAGCTATTTCTCCTCCCAAGCTTCACCCTCTCTCCACTAAGTGACAGGTAAGAGGGTGTCAGAGTCTTAAATCTGGAGTCAATGTGCCCAAAGAGAACACAGCAGAACTTTAGCTAATGAGCACCAATGTGAAATCAAAATCAGAGGCACTGAAAATAAGATGGACCAGGCAAAATGTGGGACAAAGCGGGAGCGGGAAGTGATTCCCCATGAAAACCACAGGCGAATTGCTGACCGTGTCTTCCTCTCTCAGAGGAATGTCATGGACACAAATAACAACGCCATCCATGTGCCTCTTAGTGTTTCCTTCCTGGTAGGCAGCTTCATTCAGTCGGAGGCATTATCCGTCATTTCTGAGGCAAGTATCCCACACAATTATATAAGGCCTGGTATCACAGATATTCTGAAAGCAAACATTAATTTTCAAGAAAATGAAAAAAAAATGCTTGGGAAAAGAATTCAATCTCTCTATTATTTTAAGTACTCTTTGCACAAAACTGCCTCTGTGGAAAGCAGCCATGTACCAGAGAAGGACTCCACAGGTTGTGTTTCCAAACAGACTGCAGAATCCCAGGTGGACCAAGGCTTGCTGAAGGAGCTTCTGGTGCCAATTTGTATAGTTCAAGCAGGGAAACAGCTCTGCAGCCTTAGGCCTGTTCCATGCCTCCTTGGGAGTACGTACGTCTGGGCTTTTAAGCCAGTTCACATATCTTGAATGTTATGAATTACACTGACTCTATTTCTAAAGTCCATCATGCTCTTTAAAAACCCCTTAATTTCATCATTGACAGCTTATTTGTAACATTCATTAGGCTAATTAGGAAAACATCTGGTGTTGACCAGAGTAAAAGATTATTGGAACCCCTGGCTGCCATCTGTGCGTTGCATATTTATGAAGCAGATAAGTAATAGCTTCTGTGAATTAACTTCCTCACACACATGGCAGCGAGGGCCGGGCTAGAGGATTCTATGAAAGTTTCAGGCATCTTTGCACCCCTCCTGCCATTCTCTCTTGGCTTTTGGATGCTATCTCTGGATACTTTTTCTGTGCAGCTAAGCAATCTTCACTTGAAGTCACAGATTAATCTTTAAAGATTTTAAAGCACAGAGATTCTAGACTTACTCCCTCGGGTGAAAAATAACAACTTAGAGCTTTACAAGGATAGGGCTCAATTTTCTTTTCTAGGACAGTGCTGGAAAAAACAGATGCTAATACCATATGGTTTCTTCCTTAGTCAATCACCCTTTTGCATATAATTTTCTTACTTTCCCTTCTCATTGACGGGGGTTATAATTCTCAACTCTTACTGAGAAAGTAAGTATAAATGGAATGGAGAAGAGAGTCAATAAGTCGTGGCAAGAAACCAGAAGAACAACAAATCCAAAAGAGGTAATTGGAGATGTCTTTTGGGATGAAAATTGACACTGGGGAAGACATTCAGATTTGATCATTGTTAGAAAGATATTGCAGGCACCCTGTGTGCTAAAATGCACAACCATAGACCGTACACAGTCAAACTGACCAGGTTGTGGGGAAGCCAGACCAGGAACTATATGGTGCTCTCAGGACAGTGTTTGAGAGGTAAAATGCACCATGATGAGATCCCTGGAAGGTGTGTCTCCTCAGAGGGATTCAGGCTAATGAAGAAGAGATTGTACAAACAGAATATTACCATTCTGAAGACCTAGTTGATCAATGGATGACCAACACGTGTTAACATCTCAGGAAGAGAGATAATTAGGTATGCTGAGCCTCCTGGGTGAATCACATGAAACCCACCTTGAAGTCCTCTCATAAAATAATCAGATCTGAATTACATCAATCAACCGGTGATCTAGATCTGTTCATGGGTTTCTAGGAAACTTGAGGTGAGGAGAATGTGAGAGATGATACCTTTCTAGCTCTCTATACTCCATCCACACTGTGACCATCTCTAAACGGCAGGTGTTACAGGCTCTTCCACAAAATTATCATTGAAAGAGGAGGCCGGTGTGGGAGGAACCCTAGAGAGGAAGAGAAGAGCACGTCAAGTAGGGATAACATGAGTACCTTAGTTATAATCTACTTTTAATAACCAAAGGTTAAAATAAAACTAGAGTGTTGTGGAAGAGATGGAATTTTCAATGACAGAGTGAACTTTTAAAAATGAATGTTGTGAACTGGACACTGTGATGCACACCTGTGATCCCAGTGACTCAGGAGGCTGAGGCAGGATTGTGAGTTCAAACCCAGCCTCAGCAACTTAGCAAGGCCTTAAGCAACTCAGCAAGACCCTGTCTCTAGTACAATATAAAAAAGTGCTGGGGATGTGGCTGCACCCCTGTAAGCGCCCCTGGGTTCAATCCCTGGTAGCAAAAAAGAAAAGAATGTTGTGGTTATATGTATAAGAGTTCTTATTTTTTAAAGAAGCCTACTTAGGCAGTTAAAAATAAAATCCCATTAGGGCTGGGATTTGTTATAAAAAATATGAAATGAATAGAGGAAATTGGATTATTGATTGATAAATCCACAAGAATATTGGTCATCTTGTGGCATCTTGTGATCATTTTTAGAGTCAGTAGATAGGTCCGTTGGTTTTAATCTCTCTCACCTCTGCCTCTTTGTGTATGTACACACCTGTCCCTCTGGCCGGGGCTGAGACAGTCCAGGATCCCAGTGCAGGATTGCCTGGGCACTGGGTGAAGACCCCACTGATTACTGATGTGGTCTGAAAGCCAGCATGTGGGCTGTTGCCTGAATCCATCCACTTCCCGGAAATCAGAGAAGACAAAGAGGAGAACGTTGGACAGAAAGAGGGGCTTGGATGATGGAGGAGGGACATGCAGCATGGATGGGATGAGCAGCATTGCCCCAGGCTTCCTGGAAGTGGGTGGTCTCCAGACCTATGGCCAGCGCTCATCCCAAGCACGTGTCTTTCCTGGATGCCCAACTGCCAGTGATCCTCACCTGCGTTGCAGTGAAACCTTCCTCAGCAGCCTGTGGGCACCTCAAACATGACTTTCTGGACTGTTCTCCACTAGACCAATGTCCTCTTACACTAGACACCCCTCAGAGCCCAGAAAGCAAAAATCCAAAGTCCTGAGCTCAGCACAGTTCCTCTCAAAGAGAGTTTTAAGTGATCCACACACAATTTAGGTAACTGCCTACTTGTACTGTTGGGTATTAGACCAGGATTGTAACAGGGTCAGTGATTCCATTAGGATTAGACTAAAAGAAGGGCACTGCCATAAAAACATGAAGCAGACAAAGCAAGCGTTAACTTGAAGAAAATGTACTGGGTAGCTGCTACTGTGAGTATTTTAAAGATATAATATTTGTTTAACTACAATGTGGAAGGTGAAACTCTACTGTCACGGACGGTACTTCCTGCAGCTCTCTATGCCGGCCCCATCTAGGTGACTGCCCTAGACAGGCCTCAGAGAGTCTGTCCTCTTTGAGAGCACCTGCACACATGCGTCTGTGCCCTTGGGCTTTCCTATCACAGTTCTCTGCTGACTTCTCTCATTGATGTAACGAGAAACCCCTGCTTGTCCTTTTCCACCTACTTTTCTTGTCCTTTTTCATCTCCTTTTCCCTCTTTCTCCTCAATGTCCATGTGAGTGACCCTGGATTCCTCCACAGCTCCATCCTTAGATGCCATCTGACTCTAGGGATGCCACTGACTTATTTGGGTGAATGAATACCAAGTCCATGACTGACGTGAAAAAGGTGAGAGGTGTTTCTAAAGTGCACCCACATTTGGGAGAGGAGGGTATGCTCTAGGGTCCCCATGGCTATCCTCTCTTCTCTATGCCTGGATTCTGCGAACCATCACCTCACCTGCCTGCAGCCCTGGCATCTTGTAAGACAGAGCTGCAGTGGAAACTCTTCAAGATGCTTCCCTGACCCACAGTGTCTGACCTGAAGGCCCCCGTTCCATGCACTTATCTCCAGGATATAAATTTTATGTTGTACATAGAAATGTGCTACTCTGTTTTACACCAGCATGCTGCAGGCTTCTTGGCAATATTTTGCATCCAAATGTGCTACTCTGTTTTACACCAGCATGCTGCAGGCTTCTTGGCAATACTTTTGCATCCTCAGAATACATTTTAGAGGCATGTGTCATCCCTACTTTTACTAGAGAAACCATAAAACCAGACACCATTGTTCATCAGGTGAATGGAAGTCTTCAATGAACAATGCTGCCGTTCACCTCCCAAGTGTCCAGCCTGGCTGACTGGCTTTCTTTCTCTGATAAGTATATCCTACATTAAGCAGGAAAGTCTAGAGCAAACCAGATTGTTAAATTTCCCCACCTTTTCTACAGATAAGGATGGCCAATTGTATATAAGAAGACACCAGCTTCAGAGGTTTTCTGTTACACTCCTACAAGAAGGAGTGGTTTAACTGGAAGGAAGAAGTCTTTCTGTACTACAATTCTTGCCTTTCTTCTTATATAGAATGTGGACATAATGACTGGAGCTCCTGCATGCATACTTTAGATGTACCCATAAAGATGGACGATTAGAAAGAGGAGTGTGGGCTCCTGAAAATAGGGTCACCATGTCAGCCTTAGGCCATCTGACTCTGGACTTCATTGACATGATAGAAACAAGTTTTTTTGTTTGTTTGTTTAAACTGTTATAATTTCAGGTCCTGTTACAAAGAGCTAAAGCACAACCTTATCCACACAGCAAGCCATGCTGAGAACGACCACAGCGTGCATTTGTTCAGTGAACCCCTTTATAACAACTGCTCAGCCAGGTGCTCTCAGTGAAAGCCATTTAAGGGAAATGTCTGAGGTTGGTGCAGAGAGGTAGATATTCACAGTTGCTCCAAAAGTTGCATTTTAGCTGCAAAGTGAAGTGAGAAGGGATAATCTCAGCTCCTGTGGGATTGCAAAAGTGGAGCATAGCTTGATCAAACATGAAGGGGTCAGAGATACTTCACAGAAGATGGTGGCAGAGCTGGAAATATCGGCTGGATACTGCCCTGTGGCAGAGAGGAGATCTGGAAACAGGGACAGCCTGTGTGCAATATGAGTGTAGCTGCTACTCAAGGGATGACCACATGACTTGGTTTGGAGAACAGACAGGGAGCATATGGACGGTACTGTCCAGTGGACACTGGTGAGGGAGGTTGAATGACTCAGAGATGGCCAGGGGGCCTTCTGGGAGGAGGTTTTGCAAATGCAGCTTCTGCTGCTCATATCCAAATGTTTTCGTACAGAAAGGCCCATTATAAGAAAATCAAAGGGAAGCTCCTGTGCTGATAGGGACGGTGGCGGCCTCAAGCTGTGCCATTAGAGGACCCTGTCATGGAGAACAGGACCCCGCCCTATGGAACCCACTACAAGCATTGGAGTCAACGCTTGGGCCTCTAAAACTCTCCAGCGCACAGCTCATTTGGAGGCCAGCACCTCAAACCAGACCATAAGCCTCCAGGGATGCTGTGCGTCCGCCTGCACCTCCCAGGATCACATTCTGTTCAATCAAACTACATGGATCTGAAGGAGAGTCACATAGCTTTGTGGTTTGCTTGATTTGGGGGAAGAATGATGGTAGGGCAGAATTTGTGCTCTGGCCTTCTGGCCTCAGGGTGACATGATGTGACAACATTTAGAGAGGTGGGATGAGGCCCCCTGCAGCCTTCAGGCTTCCACCAGAGCCCTTCAAGGCTTCAGCCCTAATTGTGAGGCTTTGAAAACCAGGAGGATGCAGCAGCCACCCACAGTGACACTGCCCGGGCCCCGGGTCCTGGGGTGGGGTCAAGGTGATGCATTCTCCTTCAGCCTCCGTGTTTGCCTTAGGCCCTGTTATGGTGTGGATGGGAGAAGTCTCCCCAAAGCTCCATGTGACACAGTGCCAGAGGCTTCAGAGGAGAAATGAGTGGGTTGCGAGAGCCTTAACCCAATCTGTCAGTCAATCCCCTGATGGGGTTAGCTGGATGGGGACTGAGGTGGCAGGGTGTGGCTGGAGGAGGTGGGGACTGGGTGCGTGGCTTCCGGGTTATATTTGTTTCTGGCAAGTGGAGTCTCTCTCTCTCTCTCTTTGCCTCCTGATCACCATGTGATCCTCTGCCACACTCTCCCACCCTGTTGTCCTGCCTCAGCTCGAGCCCCGAGGAATGGAGCCAGTCTTCTATGGACTAAGACCTCAGAAACCATGAGTGCTCCAATAAACCTTTCCTCCTCTAAAATTGTTCTAATCAGGTCTTTTAGTCACAGCATCGAAAAAACTGACTAACACAGGTGCTCTGTGTCCACAGCCAGTGTGGCGGGGTCTGTGCCAGGTGCAGGAAGCCAGCAGCTGCGACATGAGCAGCACTGAGGCCTCCCCCACTGGCTCTCTGGAGAGTCTTCAGGAAATTGCTGCCCTGCTAGGGATCCACATCCCTGCATATACACTAGGTGTAATGGCAGGTGACAGCATGGCCTTGAGGTAGGGTCAAATGACAAAACGCTCCTGGAACTACTCTGTAAATTTGGAAGCACTGGGTGCACGTGTCTGCACTTCTTTTTTCTCTTAAGCCATGGGCTGGCATTCGTAAGGGGTGCCCTGGCTTGCCATGGAATGCTGGGACAGACTCCCATAATCCAGGTGCTCAGAACAGCACAAACTACTGACAATGTGGTGGTCAGATGTCCCAGGCAGATCTCAGGAGATTGAACTCCTGGCATCTGCAGGGTGGTGCCCTTCTGGAGGTGCAAAGGAAGGCGTCTTCGTGTCTTTTCTAGTGTTTCGAGTTGACCTGGACCAGTTTCTGGAGTCCACCGGTATGATGGGAATTGTAGCCATATTCTTCACCTTCACAGGGAACAACTCAGTAAAGCCACACTCTGCCATCTCCCTGGTTCCCTCTCTTCCTCTCCAAAGAAAGTTGGGACTATATTGGACAAACCCAGATGACCTTAAAGTCAACTGATTGGTAACCTTAGTCTATCTGCAATACTACCTCCCCGTTGCCATGTAACCTAACATATTCCCCAGGGTTATCAGGAGGATGTGGGTAACTGGAGTGGTTACCATTCTACCTATCATAGGAGTGGTGGACACAGGTTATAAACAAAAGCGAGAATGTCTCCTGTCAATAAGAATCTCCTGGTCAATTGCATCCTGGTTCACTCTTTCAAGAAACCTTTCATATGCACCTCTTTATGTCTGTTTCCTCATCTGTTAAAGAATGGAATAACTGTAATGCCTATTTCCAGGATGGCTTCTGAGTTTAAATGTGTTAATCCAATGTTGAGTATCACTATTGGCCCCAGATAAATCATCAGTGGCTATCATTGCTGGTAGACATTGCATTTGTTGAATGAATGAATGCTTGCGACCCAGTGTTGTTATACTCTAAAGCCTACCTGGTTTTCCTCCTATTGAAAGATGAATATCATCACTGTGAAGGTTATTGTCATGTGCTGACATGGCCACGCGACAGTGCCCAATTGTTTGCCCCAACACGAGCCTCCATTGCTGCTCTGAAGGTACGTGTTAGATGCTTCACATTTGAATCAATAGATCTGGGGTAAAGCAGGCCACCGTCCCCAGAGTGTGGAATCCTCCATCATCCGACAACCTCAAGAGGATAACTGATATTTCTGGAAGAATGGATTCAGGTGTCCAGCCTCCAAACCTAATCTTACAACACAACCTTGAATTTCCATGCAGCCTGCCAAGCTGCCCGGCAGACTTCAGGCATGCCAGCACCTGCTACCGAATGAGGCAATGCTCTAATGGCTCTCTCTTTCTCTTGTGTTCTCTGGAGAACTCTGACTAATATACTCTGTGCATTTTATGTTCAAGTTCATCAATGCAGGTATATATAGTTTGGATGAGATTTAATAAGTAAAAGAAAACCCCAAGAGATTAGCATTCCTTGGTAAAACATGCAGGACTTCTCAATCAGAGTACCACTTGCTGACCCTGCCTTTCTGTGTCCTGGTCTTCAGAAGGCCATTCAGTATCCTAATACACTCATCCCATGTAACCACATATCCCAGCCAATTTTAGAAAACAATTGACCTGATCTTAGAAATTGCCTTTACACTGCCATGAAATCTTACCTAAACTCAGGATCCTTTTCATTGTTTAGTTAGTAGCCCGGATGAAACCTTGAGAAAGTTCTAAAATCTGAGGGAAAGAAAGGGTCCATGGACTCATTATGCAGCTGACCTTGGGCTGGGGTTGTGGCTCAGTGTTAAAGAGCTTGTCTGGCATTTGTGAGGCACTGGGTTTGATCCTCAGCACCACATAAAAATGAATGCATGAATGAAATAGAGGTATAGTGTCCACAACTAAAGAATATTTTTTTAAAAAGAAGCTGACCTTTATTGCTAAGAGAACATTAGTGATCATCATTACCCCCATCCTCTCAATTTTTTTACACCTGAGTGATGGGGACCTGGAGAGCAAGTGACTAGGATAGGGTCACCCAGGGAATTGGCAGTGAGCAGAGCAGATGCCCACTCTGATTTTCTACCATGCTCTTTCAGTGTCCAGCCTTGAGAAATGCAGCCACTTATTCTTCCTGCCAGAAGCACAGCATTTTATGTCAAGCTGCTCCCATGCTCAAGACTGGAAGCTTTCCAAAAAGAGTGAGCAGGAGGCCCTTTTAACAGAAGCAGGACATTTGCAGGAAATGCCAAGTGCAGATTTTTCTCCACCCAGAACCCTGACCTGTGCCTTCCAAATGTCAGTAGCTCAGGGAAAGACAATGCCGAGTCGTACTAAGTCAAAATCCAACTCCGCAAACGGGAATCTCACCAGCAGTGTCTCTTATTGAAAATGACAGGTAAAGCCGATTGTATTTACTTACACTTATTTTTCTTTTTTTGAGGGGGAGGCAGGTGGTGATTTTTCCATAACTGGCTTCTTTGAAGGCTGGGTCTGCTCTGCCCCATGGGACCAGGTCACTGGCCACCACGAGTGCTGCTCTACTGAATCCAATAGCAGTCGCCTGCTCATCGTCTTAGAATCACTGCATCATTGTCTTAAGATCTGCTCCAGGAAACCCTGAACTTTTGGACTTTATAACAAGTCGCAGTTTTCATAAGACAGGTCTGTAAAACTCTCAGCTACAGATATTTGGTTTACAAGTGGAGAAAGTGAGGCACCCAAAGTGAGAGCTGGGCTCAGCACCCCCTCCCATGTCCTCCTGAGCTACACATCTTCAGCACATTCTTTTCTTCCTCCTGAGCCACCTACCAAGGGTGTGCACATTTACCTGCGAGAGTTTATGCATGTATGTGAAGTACCTTGGAGGTGTTCAGCACCCACCTCATGCCTCCAAACTGTAAAATAACTTTTGCCTATTCCATTTTGAAGTCCTTGTCAGAAAGAACCAGGCCCATGACTGGATGAGGTGTCCTGAACTCTCTTGCCTTGCCTCCTGTGAATTATAATTATAATATAATTTACAATTATAGACTTGCACATTGGGAGGAACTCCTTATATCCAAACAATTATATTCTTACCCTGGCCTTCAAAAGCTTATGTCCATCACACAATACCTAAGGCATTCAGTTCGGCTCAAAGACTCTCCATATTCTTAACAGTTCCAGCATTTTCCAAGAGTCCAAATCCAAAGTCTCAAGGCCAACACACAACTGTTTTGAATGATCAAACAAACTACATATATCCAATACACAATGGAACAAAGTAAACATTACTATTATAAAAGGGAGGAATGGCGGTGTAGAAAGAAGGGATGGGGGAAAGCATGACCTAAACCCAACTAGGCAAATATTTCCTATAGTTTTGCCTCTAGCATCTGGGAAACATGGTGGTGAGATGTGATCTCTAAAGGGCTTGGGCAGATCCATGTCCTTTGGTCTTGCTGGGTGAAGCTCATTCATCCTCTCTTTAGCCTGGCTCTGTCCATAGCTGGCAGTTTTCCTTTGAAGGTGTCCCATCTTATTGGCCTCCCTTAATCCAGGGGGTTGCCACATCACCTTCAGTTTTCTTTTCACAGCTTCACACATCACTCTCAGAGGCTACCCACAGGATTCAGACCCAATACACTTTGTCTTCCTTTGAAATCTCAATGGAAGCTGTAATGAACCTTGAATTCCCAAATCCTGTATTCCTGTAGAGTCAGAACAATGGGATGATGCTGAAGTCTGCCAAAATCTCAAGCCAGACCTGGACCCCCTGGGACCATGATTTCAGTGGTCTCTGAGTGCCTGAGCAGCCGAATATGATGAAATAAATCGTAGGGGAACAACTTCCTGCGTACCCCTGAGTGAGCAGGGCATCCCCGTGGTCTCTTAAACAAGCTTCATTTCTATACACTTGAGCTTGTAGAGGGTATGGTTTTGCAAGTTTCTGAGATGTCCTCAAGGCATCTCTCTTACTGTCTATGTGCAAAATACTTCTCTTTAGTGGTGGTAGTCTTTTTCAAGTCTTGTACTCTATTTTACGTGTACTTTTCTGGTCAAATTACAGGTTTCTAAAATCCTCCTTCTCTACTTTTCTGCTCCCATTTCTGTTAGTAAATCTGGCTTAGGCTGAAAGCAGTACTAATACCACTGCCTGAATGTTGTACTGCCTTGAAATTTTTTCTGCTAGATTAATTAGTCCATTACCTTTAAATTCAACCTCACAGAAAAATCTCTGAACATGGTTAAAATGTATACACGTTCTTTATGAGAATGTGACATGTGTGGCTTCTAATCCGATACTCAATTGAGCCTCCATTTCCCTCTGAAACCTCATGAGCACACCTTTACTGTGTGCATTTCTATGAGCACTCTGATATTCCGAGCCCACACCAGAATTGCTCATTAAGCTTTACTTAGAGCATACTAAGGCTTTTTCATCCTGCATCTCCAAAGATTTCCAAACTCCTCCTGAAAACCAGTTCCAAAGGCTTTTGAACCATATGTTCAAGTCAGTCACAACAACATATCCACTCCCAGTACCGATTTCTATGTTATCTGACTTTGCATTTCTGTGACCATTATATCTGATGAGAACAACTTAGAGGAGGAAAAGTTTATCTTGGATCATGGTTCAGAGGTTCAGTGCATACTTGACCAAGTGCTTGCTCTGGGCTCAAGCAGAGACGGAGCATCATGGTGGAAGGGCATGACAGAAGAAAGCAGCATAGGAAACGGTAATCAGGAAGCACAGAAAGAGAGGGAGGAGTCCACAGGGAAGATAAACTCTGGCATTCCCCAGTGACCCAGCCATGCTCCACCTGCCTATACTTCCTGCCCAGTTAGTCCATTCAGGCTAGAATGGACTAGCTAGATCATATCTCTCACAATCTACAATCTCACCTCTGAATATTTCAGCCTTAACACAGGAGCTTCTGGGGGACACCCCATGTCTGAACCATTACACTAAACTTCTGGGGCAGATAGGATCATTTGATTTTTTTATATTACTTTTGTTTTCACTTATACAACAAAGAAGCAATAATGTCATATATGGACAAACTAAAGATCAAATGAAAATTCAGTGTCACAAATATCAGTGAATACTTTACATTGCAGACCCATATGTGATGCTGAGGTACCACAATGACTAAGACACAGCTAACAGTATATTTCATGTTATTTTTGAGCACAAACACATGTCATGTATGTAAAGACTTTCTTAAACATGTGTTTAGTCATTGTTTTATTTTTCTGGCTTACTATTTAGTATTAAGTATATAGTGACCATCTACCATTGTTATTTTCCAATTTTTATATCATGCAATGTGTTTCCACACGAGTAACATAGATTGTGAAATTTCTACCCTCAGGAAAGCACAGATGAATGTGAACAACTTGCTGTCAGAAGACTTAAGGTTGGGACTGAAAAATAGCTTCTTAACACAGGTCCTTAACACAGAAACTTAAATATTATCTTTGTATAGCAAAATAGGAAGCCCGATTTCTATTTTTTAAAAACATTTTGAAGGAAACATTTTTTTTTTTTACATTTTTTAGGAATCACATTATTTTATTTGGGATTTTAGTTGTAATTCCCCTCCCCCAAATGGGCTATGATAAAAAAATGAAAATATTATTTTTCTATATTTAAATCAAGTAAAGTGATACAAGTAAAGTGATTTCATCTTTCAGAGCCTGTTTCTTTAACTGTCGTGTAAGGATTGTTAACACCTCACAAGAGACTGTGTGAAATTAAATAAGATTTCACTTATTTAAGCCTGAGACAGCATCATGGCAGGCTGACAACCCCCACACATCCATTGGACCTTCTTGATGTGCATCATGGAATGCAGTAAAGTGAGTTTCTTTTAGACACTAATGTTTCTTTCCACTGTGACAATTGTGGATCTCAAATTAGAGCAAGCCGTACATCATCAGCAGGTAATCATGGACCATCAAGGACCATCATTTAGTCCAACAACAGAACTACTTGGTGCCTTTGAAGTGTTGAACATGCATTTTCTCATTGACTCCTCACATGAATGCAGAGAAGCAGCTATGATTTTATCCAGAGTTTTCAATTGGAAACTGGACACAGCGGGTTTAGGTGGTTGTAGAGATGATGGTCTCTCTCCAGAGTAAAGGTGTATCACTGTCTATCTTGTTATTCCACACTGTTCCCATAATAGTTTAACCATATGTGGTGGCATTACTTGGGTATGGTTTGAGTGTGTCCACCAAAGCTGACTGTCGGGAGCCTGGTCCCCAGTCTGTTCATGTTAAGAGGTGGTCAGCCTTCCAGCTGTAGAGTTGCATAGAGGTTCCTGGGCACATTTCCCTTGGAAAAAATTGATGCAGTGGTTACAGTCCCACTTGGTTAGCTCTTGACCTAAGGTTGTTGTAAGAAATAACCTGCCCTCCCCCACTTTCTGGCTTCTTGTCTAGGAGTGTGATGTCTCCCTCTGGCACACACTTCTCCATGTGTGCCATGGTTCTGAAGGTGCTCACAGAGCTGAGGGGATGCCAGCACCATTCCTTTGAAATACCAGAACTATGAACTAAGTGAACTCCTTCTCTTCTCAAAGTACTCACCCTTGAGCAAAACTGAGTGTATGCATATGGGAAATGGAAGGTAAGCTTCAGAACCTTGATAGATATTGTCTTTTGGGTTGGGGCACAAAATGTAGAAAAATTAAAACCCAGCTGTGTCAGCTCATGGCACTGATGCTCACATTCTCCCTGCTTCTGTTCCCCTTAGCCGACCTCCTTTGTTACATTTGCTCTCAGCAGTCAGAACCCTCTACTGTCTTTCTCACATACTATTGCAATAATCCACCTAGACTGGTGCATCCCTTTAAGGAAGAAGAATGCACTTTTGTTAGGGTCTGTAAACAAGTCAAGATGGCGCCTGGCATTTTGCCAGAGGGAGTGGTTTGTGAAGTAACGCCAACGAGCCATTAAGTGTGGAGATTCCTTATTGGTTGACTGCTGTATCAAGTTTATGTTAATTAAGATAAGCTGTGTGGAATGTATATATACCCCTCCTGTCCTACAATCAACGGCTTCCACTCCTGCTGTATCAATGTACACAAGTTGCTCGTCACCCTCCAGCTATTTTGCTGCAGCCGGACTGCGGCACACTTTGGGCATGTTCTCCAGCTTATCACCATGTAATCATCTTATTTTAAAATCCTTAAGGTTGCTTTCAGCTTTGGATGATGTAAGTAAGGCATTTAGCTCAGAGTCTGGTACTGAATCAACAGTTTGCCAAACCTTGGCCATTTGGTATCCCAGTATTCACAGAGTGAACCAGTATGAGAGGAGTGGTGGGTGTGCATTCACTAGTAGAGCAAAGGATACAAATGAAAGGAGGCCAAGGACAGTTGGCTGGGGTCAGAAGCTTTCAGCAGAAGACCAGCAGTGTTCGTGTGTCTGTCTGAAAGCACTCCTCCAGAATCTCCACGTTGTGTTGAGGGTATGCAATAGAGCGTGATAATTAGGGAAAACACCCTAATTTGGGGAAGGAAAAACCTGCTAGTCTTAGCCCTGCTGGGATCACGCGGTTATTCCACCCCTACACCATGTAGTACCTACAGGGATTCTGCGTCTCCACCTAGTGAGGAGTGGGCCTGTCTTTATACACTGCTAGAAGGTAGATTTGGCAATGGCACAGCGAAAGCATCCATTGCCTGAGGTTGGCACACTCCACCAGCCAGCAGTAATCTGTCCCACTCTCATTCAATCACTTACCAAATGCACATCGTGACCCCTCAGTGTGTCAGGTGTAGAGGTGAAGTGGTGAGCAAGACCAGACATAATCTTCACTTTCCTGAGGACTTCAGTGTATTAGAAGAGTTCATTTGAATGAATAGTTCCACAAACAAAAGTACAGTCAGAACCGTATGACATGTTGCAATGAAGAGGTAGCTACAGAGTTGAGCACCAGGAGAAATGTCTGGGGCTGGGGCTCTCTAAGGAGTGGTAGTTCAGCTAAAGTATGAAAAACAGATCAATAGGCAGATGAAAGTGTGTGGGGGGTAAGGGTGTGCATAGAGAGAGGTTGTGGGCAGGCAGGTGTATGCTGAGCCTTGCAGGTGCCTTGTCTGAGCCTGGCTCAGAGCAAGTTTCACATGAAGGTTGAATGAAGGAGAAAGGATCAGAGGTTCTGCTTTGTAAACACCTGCTTATATGGCAGCCTCTATCCTGGGAGTGAGCATCTTAATTCAAGGACTGCATTGAATGGCTGTTGGGTGGTATCTGGGGTTGGGCATGTTTATTAAGAGTTTACTGGTATGATGTTGAACACATTCTGGCAGTGATTTCCACTGACCTGTAGACAAAACTATGAGTAGGTATTTTACAGATCTGTGACTCAGAGTTTTTTGCTCTGGCCACCTTCTACCTGCTTCCCCAAACCACCTGGACATCAACTTTCTTCTAGTCATTGACACTGATGTAGACTGGAAGAACTTCCTTGTCTAGTTAGATATTATATTTCCTTTTCTGTTCCCTTTTGGTCACAAAGAGATTTCCTTTCTCCTAGAAGTCCACAAGTAGGGATTTGGACAAGTGCCTTATAGAATAACTGATAGATTAATTATGTGTCTAGTTAGAACAGTGCCTCTAACACAGCAAGGCAAGGAAAGAGGTGAAGGATGCAAAATGGAGGGAAGGAAGGGAGGGAGGAAAAAGAAAGGAAGAGAGGGAGGAAAGAAGGAAAGAAAGGAGGAAGGAAAGAAGAAATATGTCCTCTAGCTGAAGGGCATTAGATTTGGATATTAGGAATGGACCTATTTTTTAACTTCATCTGTTAACCTTCTCAGGAGGATCTATCTATAAGTTTCTGTTATTTGGTGTCTGTGTACAACTGATTCTACATCCAGACTTTAAGTCTCTTGTAGGGGGAGGAATTTCCAACCATGCTGTTCAACTTCACAGCTCTAATTATTAACATAATGATTGTCATACACAGTGGGCTTTCAAATCACACTTATTGCATTGACAATTACTTACATATTTGAGAGCGTGTTTCCTATAAGACTGACATCTTACATTTTTTCTTAACATTTTGTCAAAAGTGTTTTAAAATAGCATTTAATGTTATTTTTGACACAGAAAGCAAACAAGTATCACCACTAAACCTATGATGTATTCAATTAGTTTCTGATGTTGAGGAATTTAAATATCTTCATTATTTTCAAAATTGCTAGTATTGATATAGCCATTGATATGTTTAAAAATAAACAAAGAGGGATAGTTGACTGACAGTGTTTGGAACTTAAATGCCATGTTTGACCTCTTGAGAAAGATTTTAGTATAGATGTCACTTCCTTTATTTTGAGGCCATTGATGGATGTTTTTAAATTGCAATCTAGAAGTGATTCAAAGGTTCTCATATCTACCACCAGGTAAGAGGGTGGTCAACTCTATGTTTGCCCATCAACAACATTTATTTTATTTTTGCTAGTTCAGAGGAGACACATGATAGCACATTCTTATGTTCATATTTATTTTCATGAGGATGGGCTATTTACTTTCATTAAAATTCAACAGCAGGAGCAAGGTGCTCTGTAAAGAGGTAAGCTGCTAACTGGACTTCAATTTCTTCATCGAACATGTCCCAGGTGTATGAGGATAAAAACATAATTGAAGTTGTACATTCATGTATCACAAACATGAAGAATAATCCTTTGCATATACCAAATGCTAAGTAAATATTTGCTGAACATGCTGCATTTAGAAACACTAGGTACCACAAAATGTCTTCTATATCTCATGGTTACCTTGAGGCTTACATTTGGTGGTAGATGCATTGGAGACAGTGACCTGTTGCTCTAATTCTTGGAAGGCACTGCTCAATAAGCTATGCACCCTGCCAAGAGGAAGAATGCCAGAGAATGGGCTCATGGATGGTGGATCTCAGAGCATTGAAGATTTTTAAAAGATAGAGAAAGGTTAAAAAAATGGACTCAGAAAACTTTACTCAGTTTTTGCACATCCAGCACAAGTCCTGTAGTCTCATGCATTGCCCAGCCCACTCACCACAGTGAAAAGTGCACCGTTAAACACCTTTAAATAACAGAGCTAGACATTTGGATTTATGAAACCAGTGTTTAGTGAAATTGCACAGAATGCTTAAGTACACAATTTCCCAGAAACACTTTTGCATTTTAAAGTTTGTTGCATTTTTACTCCTGTTTTGTCAATAAAGTTTCTCAAATGAATGCATTTTTATTTCCCCAGGTCACTATTCTATAACATTAAATAAAATCTTAGCCAGAACAAATCTTTGAAGAAAGTAATCTCAGCTGCTTGGGTTTTTAATTATTCCACTTGCCATTTTATTTTGCTGAGCCTACATGGTTGGAAAAAATGGGAAAAAATGATGTATAGCATAATTGAACAAAAATACATATTCAAAAACATATATTTTAAAAGAGCTCATATACACACGTACACAAAAATAATCACATTATGATTAACTCATACGTTCAAATTAGTGAGGATCTGGTGTTGATTTCTGTCCCTCCTGAATCTGGAAAATTGCTGTAAACCTAATTAAGTGTGATTGAGGAAAATATTGTAATCTTAATTTTTCCATACTCACTCCTGCTCTGCAGCATTCAATGTTCTGCAACATTGTCAGTTTCTTTCTATTGCATGCTGTTGACATCTCCTAAGCATCCCTACTAGAAATCTGCTTCCGTCCTCCACCAGCAGCACAACCTCTTTGAAGTGGCCCCTTAGAGATCCTGCCCTCCAAGTCCTGGCTTGCACTGTCAATGTTCTCCAAGATTCTTGGCCATTTAACAGGATGGATACTGGTGATCCAACAAGGAGCATTTGATTCAGCAATTGGACTAGGAGAATCCGACTTTTCCTCTCTTAGAAATGTGCAGTGGAGGGCTGGGGATGTGGCTCAAGCGGTAGCGCGCTCGCCTGGCATGCGTGCAGCCCGGGTTCGATCCTCAGCACCACATACAAACAAAGATGTTGTGTCCGC
>NW_025999949.1:32945834-32984636 GCF_001458135.2 Marmota marmota marmota | reverse complement strand
AAAAAAAAAAAAAAAAAAAAAAAAAAAAAAAAAAAAAAAGAAATGTGCAGTGGAAGGGGCCTGTGGGCAGAACACACATAAGATGGGCACAACATTAAGAGGGTCTGGAGATATTGGTATTCTATTGCTGCTGTAACAAATGACCCCAGAATTAGGGTCTTAAAACAGCTTAAATCATAAAATTATGATTTCATAGATCTGCAAGAGAGATGTCAGACATAGGTCTCATTGGGTTAAATCAAGATGTTGACAGAGCTGCACCCCTCTTTGGGGCTCTGGGAAAGCTGCCTGCCAGGGATTATGCTCTGCTTCTAAATGTCACCCACACTCCTTGAACTGTGGCCTTCGTGCATCTTCAAAGTCAGTTGTTGGCTTCTCGCCACACTCCATGTTTTATCACTTCTATGTCTGCTTTATCTTTCTTTTCTCTATTTCTGTATTTCTCTTACTTCAGCCAGAAATAAAAAAAAAAAAAAAAGAATTATATGCTTATAAGGACTCAAGTGATTCAAGTAAGGCCAGATGGTAATTCAGCATTATATGCTCACTTTGTGGTTCCCGACCCTCATGATATTTTTGGACTCTCTTCACAGCAATACTTGCATTACTGTTTGACTGAATAACTAGGGGCCTGGAACCTTTGGGGCACATCTTCAGAACACTGCCTACCACAGGAAGAAAGCACGAGAGACTATCAGGAGGCAGAGGAGACAGAGGATGCTTAGAGGAGAAGGCTGCTTCCTGGCCACACTTCAGTCCTCGGTTCAAATCCTTCCCCAGCCTGGACGTACTTTCTGCCAAGTCGTTCCAGTTAGGGTCTCTATATCCTTGTGAGTCATTCCTATCTGCTGAAACCAGTTTAAAGTGTCTCTAAACCGTCATGAACTGAGCAGCCTCCTCTGCTGAGACCTTCTGCTATGGTCTGCCTCACCTTAGGCCAAAGAAATGGAGTCAGCTGACCAGGGACTGAACCTGTAAAACCACATCAAGCAGCTGAAAGAAAAGTTCCAAAAATATATGATGTAAGAGCTGACTCTTCAGAAGAGGTCACCTGATTGAATATTGTGCTTTTTCTTTTTACACAGATTAAACAGAAAACATCCCCCAAGTAAACAAAATGTCCTCCAAGACTTATTGACATAATTAAAAACTCCCAATATGAAATGCCCATATAGCATTTAAGAAAGTTCAGTGCAGCGTACTCAGATTAAGGTGTCGCTTTATATGCTGGATTCTGGATTTCTCAGAGTCTCAGTTCTCTTATCAAGAGATCAAGTGTATGAAACTCTTAGGCTTCTGGTAATGTCTACATAGGTTATGTGAGAAAGTATCACTACTGACAGCATCTAATAAGGGCTGAAATGAGTCTGAAATAAGGGCTAGTGAGTCTGTCAATTTCTAAGTTCATTTTCAAGTATTGCCTCACACTTGGCTAATAAGAGACCAACAGGCCAGTTTGGTTCCCCAGATTCTCCAAACAGATACCAGCACCCGAACACATTTTTATCATCCTTTTTTTTCTCTCTTTTTCAGACCCATTAGGCAGTCACTGTCCCTCACAGGTGGGAATGTGCCACAGTCTGGCTGGGCACAAAATCACGAGCCACCACACAGCTTGTAGATTCAAACAGCAACTCTTTATTCCCGAACTCACACCAGCCGTATACAAACACGTTCTGGGGAAATCCACGTTCTCTGCCCAAATCCACTTCCACTGGGCTTCTATCTCCAAAATATATTGTCTGAATCCCGTGAGAACTCAAGGGGAACTCAGGCAGCAGGATACGCCCTATTCCCAGCAGGAATAATCTTAAACCTTAAACCTGGAACCTAAACTGGGAACGCCCTAAACCCGATTATGTTAAACCGGGAACACCCTAATCCGCCCTGGTCCTTGACAAGGTCAACTACATTCAATGTCACTGCAAAATGTCAGCAACATGGGGTACGCTGGCAAGGAAATTGTCATACCTACTTGGCTAATGGCTCCCAGCAGGAATGGTCAGGCAAAAGTCTGCTAAGGAGCCAGGGCTTACGACACTACCAACATAATGGACAACACATTTGTTTAAATGAAAATGGGAATTAATTTTAGGCTTAGAAAGCAGTAGGATCCCAATTTGTGATTTTCTTAAGCATTTTGGAAAATGGATTATTACAGAGAGTGAGTTATAGATGGGCCCCAGGAGAACAGCTGGACGGGGGCCGGGGTGACACAAAGGGCTATCTGCAGGCTGTTTGGAGAGAAGGAAGGTGCTCCTTTCTGGCAGAGGACATTTTGCCTGTGAAGCATGTGGCCAAACCAACCAGTGAAAATGCAGCAAAAGCGTGGAAAGTTGGTGGTCGGAGCATAAAGGGAGTGCAGCTCTGCAGAGGCACTGTCCAGAACAGCCCTGCTGCCAGGGGAATCCCGCCAGGATCCCTGGTGGTGCTGACTGACAGACAGTACGGAGAATTCTGTGAAGGGAACCTAGTACCTGTCTGTCTCTCAGGGCCATGAGGAGGAAATAAGCACCCCCCCAGGGCAATAAAAGTGTTTCCCAGTGGGGTCATGGTCGAGCTGGCACTAACAGGAGGGAGACAGTCTGCCGGGTAAAGGAGGCAAAGAAGTGCCAGTGGAGGAAAAGCAAAATTGTCAGGAAAAATACTGGAAATGTCTAAATATATGCTCATGAATTCTTCCCTTTGGCTGATGTACATGGTCCCTGTCTGAAAATAGTTCAGTTCTCTCAGTGAAAAAAAATCACAGACCCAGCCTTCAACTAGGCTGGAGAACCCATGGACTGACCACTGGAATCACCTGCTCATGGCCTATAGCTCCTCCATCTCCTTAGCACTTCCAAAGGGGAGTGAACACCAGTGTACACAGACAAACCCAGGTGTACACAGCTTGCAAGGCTTGGGAAGTCTGGTTCCAGAGAGCCTTTGTCTGTTCTTGTAGTTGGAGCTAATAAAACAGATATAAATCAGAGTAATGGCTGCTCTCTAGTGGGTGCTTCAGAGATTAAATTAATGCTCAGGCAATATTTGCAGCCATTTATAAAAGGCTTTGAAGATGAAAACTGTCCTAACTTGTAAGCTTTATTGTTATGTAAAATAAGAAGATCCATTTCTTATAGTCTTTGAGACAAGCTAAAATGAGGGAGGAGGCACAATTATTATTTTTAAATTACTCATATTGGATCAATAATATGATTCTATTTACTGCTTTATTTCAAGATTTATGGTATCCAAGCACACAAACTCAATGAAATGCAAATAAAATATTATTTTTCATTACTCCTTCTTCTTCTCTCTATGCACACGGATAGATACAGATAAATCAAGGAACTTTGCTTGATGTGCATGTGTTTTCCTGTAGATTTTATTCCCGTACATTTCCTACATGTGTTCATGAATGTGTGTGTGTGTGTGTGTGTGTGTATGTGGCATGAATACACAGATATATGCATACTTCTGAGAAACCTAGCTGAGAGCTCCTCTCACCAGCTCTGGGCCTTGGACACACTATTCAAAGAGCAACTCAATGAAATAGAAATACTTTACCTACCTCAGGACAGAGGAATTATAAAGTACAGTATGGAAAATACCGAATATTTTGTAATTGATTGCTATCATTATCTTAATTTAATTATGCCTACACACATATTGGAAACAACAAAGTGTTACAGAAACAGGACTCAACATCTCTATAAGTGTTATAGCTATGTTTATTGCTTATTTTCTCCTCCTCATTTATTGCCATGATCCAAGCAGAGGCTAACAATTTTAGGTGGGAGCAGAGTTTAAATTAACATCATTCCATAGTCATATGCTCCCTGTATTAGGGCCTCAGCATTTTCATGTAGACATTAGTGGTGAAAAGTGTGGCCTTTTCTGGACAACTTTGTTAGCCACTGTGCTCCAATTCAGTTTTGGCTTCCTATATGCTAACTGAATTCTCCCTATTATCTCTGGTTGAAAGCAAGAGAAGAAAGAATTGAGAAATGCCCCATCTCCCTCCTGAAGGACCACAGTTGGTTCAACATGAGGCGCCAGCTTTTCTGGTCAGTCCACTCGCCATGTCTCTGAGGCAGGTCCTCCTCTCTGACCTGCAGCCCAGGGTGCTAGCAGCCTCCTGTGGTTGTTGCTCTTGGGTGTCTCATGTTGTCCTGTTGGTCCCCTTAATTCTGACTATACTTTTCCTAGTATTATTTTTATCATTTATACTGTCTCATTAAGTGTGCCATTTATTTTCTGCAGAGATAGTGGATAACATAAGGACATTGGGATTCATTAGAACAAACAAATGAAAAAAAAAAATCTCAGGTTGTCACTTTGTGTAGTAGCATATACTTAGGTTACAGAACTACACCAATCTGTTATCCCTCTTCACTTTCTAGCACTATTGCTTGAAAACAAAAGCAATAAAGAAGATGATAATCAGACTTGGCTACAATCATGCTGCCAACAGTCACAACACCTCAGTAGCAAACAGAAGTGCTTACTGCTGATATGTGCAGGGGTTCTGCAGGACGCTCTGCTGGTCTTGGCTGGGTTACCACATACGCCTCAGCCTCAGCTGTCTTTTGGTGGATCTGAAATGACCTTGGCTGAGACACTGTCAGTGGTTCAGTTCTCTCCTGGGAAACGGATGTTCTTCCTTGGATCATCCAGCTTGCGTAGGCTCGTCCTTCTCACCTGATGGAAGAGGGCAGGGAGAGAAATAGAAATTTCTGTATGTTTTTCAAACCTCTGCTTGTGAATACCTACTAACATCCCACTGGCCAAAACAAATCACAAGGTCAAGCCCAGAGTCAGAATGGAAAGATGTCACAAAGCTACAAAATCTGTAGGTGTGGATGGAAAGAGGGTGCCCCTAAAGTAATTGTAAAGTTATTCCTCCACAGGGTCAAACAAAATGCCACTTTGTCACAACTGTTACACACATCCTCGGAGCAAATAAAATAAATCCGCTTGAATATTCTTCAGATAATTTTTGATCTAACATGTCTCAATGACATTATTACATTCTTCTTCCAAAAGCACAGCCTGTTCTCTACTCTTTTCCTGCGTGGAACTGACATCACTATCCACTCATCCCTAAATACGGGAAGCAGTGCATGACTCTCCACCCTTCCTCTCACTTTCACATTCTAGGAGTAGTGACTTGAGACTCCTCCCCTGTTTACTTCCTAAGTATTTTCCAGAACCCTCTAGTTTTTCAGTATTTATTTGTCTTAGCCAAGCTTGAAGTTGTCTTACCATTTTGCCACCCTACTGATCCAACATCTCAAGTTCCACTTACGTCTTTTGTTTCTGTCTCTAAAATGCACCTCCAGTTTATAAGCATTCAAAGCACCCCTAAGATGCAATGTTGAGGAAAGAAAAGGGAAGCCTCAACTTCTGCCTTCTACAGACTCCTGCACCCCTCCCTTCTGTCTCATCTGCTCACAGTCCAGCTGCATGGCCTTGACTTCATGAAATGTGTGCTGTGCTTGATACTCCTGTGTCTGTGCGTGATTCGTGATGGTCTTTGAGGTCTTCTACTTCCTGTTGTTTCTTTTCTAATCCCAGGTGATCTTTTACTTCCATGTCAGGAATCACCTCTTGGATTTAACTTTTGTCATCACATAATAGTCATCACTTTGTGTTTAAATTTCCTTCCCTGTGGTTGTATCTTCAATATTCTTCCCAACCAAAGCCTCTGCCAGGTGCTGAAGACAGCAGCAGCTCTACAGCCCCAGCTTGTTGGGATCACTGTCCTGAAATCCTCACAGGAAGCTGTGATGAAGGAAGGAAGCTCACGCTGTGCTGGACGTGATGTGATCTTGTGTGGCAATGCAGCGGTGTTCTGAGGGGAACCGTTAGATTATGAGAACTGTAACCCAATCAGTGGGTTGATCCTTTTGATAACTTGATAGTTTAAATAGATTACTGTGTGGTAACTGTAGGCAGGTAGGTATAGTTGGAGGTAGTAGATCACCGAGGGTGTGTCCTTGGGGACTATATTTTGTCTCTGGTCTCCCTCTCTCTCTCTCTCTCTCTCTCTCTCTCTCTCTCTCTCTTATATTCTCAGATTCTATGTGCCAAGTACTTTCACCTATCTTGTCCTCCTGTCTGATGTCCTGCCTCACCTCAGGCTCAGAAGAATGCAGCTGGCCAACCATGGACTCTAGAACCATGAGTCCCGGGGAGCTTTTGCTCCTTGAAGTCCTTCTTGTCAGGTCTGTGTCACAGCAACTCCAAGATGACTAACAGCTGACACACCTCAGGGCTATGGTTGATATCCCAGTCTTTGGGCTATAAGTTCTTTGATATGAAGCAATGTCACATTTGTTACTTGGCATGCATTATTAATTAGCTGGTAACTATTTATGGAAGGTCGACTAGTGGTCTGGCTACTGTTCTTTGGCAGGAGCGGACTCACATAAGTTTAGTGAGTGACTGAGCTTCATGGAGCCTCCATTCCAGACAAGAAAAGTCCACTGAAGCGCTTATATGTGCAGGAGAGAATAAACATTTAAGAATGATTTTCAAAAACTGAGACATGAAACTCAGGTGACTACTCAAAACTCACTGCTCAGCAAATTTATATTTTCTTGACAGGCACTGCCCATGATACTCAACTGCCCAAGAGTGTTGCTTTTTTTAAAAAAAAAATTATTCATTTTAATTAGTTATCTTGGTCATGTATATAAGTGACAAGATGACCAAGAGCGTTGCTTTTTAAAGCTCATAACAGCGTCTCCTTTATGAAAATTACCATGTGTGTTTGTTGAATATGAATTATTATCTCTTTTTAGGGCTTACCTTTCTATTCCACTGCAAATGCTTTTTTCCCCCTCCCAATAGAATATTAGTTAATGAATGTTCCTTAGGGATTAGAGTCACTGTGTAGTTATTATTCATCTCAGATCTTCAATCTGTAACTTAATCACTCTAAGCTATGGGCTTCTGTTTTTTATTATAGTATAATACTACTAAATTCCTTAAACTCACACTAATTTTATGGGGATTCTCAGAAGATAAATATTAATGATAATACATTGATTTAGGTTTAAATTTTACAAAGCACTTTCATGTACCCTATCTCATTTGATGGCACTGCTTCTTTTAATTATAATTTTACAGCGGTACAATTTAGAAATCTTGAAAGTTAAAATCGTTTACTATCAATATATTGAGGAGATGTGAAGGAGGCTAAAATAAAATATGTAACATAAATTTGTAAATAAAACATACATAAACATTAATTGTAGTAAAAGGTAGATAAATAATGAATTTATTATTTATATTTGCAGCCAGTTGAAATTATATTTGGAAAAATAAGCAAAACTTGCCAGTAATCACAGAAAGGCAAAGTTATAGCAATGTGCCTTTTACAATCTAAAAGTAATCTAGTTTAACAATGTGAAGGTAGGTACTATTAATGAATGTAATGAAACATCAAGTAAATGTGCTGAATAAAGGAAAGAACAAATGACCATAGAAAATTACTGTTAGGACTTAACACTTGATACAATACATTTGGTAGGAAAACTCAAAATTTGAAATAAAAATGAATAAAATAATTATAAGAATATTCATACCTTTTAATCTTTGTTTCTTTCAATTTAACATAAGTACATAATCCAGATATATGAAACAATGTATTAGAATATTTATTATTATTCTGTAAATGGCAGTAGTAAGCAAGGGTAAATTTTAAATTTATATGCATTATCATAATACATGATTCTGGTAAAACATTATAAAAAACATGAAAAAATATAGTAATTACTATACAGGTTCAAAGAAAGCTATTAGCATATAATGAGGAATAATAAAAGCAAGATTCAATACTTCATTATGGAAAATGTGAAGTCTCGCATTGTCTGGATAAAGACAAGAATGTCATCCATGTGTACAACAATATCTACATTTGGGTGGTTGATTAATGAGTGACATATAAATCACACAGTTTTTGTTTTTGTGTAACAGATTATCTGTAATACAGTTTCTCTTCAATTTCTGATGAGGATGCACACTGACAAACCCACCATAAATTGAAAGTATTGTAAGTGAAAAGTCATTTAATGCAGCCAAACTGACAAACACCTGGCTTGGTGGCCCCATCAACTACAAAGTAGAGCTTGGTCACTCTCATGATTATGTGTCCACTGCCACCATCTCAGGAGAGGGTGGTGCTGCACATCTCCTGCTTGGGAAAAGATCAAACTTCAAAATTCAAAGTTTATTTTTTTCTGACTACGTATCCCATTCACATCATTGCAAAGCCAAAAAATTATAAAGGTCCAATCACAAATCAGAGTGTGTGTGTATAAACTAAAAGAAGAAGAGAACATTAATAAGATTAAAAGCATAAATATCAGTAAAATAATTTATTTCAAATATGAGATTATAATTTCTGAAGTCACATCTGCAGAAAATTGCTACATATAAAGAAGAATAGTCAGGCATTTTAAGCATGATTAATAAACATGATGTTTACTGTGAGATGAATTTAAAGAAGGATTTTGACAGTACCATTCATTTAATAATGATATAAGCATCCTATTGGAAATCATGGTAAATAGTAATATATTTGTCTATCCTGATAAAATACAATAGGTCTATCCTGATAAAATACAATATTCCACTTATAATTTAATAATACCTCATTCATATCAGGAATTACTGTTTCAGTCCATCACTTTAATGTCTTGTGGGTGATTTGCCATGGCAGTGATGAAAATGGGTGGGTGAGCAGGGCTGTATCTTAGTTCCATCTGCTGTGCACCTTACAGCCAGTGGCCTTCATTCTTGTTCCGAGGTCTCCTGCAATTTTTTTGTAATAAAAATACAGGTTTTCCTTAATGAATGCCACATGCTATACTCAGGTCTGACCCCACGCTGTGCCCCCTCACGTGCTATTCTTTACATATTACTTAGAATGTGTATTCTAGGTCTTAGCATCCAAGGATATAGTGCCTGAACAATACTAGCTAATACATTGAATAATAATTACTAAGAAAACAGGTAATTAAAATATTCAAGATTGCAACAAAATGATCTCTTAGTAAGAATCTGAGGTACCAAGCAAAGTGCCAGAATTTGTGCTCGTGGCTATCCCACTCTCTGAAGTGTCCTTGTCTTCTTACCCAGGGTGCAGGCTCACAGGGTCACATACTCATGGTTGATCTCAATGCAGGTCCAACCTTAGGATAGTAAGCACATTATTTTTTTTCTCTCCTTACCATAATGTCTAAACCAAAATCTCTGTAAAAGTAAATTAAGTATATTGGGAACTGATGGCATTATTTCATGGGGCAAAAGTGATCTTGGTTTGGAAGCAATATATTTTGAAAAGCATATATTTAACATTTATGTTTTCTTTCCTAATGGATATTTTACATAACAAATTTTCACGTGCAAAGTGATAAATAAGCACTATCTTAATCATCTGTGAATTCAAATTATTATTTCTGGTTACATTCAAAAGGAGAAAACACACAAAGAAAAAAGCAAAGCTTTTTTACTCTTTTGGAACTAACTTTTCTCTAACTGGATGAACCCTGAAGGCACCAATCCAAGTCTGTTCTGTGCCTTCATATTAATTTGGCCAGCAGTTCTTCGTGGTGCTGTGAACATGGGCTTTCACAGCAGGGCCACTGTGCAGGAGAAATGCAATGGCTTTGCAAGTTTCCTTCTGCAGCCCCGGAAGGCATAGGAGGAGGAATAGTCAAACCTGTCTGAGATGATTGGGTGGTCGGGCTAATTCAGGGCTTTGCTTTCCAGGACTCTGTCCCTTGCCACTTTGTGTGTATGTATGTGTGCGTGCGTGTGTGTGTGTGTGTGTGTGTGTGTGTGTATATATATATATATATATATATATAGTGGTCATCTTTCAAACTGGAGTTACATCTTAATTTTATAGGAAGGTACTATTGAACTTCAAATATTTTGTCCAGTACTGTTTCTGAAGGAGACCAACCTGCTTGGCCTTCTTCATCCAGTCATTAGGAGAACAGAGGAAACTCAGAGATTTGATATAGGGATTGTTAGTGTACAAAGAGGGATAGGTGCTTATCATAGACTCCCAGAGCTTCCTCCTTCTGCCAGTCTTGATGCTAAGACTCCTCAAAGAACCTGAAATTTTCTTTTCCATTTTTTGCTGCCTTCCTATTTGATATTGGAGATAGTTTGCTCTTGGGATTAAAATCACCTGATATTCATTCTCTAACTCAATGCAAGACACAATAGCAAACCTCAGCCCTCCCCTCCCCTGCCTTTTGACTGTTAAGTCTGTAAGTGCAGAGAGCAGGTTCACCTTGCTGAGGAGACTACTACCAAATCCTACCCTGCAGCATCCTGCAGAGTGCAGCAGTTCTAGCTGGTAATGGACTCCTGAGAGGATCAGCAAGCATTTCCAGGACTGGGATGACCCACTCCTTTCCTCTGCATATATCACTAGGGGAGGTTACAAAGGGCCAGGTGAAGGCATTCAGATCATGGAAAGGGGCTTCCTCTCTGTTCCTAGCTGCTAATTTCAGGAGTAAGGTGGTATAGATAGTGATTTTTTTTCTGATCATAACTGCTTCTAACTTTAACTCATGTTAGTTCATTTTTCTAGATTTTTAGGGGAGCCAAATGTGAAATTTCGCTTGCTCTTATCATGTAAGTATAAAAGTCATTTACTTTTTCTTTTTAAATTAAAGCAATATGATATAAATAGATGAAAGTTTAAAAAAAAACATAGTAATAGAGCCTGATGAATTTTCATAGACGTACCATCATTTGCCTAGGTCAGATATAACATTTCCTAAATTCAATTTGCCTTTGCACCCTCCTATGAGAATTTCACATACCTGTCTAAAATAGCCACAATCCTGAGTGTTTTTTCTGGTAGTGTAAGACTTCACATAAAGAGCAATATGTGACATGCACTTTATGGGAAAAACTGTTTTAAAGCTAAGAATTAATTTATTATCTTTATAGATATATCATTACCTTCAAATGTAATGATATAATATAAATTACAAAATACATAACTGGACATAGATGTAGAATTTTGTAAAAATAAAAAGGAGAGATGGGATTGTAGAATTCTACCCTGACTAATCTTCTGATTTACTTCCAGATAAAAATATTGTTCAAAGACCTGAAAAAAAGTTCAAATATATGATGTCAAATATGTATTTGGCCAAAACAAAATGATTCAGGTTTCAAATGAACTGAAGCAAATAGTTTGTTGTGACTATAAAACAGTAAGATTATAAAGAGCACAGTGCTCATTGTGTGAAAACTGAGAACCCTGTAACTGATACCACAGCATTCGTAATGAAGATAAAGCACAGTCTGCTACACTCCCTCATTCCCTGATTTGTTAAAGTGACTTATTCTAGGTTATTCTGGAAGGCAACACTAGGACCAGTGGCAGAAAGAAGTATAAAGAAGGGTATGTTTTCTCTCCCGGAGCAACATACTTATTAAATGCAATTGCTACATGATTAGCTGGGACTGGGGTTATGGCAGAGCACTTGTCTAGTGTATGTGAGGCACTGGGTTCAATTATCAGCACTGCAATAAATAAATAAAACAAATTTTAACAATAAATAAAACAAAGGTCCATTGACTACTAAAAATATTTTAAAAATGAAAAGAAATGATTAGGTGAAAGGAAGAAGAACTGTAGAACCACAAGTAATATCTGAGTCAGACATATTATCCTGCTATCCATATAGTACCTCATTGCCTGGAATAAGTTCAACCATAGTTTTAACATCTGTAATTAAAAATAACAAGGTGCTCTTTTTTTTTTCTTTTTTTTTTATTGGTTGTTCAAAACATAAAGCTCTTGACATATCATATTTCATACATTAGATTCAAGTTGGTTATGAACTCCCAATTTTACCCCAAATACAGATTGCAGAATCACATCGGTTACACATCCACATTTTTTATTATTTATTTATTTATTTATTTATTATTATTTATTTATTTATTAGGGCAGTTATTAATGCCCTATTAATAACTGTTGTATTCTGCTACCTTTCCTATCCTCTACCATCCCCCCTCCCTCCCCTCCCATCTTCTCTCTCTACCCCATCCACTGTAATTCATATCTCTCCTTGTTTATTTTCCCATTCCCCTCACAACCTCTTATATGTAATTTTGTATAACAATGAGGGTAACAAGGTGCTCTTAATCACTATGACTATATTAAAAGTCTCTCCACAGCTTAGTGCCTTTGAAGATCAATAGTAACATACCCTCTTTTGTGGATCCCAAGTTTCAGGCATGTGAGTGTGGCTGCTTTGAGGAGACTTACCTTGGGGTCTCAGTACTAAGGAAGGGGCTGGTGATAGAATCATCTCAAGGGCCACTTTGTTCACTCCTCTTCTGCAGGGTCTGGGAAGATTTGCAAAACTGATCCTGACATCCATGTCTGACTAATAGAGCTGTGAGGACGGGTATATGACAGCAAGACCAAGGGAGACACAAAGATGGCAGGAGAGAGAACAAGGATACGAAATAGGATCTAAACCACTGTCACCTTCAGATGCAGCAGGTACTAACAGCCCAATTTTTAGGCAGAGTATCATAAAACCTCACACTTTAGAGGACATTGATGATGTTCCTATTATCTAATACATCATGTCCAGCTTTCAAAAATAAAAGTAAAATGATCTATTGAAAAGCAAGAAGAGTCTAAAGGGGAAAAAGAAAATAGTCATTAGAAACAGACCCAGATATGACATCAAATTTAGAATTATCAAATATAGTTAATAAGTAGGAATGGTTGGGTTGTCTCTGAAGAGAGACCAATAAGCTAAGAAAAAGGGTTTGGCATATATCTCAGTCGTAGAGCACTTGCTTAGCATGCACGAGGCCCTGGGCTCAATCCATAGCACTGAAAAATAATCTAGAAATATTTCAGAAGATATAATCCAAAGCAAAACCACTACAATAGAAATAAAGACTGTTTTCAGGCTATGTGTGGTCATTTAAGGTGTGATGGCACATGCCTGTAATCCCAGGGGCTGAGGAGGTGGAGGCAGGAGGATCATGATTTCAAAGCCAGCCTCAGCAAAGCAAGGTGCTAAGCAACTCAGTGAGATCCTGTCTCTAAATAAAATACAAAATAGAACTGGGGATGTGGCTCAGTGGTTGAGTGTTCCAGGGTTCAATCCTCAGTACCCCCCCCCCAAAAAAAAAGAACTAGTAAACTCAAAAATATCCCAGTAGAAACTTCCAAATTTAAAAGAAAGTGAAAAAAATATTAAGGAAAATAAAAATATTCAAAAATTAAAGAAATTTTCAAAATATGTAACATGCACGTGATTGGAATACTAAAGGGAATGAAAAAGAATGGAGAAGGAGGGATATTTGAAGGAACTAAGGCTGGGCATTTCACAAAATGAATGGTAAACAACAACTTCAGGAAGGTCAGATCAAAAAGCAACATAAATATCACAATGGCTTTTTTTTCCAAAATGGCTTTAATAAAAAAATTACACCTAACCAATTATATTTACACTGTAAAAAAAATTAAAGGGGGAAGAAATTGTTTAAACAAAAAAATACACAAAACTAACAATAACAACAATCAACCCTTACTTTAGAAACAAAGATAAGAATTACAGTGAGTTTATCTGAATCAAAAAAGTATATTGCAATACTTGAAGATTAAAAAAAAAAACAAAACAACACTGTAGAAAATATAGACCTGCAAGGATGGGTATATGATAGCAACTCATGTATAGTAAAACTATCCATAAAAAGTAATGATAAACACTTTTTCAGAAAAATAACTTAGAGAACTTTATTTTTTTTTCCAGCAATACTATCCTACAGTCCAGATTCTTCAGAGATAAGGAAAATGATGGTATTCAGTTCTTACTCTCATTGACTAAACGGATCACTGTTGGATCACTGGCATACCAGCACACAAGTCCTATGGCAAGAGCAATAAAGAAATGGAATCATGCATTATAACTAAATTCAAATATGGCAGAAAAAGAAGGAAAGAAAAGGAAACAGACCACAGCAACCAAAGAAAACAGTTTCAAATATGGTAGATGTTTCCCCAACCACATCAATTATCACTTTAAAGATGAACAGCCTAAAAGTTTTATATAACAAAGTAAAGTGAAAGAATAAATAAAAAAGCAAGACCCAATTATATGCTATCTGTATATATTTATAAAGACTCACAGAAGTTTCAAGTGAAGGGATGGAAAAATACACACATTTTACTAATGGAATAAAAGCTAGAGAGATTATACTAATTTTAGACAATGGGAGTAAAGAGGGTGTTATATAATATGAAGAGTGTCAATTTTCCAATAACATATGTGTGCATCCAAAAAAAGTGCTTTAAATTATACTAGGCAAGAGCTGATAGAGCAGTAAAAAGACACATGCTTGCTCTATTTGCAGGCTTATTTATCTATTTTCAGTAACTTATAGATCTAGCACACAAAACTCAGTCAGGATATAGCTCACCTACACAGCACTTTCAATTTTTCTGTTCTAATTGACATCTACACAATTTCCATTTCATCATTAATAGCAGGACAACTTTTCTTCTAAGTTTGCAAAATCCTTAACCATTATAGAATAAATTACGTCATTAAACATACTAATTTAAAATGTTAGAATCATGTAAGGTATATATTTAGATCACAGTGAAATGAAACTAGGAAACTTTAACACAATAGAAGCTGAAAAACTCATGAAAAACTTTGAACTTTAACCAAAAATATCCCATTGCATATGGAAAAGAGAAATCTAAAAATAGATTTTAAAAATAGTTTAAATTAAATAAATATGAAAAAGCATCTGAGAAAAAAATATGAATGGCAGAGAATCTAGTACTTGTAGAGAATTTAGAACATCAAATACATATATATATTTTTTAAAAAAATCTAAAAACAACAACCTATGTCCCATTTTAGAAGATTAGAGAAAAAGAACAATTTAATTCGAAAATAAGAAGAAAAGAAATAATAAAAATTAGAGTAAAAAATTAATGAAATTGAAAATTGACAAAAACAGATAATTAGCCAAACTAACTTGGATATTTTTTTAAAGAGAGAATGAGAGAGGAAGAGAGAGAGAAAGAGAATTTTAATATTTTATTTTATTTTATTTTTTAGTTATCAGCAGACACAACATCTTTGTTTGTATGTGGTGCTGAGGATCGAACCTGGGCTGCATGCATGCCAGGCAAGCACACTACCGCTTGAGCCACATCCCCAGCCTAACTTGGATATTTTAAAAGGGTTAATAAAACTAATAGATCTTCTGCTAAGTTAACAAAGAAAAAAGAAGAAATGAATTGCCAATAACATAAACAAAGAAGGTTCATAACTACTCATCTCAAGGACATTCAAATAATTATAAATGAAGAATGTAAACAACTCTGTGCCAACATGTTTGACTATTTGAATTGTAACTGACTGATGCCTTGGAAGAGATCAACCTACAAAACACCCTGCATTTGGTTCCTGTGGCCACTGTAACTCATTTTCAGAGATTAGAACACCTTGTGTTTGATGAGTCTGTTTTCAAAGCCTTTCATACTCATGCAGGAGAAATCAATCATCGGAATGAGTCCAATAAATCCTACAAACATCTAAAGGAGGAATGCTATCAATTATGTACAATCAATTACAAATTAGAAAGTAGAGAGAATGTTTCCTCTTTCTCTGCAGCCAGTACTACCTTATTGCCAAAACCCAGCAAAGACTTATTAGAAAGAAAATCCGGAGGACTGACATGTCTTATTAACATAGATGCATATATACTCAGCAAAATGTTACCAAATCAAATCCAGTAATGGATACACCACAACCCCAAGAGATTTATTCCAGGGGTGAGTGATCTTAAAAATGTTTTGTGTGTAGCATGAGGAATTGATCAAATTTCTTTTGCTTTAGAAGTATGTATAAAGGAGAGAGAGAGAGAGAGAGAGAGAGAGAGAAGANGAAGAAGGAGGAGGAGGAGGAGGAGGGGGGGGAGAGGAGGAGGAGGGGAAAGTTATTTATTTCTTTCTATCACCTTATGAAAAATAGAACAACCACTTCCATGATGTGTATCTCTGGAAAATCCATTTTCTCACTCAACTTTTCTATTTTTCTATTTATATGTCAACACTACATGGTGAAGAATTCTTTGAGTAATCTCAGACTATTAGTCAGCTTTTATTTGCAGTGACCAAAATAACTGAGATAAACAAATGAGAAGAGGTTTTAAAATTTCCAGTCTGTAGTCTGTTGGTTCCAAGGCAGGGACGTGATGGCAGCAGGCCATGGTGGAATAGGGATCCTCAGCTCAGGGCACCTGGAAGCAGAAAGAAAGAGAAGAAGCCAGGCACGTGGCAGATGCCTATAGTCCCAGTGGCTCAGGAGGCTGAGGTAGGAGGATCAAAAGTTCAAAGAGACCCTCAGCAAGTTAGCAAGGCCTAAGCAAGTTTTAGAAGATTTTGTCTGTAATAAAATATTTTAAAAGGGCTGTTGCTAAGTGGTTAAGCACCTTGGGTTCACTCCCTGGTACCAAAACAAATAAACAACAACAAAAAAAAAGAAAAGAAAAAGAAAAAAAGAAAGAAAGAAAGAAAGAGAGAGAGAAAGAAACAGAAGGAATACAGTGTCCAAGAGGGCATATCCCCAATGACCTATTCTTCCAGCCATATCCCACTGGTCTATTGTTTTCAAAATCTCCCAGTAAAGTTATTAATCCATTAAGCAGATTAATCCATGGATCATACTGGAGACCTCATGATTCCATTTATAATGCCCCGCCCATCTGTGGACACTGCTGCTCTGGTGACCATGCCTGCATCCCGTAAGACTCTGGGTACATTCCAGAACCCAACCATCATATGATAAAAATCATTGAAATTTATATTTTTCAATGTTTTGGCTGTGTAGATTTTTTGCTTTTATACATATATATTCAAATTAATTTTTAGACCTAAAAAAATACAGATGGCTTTTACTGGGAGCTGTGGTGCACTCCCTTAATACCAACAACCCAGGAGGGTGAGGCAGGAGGATTGTGAGTTCAAAGCCAGCATCAAAAAAAAAAAAAAAAAGTGAAGTGATAAGTGAGACTCTTTCTCTAAATAAAATACAAAATAGGGCTAGGGATGAGTGTCAGTGGTTGAGTTCCTGAGTTCAATCCCTGATAACCTACCCCCCACCGCCCTGGAAAAAAAAAGAAAGATGGTTTTTTACTGGGATTACATTTATTGCATACATAAATTTTAGTGGAGTCAACATGTTACCAATATTGAGTCTTCCAAAATTTGATGTACATTGTTGTATTTAGGTCTTTATCAATTCATTTTAGTATTCTTTATAGGTCTCATTACAGACATATTGCAAATGTTTTGTTAAATTTATTCCTAGGAATTTGGTATTTTGCTACTGTAAATGACTATTTCCAATTAATTTTCCAATTATTAGCCATTAGCATCTAGAAATATGGCTTATTGTATCTTTTGACCTTGACAAATTTATTTGTGTTATTATGTTTTTCTTTGTATGTAACTTATATGTAACTTTCTTTCTTCATTGTCAACATTCAATATTTACTTTCTTAGTTTTGCTCATTGAAAGGGCTAGACAATTACATAATTTAGCCATACAATACTTGATGGAAGTGTTATAGGGGGATTGGGATAAGGAAGAGAAAGTGAGAAAGCACATGTATATGTGTACATGTAAATAATTGAAAATGTCAAATACAGCCTAGAAAGAGAGACATTGTTAAGTAAACAGAATTATTAGTGAAGAGCACAAATCACTAGAAGTGTTGAGGAGATTAAATAAAGGCAGAAGAGTACTTTATGTATAATTTAATAATACAGTTTATACTAGAACAAATATAGAATATTTATTCAAAAATGTCAATATTGATTTGGCAATAGGTAGAAAACCTAAATATAATGGTAATTAGAAAAGTCAAATACAGCTAGAGTCAGAATAGTTTACATAAAAAATTCTCACAAATTTTCAATAAAAATTAATTTTGTCTGTAATTAGCCCAGAGGTCATAAAGGAAAGTTTCTGAACTAAATTTGTAAAGCTACTAGATTCTTTAGAGCACACCTAGCATTCAAAAGGAGCCCCCAAACCCACACAGGTACAATTTACAAGAGAATAAGCCACTTGATGATGCTGTGTTTGTTTGTCTTAACAAAAGACAACAAATTGAGTGGCTAGAATAAAAGAATAAGAGCATTGCCCAGGGAAGCTAGAAGTTTGAGATGAGGATGTTGCCAGTTTGTCTTCCTTTGGGATGTGAGGAAGAATCTGCTCTAAAACGTCCTCCCATCTCCTGGTGGTTTGCTGGAAGTCATTGGTGTTCCTTGCCTTGCAAAATGATCACTTCAGTGTCAGCCTTCATCCCCACATAACTTTTGCACTATGTGTGTCTTGAGTCCAAATTCTCTGCTTTGAGAAAGACACAAGACATACTGGATTAAAAGCCCAATGCAGCATGACCTTATTATAACTCTTTACACCTTTGATGACCCCATTCCCAAACAAAGTCACAAATCAAAGATTAGGGAATTAGGACTTTTGAACATGTGGATTTTAGGCACACACAATTCAAACAATGACAGATGCTAAAGGACTTCCTATCACTTAAATTATTTTAATTTTGTGCAATTAAATAGACAAATTGATTTGGAAACTATTGAATGTTATGCACTCTAGTATCTTCTAAAATTTGAAAGACAAAATACTAATACTTGCTTCCTTTAATAGTAGACCACTCATCTGCAAGTGGGTGGTACGATTCTTACCAGCAGAAACCAACACCCTTTCCTTCCAAAGCTTATATTCTCACCACCTCTGTGTATTCCAGGGTGTTTAAACCCACGTGGTTCTCCAATCCACAACTTCTGTTGCCTCAAAAGCATTTAATGATATATCTGTGGCAAAACTATGAAATTAAAATAATGTTCTAAATATGCCCAACTAACAAATCAAAATGGATTTCAAATGTATTTCTAAAAGGAATTAAGATCCTCAAACTTTAAGTTTGCTCATACTTTTTCATGTTTTAGCACCTATACCAGAAGACTGTGATTATCCTACACTGCAAGGGCATCCAGAGCAAAGTTAGTATCCTTATTCCTTAGCATATACCAGTAAATAGGTAAGCAACTGCTGCATAAAGGATCAGGGAGGGAAAGGTCCACCTTCTCATCCCTCATTTTTGGAGAGCTTTTTGTTTCACAATCACATCCAATAACCTGGGCTGGTTTCAGAGAGTCTTACAGGCTACTTTCAATTCCTAGTATGGCTGCCAATGTCAGAGCATCCTGGCAATAGTACCTTCACCAATATAGACTCTGCAGTTTCCTTTTCTGAATTCTGACCAGATTCAACAGTGGCCCTCACTCTGGAATGGATGATGAGAATATTCAATAGTTAACAGTGCTTTATTAGCACTTCAATTATCAGAATGGCCCTTTTGTGCCCTATAAGGAGAGCAAGCTAAATGTTTGATAACAAGATTCTGAGTCAGTATCATTGATCTTCATATTGATATTGCTCTTCCTTTATAAAACACATTGCAGGGTCTACCAAGAGACAGCTCCATCCAATACAAAAGTCAATAAGCCCATGCCAGTTAGCTCTGTGGGTAATTGGGCTTGAGGGGCATCTCTTTCCCCTGTGATTCATAGGCCAGGCTACATGTTTGGATAGTCTAGGAAGCTTTCAGAAATAATGGTGGCTTTGGTTTAACATATTGCAATGAGTCCTAAATTTTGGTTCCCAGAAGGTCAGCATCAACATCTGCTGGGAAATTCTTATGAATGCAAGTTTTTAGGTACTGCTTTTATTCTCCAGGTGAAATGTGATTATTGGATACAGTAAAGATAGAGCAATATGTGTGTGTATGTGTATAACATATATGCATACATGATAATGTATATATGTATATAATATTAGCTATTTGTATATTTTTTATTTGTTTCCATTTATAATTTCATAAAGTATATGTAATGTATATGAAGTAGAAAGATAATATATGTGTGTATATGTATATACATGTTTAATGTATATAAACTCAGCAATGTAATTTTTATTCACACATACATCTCTCTATGCTGCATGGTGCCTAAATAAATGGGCATTTCAATATTTATGTGACCTTTCTTTTTCTTATAATTTGCTGTTACACTGTTGTGATATGCATCTTTGTCCACATTCATCACCACATTCACTTCAGCAGCAGCACAGACCTCCCTAAAGAAAGTAGACTTTGAACACTCATACTTCTGGTGGGATTGAAAATTTGTGCAACCACTCTGGAAAGCAGTATGGAGATTGCTCAGAAACTTAGGAATGAAACCACCATTGACCCAGTTATTCCATTCCTCAGCATATATCCAAAAGATTTAAAATCAATATACTACAGAGACACAGCCACATCAATGTTGATAGCAGCACAATTCAGAATAGCTAAACTATGGTACCAACCTAGATTCCCTTCAACAGATGAATGGATAAAGTGAATATGGTATATGTACACAATGGAATATTACTTAACCATAAAGAAGAATGACTTTATGACATGTTCCAGTACATGGATGGATCTGGAGACTATCACGCTAAGTGAAATAAGTCAAACAAAAGCCCAAAGATTGAATGTTTTTGATGATATGTAGAAGTCAAACCACAATAAAAGGGTAGGGGGAGAAGATAAGTTCAGTAGACTAGACAAAGGGGAAGGGAGGGAGAATAGTAATAGGAAAGACAATAGAATAAATATAACATAATTTTCCTAAGTATACATCTGAAATTATCTAATGGAATCTGACCATTGTGCCTATCCACAAGAACAGGGTCCTAACTGGAGTAAGATACATACTAGGGTTATGATTTTATCAAAATGGATTATACTTCTATGTATAACTAAGAAGAACCAATACAACAAATTTTTTTAAAAATAATAAAAAATGTAGATTTTGTAGGTGTGTGGACTTAGAGGAATTCTTGCCCAGTATCTTATTTGTGGCTTGCAGGGAAACAAAAGTATGGAATACCAAATGCCCAGAGCACCCAGCATGGTGGGAGGGGTGTGGTGCCTCTAATGATAGCCACAGGAGCATGTGACAACCCCCTTGCAGAGGTACATTGTAATTTTTATACCAGATGCACTTTAATGTATACCATGTATAAATATGTGCACATAACTGTGTAGGTGACAAGGTAAGAGGTGACAACTTCCCCAAAGGACAACCTGCAGGCTGTGGTCTTTCTTCCTCCCTCACCACAGTTCCTCCATAAATTACTGACGACCCCAAATGGTTTTGTTTTTGTTTTCTCCACTCAAAATGGTGAACATGTTGAGAGTGTGCTTTGGCACTAAGCTCTACTGTTATCCCAGGGCACATGGGAAAGTAAGAGCAAATCATTAAAATGTCTTACACATAACAGTGGAAGAGACACTCATTTCATCAGGTGTCTACAACTCCACATAGAAAAAGAAGAAACATGAGAAAACAAGATAATAAAGCATCACCAAAGTTCACAACTTTCCAGTGACTGAACCCAGAGTCATCGAAATGGAGGAAATGCCAAAGAATTCTAAAATTAATGGATAAAATGATTAATAAGTTAAAAGGAGAATTTAGGAATGAGCTAAAGAAGAAAATACAAGATACAGAGGACCATTTCAACAACAAAAGAAGATTCTGAAAAAGAATGAAACAGAAATCTTGGAAATAAAAAATTCAATCAATCAAGTTAAAACTTTGATTGTGAGTCACAACAATATACTAGATTAACAGAAAAAAGACTATTAGGGTTCCAAGTCATGGTAAATTAACTGGAACATTCGAATTAAATAAAAATATAAGAAACTATGGGGCTGGGGATTTAGCTCAGTTGGTAGAGTGCTTGACTTGAATGCACAAGACATTCCTTGGAAATCTGGGAATGGAACCACCAGCTATCCCTCTTCTCAGTCTAAATCCCAAAGAATTAAAAACAGTATACTACAGGGACACAGCCACATCAATGTTTATAGCACAATTCACAATCGCTAAATTGTGCAGCCAACCTAGATGTCCTTCAGTAGATGAATGGATAAAAAATAGGTGCAGCAGCAGAGCAACAAGGGCTATATTACAGAATGTTGAGAAAAGGAATTAAAGAAGATCCTAGAAGATGGAAACACCTACATCTTTTGATGGAAAAAGTATTAATATTGTTAAAAGGGCCATATTAACCAACAGTGATCTATAGATTCAATGCAAACCCCATCAACATACCAGACATTCTTCACAGTACTAGAAAAAGAAATCCTAACTTTCATATGAAAGAATAAATGATTTAGAATAGTCAAAGCACTCCTGAGCAAAGTGAGCCATGCTGTGGGCATCATAATCCCAAACTTCAGATGATACTATAGAGCTACAGTAGCAATAAGAGCATCATGCTGCCATGGAAACAGACACGTGGAACAACGGGACAGAACAGAAGACAGGGACAAATCCACACAGCTGGATGGACAAAGGTACCAAAAATATATGCTAGGGAAAACTCAGTCTCCTTAGTAAATGATGCTGGGAAAACTTCTAAGTAAATAAAAGATGCAATCTTATTCATTCCCTTTCTATTTCCCATTCACTTATTTCTATCTGTATTTTTTATAATTCTCACAGTTTAATTTGTTCTGCCTTTTCTTATTATATATATATATATATAAAATGTTACACTATTTCTTTGAGTCCTTTTATCCGTCTTTATTTAATTAATTTATTTATTTGTATTTTATTTTAGTTTTTGGTACCAGAATTGAACTCAGGGGGTACTTAGCCACTGACCATACCCATTATTTATTTATTTTTTAAATTTTAAGACAAGGTCTTGCTCCATTGCTGCGGCTGACCTCAAAGGTACCATCCTCCTGCCTCAGGCTCCTGAGCCTATGGGCTGACAGGTGTGTACTGACATGCCCAGCATTTCCTTCTTTTAGAATTCACATGTACAATAAAAAAGTTTTCTGAGTGTGGGTTTTGCTATATCCCTAACACTGTGGTAGGTTATTTATTAATTTTCATTTGTCCTAAAGAATTTCCTGAGTTTCTGTGTGATTTGTTATTTGATCCATTGATTATTTATCGATGTAATAATTTTTACATCTATATAAATATTCTAAATTTGTTTTTGTTAATAATTTCTAAAGTTATATCACATTATTGTGACAATATAATTTGTGTTATTTCAATATTTTTTAAGTTTATTTAAACTTGTTTTTTACATAATCTAACAGGTAGCCTATTTTAAGTGCCCTTACGAGTGTTTTTCTGCAGTTGTTGGATGGGCTGCTTTACAGACATTGCTTAGGTTATTAGGGATATGGTGGTCAATCCCTCTCACTGATTTTCTGTTCAGTGGTTCTTTCTATCCATGATTTAAAGTGAGGTATTGAAGTCTCCAACTGTTATTGTCGATTAGTCTAGTTCTCTCTTCAGTTCAGCCAGCTTTATAATTTATTCATTTATTTGTTCATTCGTTTTTAATTTATGGTTCTGGTGCTTCAACCCAGGGAAAGCTAAAACTTTTATTTCTTGATTACACTTGTTTTCTTCTCCCAGTATCTTTCTATGGTTTGAGGAGTTTGTTGTCAGGACTGTATATATTTATAATTGCTGCATCTTCTTGATTTACTGGAAGTTTCATCGCAATATAATGTCTTTCTTCATTACTTAAGATGTTGTTAAAGCATATTTTCCTGATAACATAGTTACTTCATCTCTCTTTTAAGTATTGTTTGCAAGGATTTTTTTTCATATACACTTTTGTTTTCAACCTATTTGTTTAATGGACTTTAAAGTGAATGTCTTATGAACAGCATGCAGTTGGGCCATTTTCCTACTATTCTTTCCATTTTGAATAGTTCTGTATATTTACAGCTAATACCAATAAAGAATGATATATTTCTTCAATTTTGTTATTTATTTTCAATATACATATGGTCTTTTTGATCCTCAATTCTTCCCCTGCTGACTTTCTTATGTTAAATAGATATTTTCTTAAGAGATCCTTCTGATTCTCCAATCTTTTTATCTATATTTCCTGAGCTATTTTCTTAGTGTTCTTTAATTGTTTTATTATTTTCTTAATTTATAGCAATTTTATTTGTATTTATACAAACTTAACTTTAGTAACATACAAAAATATTGCTCCCAGGTATATCTACCCTTCAAAATCTATGCAGTTAATATCACAGATCACATTTTTGCATGCAATTCGCTCATTAGCTTAGATTAATAATTACTGATTTACATAATTTTCTTTCAAATCAGAAGGAAAAACACAAACAAGGATACGTTGGCCTTGCCTTTTGCACTCACCATGCAGTTTGTCCCCAGGGTTAACTCTCTTGTGTCCTTTCTAGTGTCCAAGGGTTGTTTGGCCAGAGAGAGGATTTCTTGAGCTATTGTCTTCTGAATTCCAGAACTTCTCATGAAAATGTTGTTATTATTTGTTTGAGAATCTCTTGCACCTGGTTACTTACTTCCCCCTTGCTGCTTGCAAAATGTTTGTGTTTTCAATGATTTAAAATAATATGCTCCAGTGTCACTATTTTGCCCTACATGGAGTTCATTTAACTTTGTTCATATGTACATTGATGTTTTTAATCTAATTTAAGGCATCATTTCTTCCAAAGATTTATTTTGTTTTTATTTCTTCTCTCCTTTTGGATCATCTAGTGAGTAAATTTGTACAGGACAAATCCAAGATTTTTGCTTGGCTAAGTTTCCAAGTTGCTAACTCTTCACTGATTCTCTGTTTTGTTTGATATCCTCCTCGGGCTTTCTCTTAATTCTTTATACGTGATTCTATATCTTTGCACATATTGTTATTTGCTTGGTGACTTTCAGAACTCACTCTGCTAAGTCTGTACTTGTTGTGATCTGGCCCTGGAAGTCTTCCCTTCCATTAGCTTGACAGCCACTGACTAGTTGGAGAGATCCTGAATTCCTGGTGCCATAGACCCTCCAGTCTTCTCCTGGGCTGTGTACTAGGATGCACCTTCAGTTCTCACCAGGTCATTCACAACTCCGCCCCACCATTCACTTCCTGCTTCCAAAACACAACCATAACTGAAGGTGAGAACAGAGGTTCTTGCCTGGCCTGCCCTGAGGAGGTTGTGCTTCTATGTTCCTGGAATACATTGGCAGTTGGTAGTCTATTGTTATCCCATGTCATCTGTCCCCTAGGCAGGCACATTGGAACAGCAGCCTGTAATGATGCCACAAATAGTCCCATCCACCCCTGGAAGCCCCTTACGGAAGCAGCGGGTCCACATTCTACCAAATGAAGATGATCTGATCAATGGACATCAGCCATCCTGACCGGGATCCTCAGGCCAGTCAGAACCAAGAACTCATGACAGATCTCTGTGAACAAGGTCTGGCTCCTCTTGGTGGTAGAAGGAACACAGGAGGCTATGTCCAGGGATTCTCATGAACTGGGCTGAGGAGGACGGGATGGAAGGAAGTTAAAACACAACCAAGTACCATGTTCTCATCAGAAATTAGCCCTCTTTAATGAACTTAAGCCATAAAGGAGATAGGCCAAGAATCCGAGCTACGCTGCCTGTGAAAAGCACCATTATTTCCTTCCAGGTTCTCAGAGGCCATGGCTGACCAGGGCTGGCCTAGAGGGGCCTCTGCAAATAACCTAGTTTTCAACAATTTTCATTCTAGTTTTGATTAATGAATTTTATTATAATGTTTTAAAGGTCTGGCATAATTTCCTCCTTATAAAAATAATACAAACTCATTATTGAAAATCTGCAAGATGCACAAATTTGGAAAGGAATAGAACCACTTACACTGAATAATTAACTATTATTTCTAGTTAAGCACTATTCTTCCTATCCTTTTGTTTATATAACCATGACATTCTCTAGATAGAAGTTTGCATAATGCTAATTTTCACTTAAGAAAGTGTTAGCCAGAGTATTTTTCTATGTTAATGAGCTTGTTTAAAGTCTAGCTGATAGCTATGTATGATGTAATGTTATGTAGACATTGGTGTTCAGTTGTCATAAAAATGTATCAGTCCATATATTGTAATTATATAATATTTGATCTATGGATATAAGCATTTAATATTTCCATTATATTGTACACTTAGAATATTTCTATTATTTTACTTATGAAATGTGACATTGTTATAGACCAAATTGTGTCCTTACAAAATGTATAGGTTGAGGCCCTAACACAAGCACCCAGAAAGTGACTTATTAAATATATCATTAAGTTAAAACAAGGCCATTAGTGTGGCATTATTCTCACAAAACTGGTGTCCTTGTAAGATCAGCAAATCTGGATACACAAGGAGAAACTGGGGGTGTGAATTCAGGCAGAGATTTTGTGAGGACACAGGAAAGCAGGCAGCCTCAAGTCAAGCAAAGAGGTGTCAGGACACCAAAGGAACTGACGCCTTGCTCTTGGAGGTCTAGCTGCCAGAACTTGGATAAAATAAATTTATGCTGTTCACACTGTTCAGTATGTGGTACTTCCACAAGGAAACCCTAGAAAACTCATACAGCAGTGTGATGGAGTCCTCTGTCCATTTGGATAGTCAGTGGTCCACTCATGATGCATAGTGATGACATTTTTGGTGTGAAATATGACCTCTGAAACCATTAGAAATGGCACTTACTAAAACACCTGTAATGTATCTTCATTACCCATGTTTCATATGATATCATGCTTGAAATCGATTACTTCACACAGTTCTTCCTGACACTCTGAGAAGAACTTTAATGAATAACGGTAGTGAAAACTATCCCTGGTTCTAAGCAGTTCCAGTATCATGTTCATTACCCCCAAATGCAGACAGGAGAGGGGCTCTTACTCCTGACAGGCATCCCCGGGGAGGCTGCATGCCACACCCTCTTTTCTGCCAAGGCACTCCCACACAAAGACCAGACCTGCTGCAATACAAAAGAAAAGTTGATTTTACATCTCTTTTGATCCTCCTGGGATGTTAAACATATCCTGACATATTTAACTTGGAAAATATTAACTGGTTGTACCAAACAGTAGACAGCATATTAGTTCAAGAGTGCATAATGAAAAAATAAATAAAAAATAAACAAAAAACATGTAACGGGAAAACCTTAAAGCAAACTGCATGCTAACAAGGCAGGAGACCTCATTGAAGATGTTGTCTCCAGCTCCACTTGTCCAGAACTGGAAAAAGGGGAGTAAGACTCCAGAATACACCAAAAATTAGTTATTAAAAATAATCTTAAACTATATAACTCTGTAGGTAAGTGAAAAGAATAGGGAGAGAAGAAGAACCCAAAAGCCAGGAGGGAAGAAATACAGAAGAAGGAAAAGTGAGGTGAGAAAGACAAAGGGGGAAACTATAAAATGAGAAGGAAACAACAGATATTGATAATAAATCCAATTAACATAAAAATAGGTCAAATTGGGCTAAAGTTCGCAATATCTAATCATTGCGGAGGACTAAACCAATCAACATGGAAGACAATACTAGTGAAATCAAAACCAGTCTCAAAATAAAATAAAGAAAGGCCTGGGGATGTTGCTCAGTGGTTATGCACCCTTGGGTTAAAACCCTGGTGCCAAAAAGAAAATAGAACTAACGTAAAAATCTTGGAATTGCTCAGGCTCCAGTGTTGGTCCAACAGCCTGGCCCAGCTCACCTCAGGGCGAGCACAGGCGGCTCTGACAGCTGGGTGACCCACCTGGCAGGACCACAGCCTTCTCATGTGGCTCAGGGGGAGGGCTCTGGAATATTGCAGACCAGAGGCTGAACCTCGCCCAACCTTGGGCAGCAAGGTCTTGTGCTCATGTGGAGAAGAGCACACAGGGATCTCCACCCGGGTCCCCCTGCCCTTCTGCAGTGGAGGTAACTCTGAAAGGGCACTTGAGAGCCCTCTGCTAGTGCAATGCAGACTGCAGAGCTGGGAGGGTTTAATGATAAAGCTTCACTAATAATATTATGGTTACAACTAAAGAAGTAAAGTCAATTTTTTTCCAATAATTATAGAATTAGCTACTGAAACATTTAGAATCCTGTCTGTTCCCTTTAGGATAGGTATCTTAAAATTACTTACATGAGTCTTAGTTTTAATTTCTTAGAAATATAGTTTGTCCAAATTTAGACTAGAATCAGAGGGCTCATGTACCTGGTTTCATTTCCAACCTGCAAAATTCAAAGACAGTGTGATGTTGTAGTGAGTTTCAGAGGCTGACATGGACCTGACACTTGGATCTGAGGAGAGGATAGACATACTCTTGGAAAAACACCAAAGTCGTGAGGTGCAAATACAAACCAGGTGGTGCTTTTAGGTCCAGGGCAATCGCCAGATACATTGCTCAAGTTATGGGCACCCATCTTCAGAGGTGAGTGGAAGAGGAACTGAACTTAGGAAGGAAAGAGCTTGCTGTCTCAGCTCAACTACCCTTCTTCCTCTCTGCTCCCCACCCAGGAGAAATGACCAGGCTGTGAGCCAGTGATCCAGCAGACCTGTTCCTTGTACTGCCAAACTGAATCTCCTAATGATTTGACAAGGCCTTTGCCTTTGACAGGATCTGTGCCTGTGATATTGCAACTGGAAATTTCAAACCCAGTGCAGCGTTTATGGTATTCCCAAGGAGTTTCTAATTGGGTGCCATTTTAAAAAGCTTATCTAAATGAAGATTATCATAGTTTTTCTTTGTCTACACCTTCCTCTAACATATTGATATAAAAGAGTGTGAAAATGATATGTATTTTATTTTCTTAGTAATAGTTTCCTGCTAAATAGATTTGGGTAGGGATCACAGATGGTAAGTCTCCCACTGAGGAAATGCCACTCTCCCCAATCTGTGGGTGAGAAAAGCAGACATCTTGTGTCAGGCATCTAAGATGCTGCTGCTTTGAAAATACCCACGGCCCCATCTGGTTTTCATTGTGGTGATGTTGCACTCTCAAATTGAACAGATGGATTCTTAGATTAATAAATTAAAAGGACCAGCTGATGTGTTGGGTCCCAGTATTTTATCAACTGCAAGGTGTAAAGAATGGGAAGTAAGTGAGGCAATATTTCTGACCTAATTATTATCACCTTCAAGGACACCGAAAGCATCAAGTAGTTCAAAGGAAATAATGAGAAACTTTCATTATACATCAAACGTCAGCAAACTTTCCAAAGGCTAAGATAATTTTTCTGACTTATTTTAAGATGCTATGTTAAAAATTAAAAAGAGATATTAAATAGTAGTAATAAAACAAAATATACTGTGTCCATGAAGAAAAATATAACTATGAAAATTAAAGAGTAGTGTTAATGTATAATCTGTCATCTGGTTGTTATTAAATCATTCATTTGTTCACTCAAAAAATGGTCATTGAACATCTGTTTACAAATCTTCCTCAAACACTCTCCCCACTTGACTCTTCATGAATTTATGTCCTATAATTTAACTACATTGAACTAATTACTGTCCTTGGAAATCACTATGCCCTTTTCGATTTCTAAATATTTAAGTATGTTTTAGTTTGGAATACTCATTTTCTCATCTAGCAATTTCTAATCATTTTTAGTATCTTGTTCAGTCGCACATCTGTGACACCATCTAAAGTTCCTTAAAGCAATGAGTGTGGCTTTTGCTATGTTTCTAAAAATAATCTACAAGTTAGCAAATGCAACTATGGTGGAGAGCTTCAGGAAGTCATGGAAGATACCCAGAGGCCAACCGAATCCTTACACATTGACAGTTGAAAAATTGAGGAGAGAAAAGTCTGTGGTGGAAAACTAAGCTTGGAGAAAGGGGAACTTCAAAAATCACAAAGAACTTACACATTCAAATTAGCGTCTTGGATGACTTTCAGGAGAACACTGCATCCGTGAAAAAGAGACTTGGAATTCCCCCCAGAGAAAAAAGCAGGACTGGGGAGGCTGAGTCAAGATGCATGGGCAGGGCCCCGGGGGCAGGGAAGGGCGGGAGGCAGAGCTGCTTGCAGCATCTGAGCTAATAAAGCCTCTAACTACCTACATTACAGGCAGGTGATTCACAGCCACTGTACCTTTCAAGCCCATTAATGCCCTGTTTAAAACATCCAGGAGATGGATTACTGCCCTAACTACTTTGAACACTGGATTTACGGGGAGGATTTAGTGGAATATTCCCTTCTGCAATAAATCACACTATGAATATTGATTGTCCTGCCCTCTACTTATCTAAAAGTTTTATGTGGATTATAAAAAAACGCAGTGACTGTTTCAGTGGAAGGGTTTGGAGGGGAAGGATCTTGTCGAGAAAACAAATCTGTGGACGTGTTCTAAAATATGCGAGGCCAGTGTTTATACAGTGAGGGATGAGGAGGAAACAGGGCGCTGCCGATTTGGGACCAATTTATTAGACACTGTTGAAGTGCTAAACTACCTTAAATCAATAGTATGCAAGACAGCAGAAGGTTGGGCGTAATAAGTCATCATCTTAATGAAATATAGATTATTCCAAAACTATTAAACAAGCAGTTGGTGTCAGGAAAATTGTTCACTTTTTCAGAGCTAAACAAAACCATCTATTTCAGAGGAGAGAAATCAATAGACATCCATGGCCTGCCATGTTGCTTGAAAATATAGATTAATCTATAGTTAAAACGCCTCATTGACAACTGGTTGGGTCATACTCGTCTTTGTGGCTACTTCTGAAAAATATGAACTTTCTCAGTTGAAGAAAGGTATAAAAGGAAATATTTCCCCCTTCCTCATCTTCATTTGTCTCCCCAGTTTTTCTCTTCTCCCTCTTTTCTGCCATTTATGGAGCACCTGTTATGTGATAATACATACTGTCCTGGGTGATCTGTGAAGATGATCTTGCTTAGTATTTTAGATGATGCTGAGCAAAGGGTGCTGTCATCTGTGACACTCACTAGGAAACAGCTGAGGTGGTGGGTGGCTCCTGGTCTCCAGCTTGCAGGTTTAGAACACGGAAATTAGCCGCCACAGTCGCCTGTGCCAGATGCATTTATAAATGTCCTCCTTATCTCAGTGTATCCTACTGCCTCAGCTTCTCTGGGGGACACTGACCAGAGCAATAGAGGTTCAGAACAATCCTGTCATCAGGCTGATGTTCAACTTTGAGCAAGTGCAGAGTTGAGCTTGGAGGGCAGATCACTTCTGAATGGGCCATGTTTTGGGTTTGGAGATCTAGAGAGCATTGTTCCTCAGTGAGAACCAGCCCACTCACGTGGTCATCAAGATGTCATGCATCCAGGTCAACACCACATATTCTCCTGACTTCCTGGTATCACAAGGGACATTTTGAAGAGAAAGTTTGGAGACTTTTTTTTGTCTTAGTTTTAGCACAGGGCTTTTCACATAAACACTCAAAATGTGAATTTTTGCTAAGAGCATAGACACTGAAATCCACTATGAAAGTCTCACATCACTGAAAGGAACAGGAAGGACCTCCCAGTTCCTTTTCTTTGTCATTGGGGGTTTTCTTCCCAATACATTCTATTTTCTTGCTCACTTCTTGAAGGATTTTGCAGTAGACACCATTTCCATTACCTAGCTGATAGATGGTATAGGCTTCCATACATACATTACTCAGGAACTGGGCAATATTCATTGAGTTCCTATAGGGTAGAAGACATAGTGCTCTTCTATCATGATGGCCACATTATAAAGTGTATTGCTTTATTAACACCTCCTTTCTAAGACAATCAAATAGCATTGCTTCTTGAATTCAAGTAAGGGGAAGTTCCAGAACTTGATTCAACTTCTTATGATTGAGACTTTGAATCTTTTTAAGGGGTTTCTTAAAGGTCCTGGTGAACTCACTTGGACCCTTGATAATTCTAACATTCCCTCCTATGACTAAGTTCACTTATTCATTGTTACAAAGGAGTTGACATTGCAATGATCTAGTTGTGTGGCCTCAGCCAAGGTACTCCTCCTCCTTTTTTATTCATCTCCTCTTTGCAAATGGAGAAAACAGTAAGAACTGCAGAGTCATGAACTTGAAGCAGTCCAGTGACACTCAGGAGGCTGTCACCAGGAGATATACACTTACCATTTCAATAGTTTCTTCCCAGCTAAGTGATCCCAGAATTTTGTGACTCTAATAAAAAACATTAGCTGGCAAGGTTTAGTTTTCAGTCCTACCAGAACACAGAGGAGTAAGGTACAAATGAAATTTTCCCCTGATTTCTCAAGGCTGCTAAATAAAGCCAGAAACAATGAGCAGTGGGACTTTTCACAAGTATTGGCAATACCTCAGCCCACATGTCTTTCCTAAAAAGCCACCGATCTCAGCTGTGTGGCACAGCTTCACGCTCAAAGTTTTGCACACAGCTGGAACCCCAAGGAAGGAAGAATCAAATGACTAACATTTAACATCCAGTGAACATCATAATTTTCAAAACTCCCTGCCTAGGAGGACTCAGACTCTGGATAATAAATGTAGGAAAGCAATGTGGCACTTCAAAAAAATCAATGAAAATAACCCCTTGAAGACCTAGTTTGTTTGGAAAAAGAATAGTTAGTGATTCAAGGAAGGTTTTAATTCCTCTGTTCTTCTCTGGGCAGGTTTTTCAATACAATCATTATCATCATGAACACCATTTTAGAAAATTATGAAAATTTATTTTATGCAGAAACTCTGTATTTTAGTGCTTCTGACCTACTCTATGGAAACATAGGAAACTGACTGCTGATACGAGGATTTCAGGTAGTGAGTTGACTCCTGCCTTTGGACATGCCATGAACCACATCTGCAATTCTTTCCCCCTCTTCCTAGCTTGCAAAAGCTCACCTTTCATGTCTTCTAAGAAGCCACCCAGAAGGCTTCTGCACAGACAAGCCAAAATTTTGCCCTCTGGTGTTTTATTTGCTTGTTTGTTTGTTTTTTATATCTACATTATTAATGATGAACTTTTGTTAAGAACTCAACATTTGCCAGGCATAATCCCAGTGCCTTAGGAGACTGAGGCAGGGGATCAAGAGTTCAAAGTCAGACTCTGCAAGTTAGCAAGGCACTAAGCAACTTGGGGAGACCTGGTCTCTGGACGAAAAGAAAGGAGAGGCTGGAGATGTGGTTCACTGATTTAGCATCTGTGGGTTCAATTCCTGGCACAACACAACAAAACACATTTAGCATTTTCCTTACATTGTATAATTTAATCCTCACAAGAGCTAATGTGCTACCATCTCCATGGTACAATTGGGAAAGCCTAAGTACCTTGACTTATTTGTCTAAAGTCACCTTGTGGAAGTGATAAACCAGATTTTAATCCAGAAATAACCCAGTCCCTGATTTGCCTCGGCACCTTTTCGCAGAGTTCCTTTTCCCCACTTGATGAGTGTTCATAGTTATTCAGACCTGCAGTAGTCCAAGAAGTTTGAGCTGAGACAGCAGTTGGTCCTATCAGATCACACACTGGCCATGTCGATGGAGATCACTAGACTGATACACTTGTAGGCATGTGTTCGAAGTTAGATTCTGTTCTATAGTTTTGCAGCCTTGAATAATTTAACTAAGCTTTGAAGTAGAATTTTCTTATCTGTAAAATCAAAACAAAACAAAATAACTGCTCACACATATACGCATTTTCCCTTACTGTTTTGTGAGGGTTAATTGTGTTGGGTGCAGAGCAGGCTGAACTGTGTTGTCTGCAGGGCAGGCTGAACAGATGTTTACTGCAAGATAGCCCATGCACTCAAACCCCCTCTATCTGGTCCTTTATCACCTGTTTGCCTCAAGTCTGAACATTCAACCCTGCTTAAGGCTGAACACTTAACCCCCCCTTGGGCCAACAAGGCAGCTTGCAGACCCAGAGGCCCCATTAGATTTGGGCTATAAAAACTCCCTCCTGCCAGGCCCCCTCTCTCTTGCTCTTTCACTCTTGCTCTCTCTCTCTCTTGCTCCCTCTCTCTCTTGCTCTTTCTCTCTTGCTCTCTCTCTCTCTTGCTCTTTATCTTTCTTATGCGCGCTCTCTGTCTCTCTCTTGCTCTTGCTCTCTCCCTGTTCATCTCTTCTCATTTCTCTCTCTCTCTTTCCTTCTTTCCTTTCTCTTTGTTGCACTGCTGCAATAAAGATCTTTTGGTTGCTCCGAGTGTTGTGGTCACTTTCCTTTCAAATTGGGATATCAAGGAAAAGTGATTGAGAGACTCCATCTTCATAGCTATAAGGATGATCATAGCTGTCCCTATTATCATTACAATTACAAGAGATGTCAAAACTAAAAGAAAAATCAATTAGGAAATCTGAGTCCAGCAAAATAGTCTAGTCACTTCCAGATTCCACATGATCTTCTTACATGTTATTCTTCTTAACTTTCATATTAGTGTCATGGTTCACTCATGACCAACATGTGCTAAGGGGCTACTATAGACCAGGTTCTAGTTGAATGAAGGGCTTGTCATTTTTTAGATTTTTCTTCCATCCTTTTGCTGACTACTGAATAAAACAGAGGTGTTCCTTATCACCTGCTTAGAACCATGCTTGTTTCCTTCCTATATATGTTTAAAATTATCTTGTCAGTTGATTACTTTGTCTCACTGTCCCCATGGATGACAGAAAACTCATCATAGTTGCTAGCATGTTAGTCATCCAATCAATATGTTAAAAAAAATAGCATGACTTAAAAAGTTACCAGATAAAAGGAACCATAATATTTAACCAAAATCAGAAGATGCATATGAACCATGAATTATTGCCTACAGAAAAGCTAAAAGAATCAGATAAGAAAAAATGAAGGAGAAAGTTAAAATCGTAACACAAAACGTGTCCTCCCCCCAATGTTTATGGAAATCATCAAACTGTAGTGATATTATTTAGTAATGACAATTAGATAGGAGAGGACAGGGGCGTAGCTTAAAAGTAGAGCACTTGCCTAGCAGAATCTAGGCCCTGGGATCAATCCTAGCACTGCAAAAAACCAAGTAAGTAAACAGGGAAAGGGCTGATGGCTGAAGTGGCTGAAGACAGTAACAGTCCACTCAGAAGGAGCAGGATGGGCCCACCTTCTGTGATTTCCCACCCCTTCAACACACCTCCTTCCCCACTAATGTTAAGTCACTGCCATGATGGCTTCTGACACTGCTGAGGTCACCTTTCAGTACTGTGGGTCACAGTAGTTTTTAAAAATGTCTTCATTATTATATGTTTTATTTTTTAATAACATCATTTTTATGAAAGAAGATACCTTTTTTAAATGAAAAATATGTCTAGATTTCAAAGCTGATAAATTCTGAAAGCTAGGAATAAGCAGTACTGTCATATTCTTAATTGTAATTTTCTGTATTTTTTTTTTTCAATTGAAAACCACAAAGTAAATGAAGTCTCTGAGGCAATTGAATGAAAGAGCCCCCGTGGTCTCCTGACTGTATTTACATGCCAGACATAGGGACAGATCAGGGGAAGTGAAGGTGGCTTGAAGCACTGGAACTCAGTCATACAGCCTGTGCAGTGACCCATTCCGCACTGGTGACCCAGCATTATGTCTGCATTTGTTTACGTGTCTCTCACACCAGGATCTGAAGCCCTCAGGACAGAGACGTCAGTCACCATATTTCACATTTTTAGTTGTGAAGACTCAGCCTTGCCATCTAATAGCACTGTGTCCTTCCTAATGAGAATGATTTCTATTCTTTCCCCATATGTAATATATCATGTTAAGCTCTGAAGTGTGAATCCTGTTTTCAGGTGACCGAGATCCTCATACAGTTTCAGTCATCTGGGTATCCTGCAAAGAGAATCAGGGCTTCAGAATCTCGCCATATGCTTCACTTAATTACTTGCCAATTCACACGGCTGAGTTCCTCGTGGTGTTAATGGAGCCCTTGAGAAAGCTGAGGGAATGGTTTGAAATGTCTTGATATTTTAATAGGTTGGCACTGGTGAGGGTTAGATGTAATTTAATCTATAGGAACTAATCGTTTCTGAAATAATGACACCTCTTCACCATCAACTGGAGAGCTATTCAGAGTGATTGGAACCTGTTTCAGCTCAGAAAAAGCTTGCTTATTTTGTGTTCTTGATTTAATACTGCAATGATTTGTTCACATTTTAATAACACCAGTGTGACACACAAAATGATGGCTAATTTACTTTCTTTTTAATATTATTATCATTATTTATTATTTGTTTTAATTAGTTATACATGACAGCAGGAACATTCGTGCACTTCAACATATCGTACATAGATGGGATATAATTTCTCATTATTCTGAGTGTACATGTTGCAGAATCACATTGGTCATGCAGTCACATATACACATACAGTAATAATGTCTGTTTCATTCTACTCTTTCCTATCCCCACAGCCCCTCTTCTCCCCTTCCATTACTTCCCTCTACCTAATCTAAGGTAATGCTATTCTTCCCTAGTGCCCTCCACCTTATTGTGAATTAGTATCTGCAAATTAGAGAAAACATTTGGCCTTTGGTTTTGTGGGTTGGTTTATTTTGCTTACCATGATATTCTCTAACTCCAACCATTTACTGGCAAATGCCATAATTTCACTCTTCTTTAAAGTTGAGTAATAATCCATTAAGTATAGATGCCTATTTTCTTTATCTATTCATCTATTGAGGGACACCTAGGTTGGTTCCATAGTCTAGCTATTGTGAATTGAACAATATAACATCTATAAACAATATAACATCTATAAACAAGGATGTGCATGTATTACTGAAGTATGCTGATTTTAAGTCCTTTGAGTAGAAACCAAGGAGTGGAATAGCAGAATCAAATGGTGGTTCCATTCCCAGTTTTCTGAGGAATCTCCATACTGCTTTCCATAGTGGTTGCACTAATTTGCAGTCCCACCACCAATATAAGAGTGTACCCTTTTTCTTTTTTTTTTTAATTTATTTTTTATTGGTTGTTCAAAACATTATAAAGCTATTGACATATCATATTTCATACATTAGATTCAAGTTGGTTATGAACTCCCAATTTTACCCCAAATACAGATTGCAGAATCACATCGGTTACACATCCACATTTTTACATAATGCCCTATTAGTAACTGTTGTATTCTGCTACCTTTCCTATCCTCTACTATCCCCCCTCCCTCCCCTCCCATCTTCTCTCACTACCCCATCCACTGTAATTCATTTCTCTCCTTGTTTATTTTCCCATTCCCCTCACAACCTCTTATATGTAATTTTGTATAACAATGAGGGTCTCCTTCCATTTCCATGCAATTTCCCTTTTCTCTCCCTTTCCCTCCCACCTCATGTCTCTGTTTAATGTTAATCTTTTCCTCCTGCTCTTCCTCCCTGCTCATGAAATTCATATGGAAAAATAAAAGACCCAGAATACCAGAGTGTACCCTTTTTCACCCCATCCTCACCAACATTCATTGTTGCCTTTATTCTTGATGATTGCCATTCTGACAGGAGTGAGATGAAATCTTAGTTTTGATTTGCATTTCTCTGATTGCTAGAGATGCTGAATACTTTTTCATATATTTGTAGGTGGATTTCTTCTTCTGTGAAGTGTTTTCTAAGTTCCTTAGCCCATTTATTAATTGGTTAGTGTGTGTGTGTGTGTGTGTGTGTGTGTGTATGTGTGAAGATTTTTGAGTTCTTTACAGATCCTAGAGATAAATGCTTTATTGAAGGTGCATGTGGTGAAGATTTTCTCCTAATCTGCAGGCTCTCTCCTCATGTTACTAGTTGTTTCTTTTGCTGAAAAGAAGCTTTTTAATTTGAATCCATCCCATTTAATGATTCTTGATTCTATTTCTTGTGTTTTGGGAGTCTTGTTAAGGAAGTCAGATCCTAGGCTGACATGGTGAAGATTTGGAGCTATTTTTTTCTTTTATTAGGCGCAGGACTTCTGTTTTAGTGTCTAAGTCTTTGATCCACTTTGAGTTCATTTTTGTGCAGGGTGAGAGAGAGGTTTCATTTCATTTTGCTACATATGGATTTCCAGTTTTGCCAGTACCATTTGTTGAATAGTCTGTCTTTTCTCCAGTGAATGTTTTTAGCATCCTTGTCCAGTATGAGATAACTACATTTATGTGGGTTTGCCTCTGTGTCCTCTATTCTGTACCATTGGTCTACAAGTTCATTTTGATGCCAATACCAATCCATTTTTGTTACTATAGCTCTGTAATATAGTTTAAGGTCTGGTATTGTGATGCATTCTGCTTCACTTTTCTTGTTAAGGATTGCTTTAGCTATTCTTGTTCTCTTATTTTTCCAAATAAATTTCATGATTACATTTTTATTTCTATGAATAATGTCATTGGAATTTTAATAGGATTTGCATTAAATCTGTGTAGTGCTTTTGGTAGAATGGCCATTTTGACAATATTAATTCTGCCTATCCAGGAGCATAGGAGATCTTTCCATCTTCTGAGGTTTCCTTCAATTTATTTCTTTAGTGTTCTAGAGTTTTTGTGGTAGAGGTCTTCCACCTCTTTTGTTAGATTGATTTCCATGAATTTTATTCTTTTTCTTTTTATTTTTTTGAGGCTATGGAGTAGTTTTCCTAGTTTCTCTTTCAGTGGATTCATCGCTGATGTGTAGGAATGCATTTGATTTATGGGAGTTGATTTATATCCTGCTACTTTGCTGAATTTATTTATTAGTTCTAGAAGTTTTCTGGAAGAATTTTTGGGATCTTCTAGATATAGAATCATGTCATCAGCAAATAGTGATAGTTTGAGTTCTTCTTGACCTATTTGTATCCCTTTAATTTCTTCCTTCCTTCCTTCCTTCCTTCCTTCCTTCCTTCCTTCCTTCCTTCTTTCTTTCTTTCTTTCTTTCTTTCTTTCTTTCTTTCTTTCTTTCTTTCTTTCTTTCTTT
>NW_025999949.1:32879833-32944412 GCF_001458135.2 Marmota marmota marmota | reverse complement strand
TATATATATATATATATATATATATATACATATATATGTTTGTGTGTGTGTAATTATATTAAATGCTCTAAAAGTGAGAAAAATGAAAAATGTGTTTGAGTGTTGTGATATTTTTTTGTGACAGGAAAGCAGACCAATTTTTAGATCCATATAATGAGATCACACACTCTGGGGACCACCCATAAAATAGAGGCTTGAATCCGGCTGTGTAGGATGCATTATGATTCTGCAGCAGAGGGAGAGTTTTATACCTCTGGGCATCATGTCTTCTCCATCAAGCTATGGTGTCCCCAGCAGTCACAGTCAGACCTCTCTGCAGACGTGAAACTCTGCAATACTTCTGTAGCCCATTGTGTTCCCCTATGCTCTGGCCTCATCTGCCAAGAACTTCTCCTGGAGTTCAGCACTGGACATTCAACCCAGCCTGGGATGGTTCCAGGAAGTTCTGGGATGAGGATTAAGGATAATTTGTTGTATTTGCTTGCTTCTGTGTTTCATTTTATTTAAACAACATTTATTGAATTCTATATTGTGCTAATGACCGGCTTATTGAGAGTGTCAAATATATATTAGCCATTACATTATTCATGTAACAGTTAATATATATTCATGATATCTTGAGAAACATGTAACATCTTACTAAAAACAATTTTTGAGTGTGTTCTATGTATATTCCAATTTACTATCCATTCTAAAGGTCCGTTATTGCATATCGGATATATATATTCTTTTCTATTCAACAAAATACTTACCTTAAGGCCCACTATTGAATTTCCAACACAAGGTAAAAACAAATTGAGGTCATTTCTACATATATGCATTTTCCTTCATTTAAAAAAATTTGACCAAAATATATGTTATGGTTTAGATATAAAGCACCCCCAAAAAACTCTAGTACTAATGCAGACATATTCAAATGTAAAATAATTGCATTATAAGATCCATGGCCTGAATAATCCATTTAGATTAAAGTGGACTAACTGGGTGTTAACCATAGGCAAATGGGGCATGGCTAGAGTTGGTAGGTCACACAGGTCATTCTCTGGAAAGGTATATCTTCCTCACACCCTCTTTCTCTTCCCCTCTCTGCTACTTGGCCACCATGAGGTGAGGAGCTTTCCTCCTCTGCCACCCTTATAACATGGTATTCCAATTCATTTTGGGCATAAATCAATTAAATTAGATGACTGCAGGCTGAAACTCTAAAACCATAAGCCAAAAATAAACTTTCCCCCTCTAAATTGTTCTTTCTGGGCATTTTGGTCCCAATGCTCTAAACCAGAATAACACAATGTGTTTTAAATTTGGGCCTGGCCTATACTCCTGGTATACATTGTTTTATTCTCCCAATTATAGCATGACCTCTGAAGTATCCTAAGTGAGTTTGCTTTAGGCAACTACTAGAGGGAGAGAGAAATAAACATTGTTAAGTACGACAAAAATCCAACTATCAAATAGGTGTCAAAAAGACTCCACTTAAAAACTACACTATGAAATAATAGTTTCTGAGGATATGTTCAAGGATTGGGTAAAGATATAAAAAAGCTATATAATTCAAAGAATTTTAATGTATTCAGATTCAAGGAGGAGAGGTTTAAAAAAATTATCTCTAAAATTTTTTGACAATCTTTCCATAAAAAGATTAAGACTAATTTTCTACTCTTCACTGTGGGCTGGCCTTAGTGGCTTTCCTATAATGGCTGCTGAGGTGAAAGGATTGGTGTGACCTTCAGCTCTAAGTTGGAAAAGGAATACACCTTCCCTTTCTATGAACATGTCTTTAGAGCCTTGACACCTAGTATTTCAGTGAGCTTTGCCTTGCTGTGACCAAATGGCCTGTCAGGAACACCTTAGAGGGGGAGAAGTTTATTTGGGCTCAGGGGTTCAGATGTTCAGTCCAAGGTCAGTTGTCTCCATAGCTCTGGTTCCAAGTGAGGCAGAGCATCCTGGTGGAAGGGTGTGGCCGAGAAAACCTGCTCAGGACATAACAACCAGGAAGCAGAGGAGAAACCTCCACTCACCAGGAATGAAATAGAAACCCCAAAGCACACCCCAGGGAGCTACTTCCTCGAGTCACATCCTGTCTATCCACAGTTACCATCCACTTAATCCATATCAGTGGATTAAGCTACTGATTAGGTTGTGTCTCTCAGAGTCTCAACTTTTCACCTCTGAATGTCGTTGCATCATCTCACACATAAGGTTTTTTTGGGGAAATCTCATATTTAAAGCATTATACCAAGCATGCTAAAGAGAACCCATTGTACTGAGCCTGGAGGAGGAGTCCCAGGTGTCCTTGCCCCAGTTCAGCTGAGGTCAAGTGAAACAGTGATACCCTTCACGATTCCTGTCAAAAGTCTGCATCCATGAACAAAATAAACACGGCTGCAATTGTATGAGAATAAGTGTAAGGGTCGTTGTTTATGCCAATTAAAAGATCACAACGAATCTTCATGGAGAAGGGAGATGCATGCTGGACAGTAGAAATAACCTTAGATCTCTGTGTTTCTAGAGTTGAATCAAATTTCCTTTCTAGCAGACTCAGTTTTTGACACTTCTAGGTTTTGTTTAGCCCCACCTGGACGCCTTGCTCAATGGAGAACCCCATTGTGTCCCTACACACTCTATAACCACTGTATCTCTCAGCATACCTTCTGGAGAGGGTCAGAGTTCACTACATGGGCAGCGCGAGCAGCTCCTGCAGCTCCTGTGCTCAGGTGTGATCCAGCAGGGTCCACAGTATCTGGGGTTCTCTCTGGCAATAATGATACCAAGTGAACACTGGTCATCATATGCTGCAATAGACTTCAGAGTTCAGGACCAGGGAGTGTTAACTAGAACAGCCAACGTGACTTTGCTGCTCAGAATCCATTAATCTCTTATTTAGTAACATTAACTCAAATTCACTTATTGTTCTCCAACTTGGAATGTAGGTAGATTTTCTCCTACATTTTTGGTAAATACCAAAAAAAAAAAAAAATAGAAAAGTCTAGATCAAAGTTCCATAAAACCTCTACATTCCAAGTTGGTAAATGCCATACAAGATTATTCTGTAAACCTACAATAAAAATCTAAATAAAATCATGCCCACATTTTTTTTTCTGGAAAATGTACCTACTAATTTATCACAAGACACTGGATTGCTATGATGGCATTGACTGAGGAGTGGTTGAGCCTGGAGTTTATTATATTTTTATATATTCTTTTACAAAAAAAGTAATTTTGGGGGCTGGGGATGTGGCTCAAGCGGTAGCGCGCTTGCCTAACATGCGCGTGGCACTGGGTTCGATCCTCAGCACCACATACAAATAAAGATGTTGTGTCCGCCGAAAACTAAACAATAAATATTTAAAAATTCTCTCTCTCTCTCTCTCTGTCTCTCTCTCTCTTTAAAAAAATACCTTTTTGGTATCTTAGTATTATTTTAGTGAATAAACAAAAGTGTTTTCATTAATAACAACTTCAGAAAAGTCGAAATTCCTAGGGTCCAACATGGTCTAATAAGTTTTTTACGTTACATAAGATTTCAATAAAGTTATGCTAACAGAAATCCTATGTGAAAGTGAAAGGAAGAGTGAGGGAAAAAACATGAAAGAGAGAGACAGAGAGAATAGAGTATTGTATTGAGAGTTCAGCTTCTTATTCTGTTCAGAAACTCACTGGACTGGCAGGTCTATGACCTGAACTCTAAGTGACTTCTTTCAGGGAGAATAAAAAGCATATTCCATTATCTCCCCCACCCTCTCTTGCTCACACAGAACATGAATTTGTGTCTGGGAGAATGTCATTACTGTGCCTAAAGATCACCCTTTATCATCATGACAGTGTGTGTGTGGCTATGATCATGGGAAGAGTCTAGTTTCCCAGGACAGAAGAAGGCCAATTGGGTAAGGGATTGCCACAATTTATTTAGAAGTGATTTCATTTCTGAATATTCTTCCTTTTAATTCAGTAATCAAATGATCCTTGTTATGCCATCCAAATGATAATGAATTTACTAAATCCAGATACATAAATTTTCTGAAGTACAACCAAAATTCAAAATTCAATGTTGATGTCTAGGAAAGGATCTTAAATACTCTACTTTGACTAATAAACTTATTCCATGCTCTTTTCCTAGTAAAACCTGGAACTTTGTGAGTTGTCTTTCTCTTGCTCTCTTAGTATTTTTCTCACCATTCTGCTCCATTCTTTTTTTTTCATTCATTTATCTATATGGACTACAGCTCATATGTGTCCTGCTTTTGAGTTATGTTATGATGAATAGAGCAGCAGCATTCAGTTTATGAAGCAGTAATATATATATATATATATATATATATATATATATATTTTTTTTTTTTTTTCACACACACACACACACATATATATATATATGGGGACATATATGGGGACTCCTCATTTTGGGGCCTCAAAGAAGGAGTTGTTTTATTTGATGATCTAGTATATTTGATGAACTTCATAGGGCTGGGGATTTTATGTATATATATATATATATACACACACATATATATATATACACACACATACACACACATATACATATAGATATAGATATATAGATATAGATATATTTTCATGTGTCACACGTGTCTTCCTCTGAGTTACATCATGATGTATAGAAAAGCAGTGTTCAGGTTGCACTTAATCCTAAGTTACTCCAGTAACTCATAGGGCTGCAGATAATAGATAAGTTCAGCTTAGTGCTCCTATGACTCTTTATTTATATTTGCTTATTAACACATAGATAAGGGAAAGATTTTAAATCATCAGACATATCAGCTGTTTTTCTTTCTTCCTTCCACACATGTTGGAAAATATGTGTTCTAAAGGTTTTTGGAATATTCTGTGGTATAACAGTTGGTTTTTAGACCTCACAATTCCAGGGCTTACATCAAGAATTAAGTTTTTTGCTTAAAATTCTGAGTGGGAATTTGATGATTGTCATCCCTCATCATGGGGCACTCTTGCATCTGCCTCAGGTGTGAACTCATCAGGAGACCAGAAGGTGTAGCTGATGGAAAAAATGAAGCCACACAAAACCGGGCAGGTTAGAACAAGTGCCCACCACAGGTCACAGACAGGAAGAGCACAGCTAAAGCCAGCAGAGGTGTAACATGGCCTTTTGTCAAATTCATGAGTAAAGAAGTGACTCTTAAGCAATTCTGTTCTGGATGATGTTAAATGACAGCAGCTCTTGATAACAGCAATTGAAACCCATAATTGCAAATGAACATAGCATGGGGCATTGGCTTCTATGAAGAATGGCAAAAAAGGGAATAAGAAATGTAGGGGGAATCTCATGAAAATCAAAGGCAGATCAGTAGAATAGAGGGAAGGGAGGGGAGGGGAAAGGAAAGTGCTGGGGAAGGGTGTTGGTCAACTTACACGGTTAGATTGTGGGCAGGTATGAATATGCAACAGCAAAACCCACAGTGATGAGAATGAGAATGCACCATAAAAATGTGGAAGAAAATAAATGTGGTATAAAATTTTATAAAGAGCTACATGTTGTCTATAATTCAAATTCTTATAATATTAAATTTTAAAAAATGGTGTAAAGAGACAGCCACTTTCTCTGTAAAGAGCCTGCCATTCTTGGGGTTCATCTTTAGGTTCCCTCTCCTATACTCAGGAGGCTCAGGGTACTCTGCCAAGAAGGTGCTGGAAAGTCCATAGGGAGGATCCCTGGGCACCTCGAAAGCCAGGAAATGGTCTGGTAAAAGGTAGATCATTCTAGGCAATAACTCTCAACTCCCCAATAGCTTAGAAATGGAACTGAAAAACAGCTGACCAGAGAGGTGCATCTTAGAGTAAATGCTAAAGCTCAACCTGGAGCAGCCCGAGACTTGGAAGGACTTGAAATTTGCTTACTGCAGCAGACAATAAGAATTTCTTGATCCTGAACCCTGACCAGGGTGGGGTCGGGAAGAGTGAACAAAGTGAGAAAGAGGACGAGGAAAAGTCCATGAGCTTATTTACTTAGCAACAGTTCCATTATGGTATGCTTCTTATACTGGTAGCCTGCGTAGTCCTTCTAGAAGGAATTTGTGGATGGATAGCTGCTAGCTCACTGTGAACAAGGGGAGTGGCATGGAGCAGACCTGAACACCAACCACCAAACTTTAGATAGCACTGATAAAAACCACCTCCAGGAGAGGAGAGAGGCTGCTTAGTGATTCTCAACCACAGACTGTAGGATCACAGATAAAGTCAGGTCAATGGATACCTTATTGAAGTAATGGTGAGAGGTAAAACTCCAGTGAGCTGCAACAACCAGGTAGAGAATTTTGTGCCACAGGTTGCTGCATTCACAGACCCCACAGTTGCAGACAGCCACCAAGTGCTTACATAGTGCTGCTAAGAAAATTCCCAGCAGAAGACAGTGGGCACTCAGCATTCCACAGCTGCCAGCAACAGCTCTGAGCCCTGTGCCCTATGCCTCCAACCCAACAGAAACAGCCAACAGGCATCAGACCCTCTCAACACAACTGCACAGGCCTTTGGACTGACTGACAAGCACCAGCTGGCAAGAGAACAGTTGCAACCAAGAAAATAACTCCTGTGCCAAGCACCTTTCAGGGGGTTCACAGCTGCAAATCTCAGGGTCTCATTCAGATGCATAGGCCCATAGAAGGCACTTCCTGAGGGTAATACAAAGCAGCCAGGAGAGAGCCTCATACTTACACAACACACCACACTGCATAAAAATGCTTACAGAGGAGCATTCCTCACACATCAGTCACTGTCCAGTGTGCCCAGAAATGAGCCAATCAACCTGTGACCTGCACAATGTAGACAGAGCAGTAGGACCTACAATATTTCTCATGGGGCAACCAATACTGCTTCAACTATACCACACTATCTCTACCTGAGACTATCACAACCTGCACACTATGGAATAAACAAGGGGAACCCACATTGGATCTGACAGTGAAGCTTTTTTTTTTTCTTTAGAAGAGTTCTGTTTTTGTCTTCCTCTCCCGACAGGGAGCAGTATGGCTGCTACATCACAGATAATTAAAGTTATTCCTCTGAAGCATCAGAAATATAGCAGATACTTGGAAACCAAATATTAGAGGTAGCCTCCTATAATTGTATCAAAGGTGAATTTGCATGATCACTACTTTTACACCCAGGAAAACTTAGAGATATACACAAGGAATTATGGGCATCTTCAAAAGGTCCCCAAACCTGATAAAATCCAAACAAACAAGGCTTAGGAAATAGAAAAAGAGAGAGCACTTCCAAACTCGTTCTATGAAGCCAATATCACCATGATTCCAAAACCAGGCAAAGACACATCAAAAAAGAAAAGAAAAGAAAATGTCAGACCAATATCTCTAATAAACATAGATGCAAAAATTCTCAATACAATTCCGGCAAATCTAATACAAAAACATATCAAAAAGATAGTACACCACGACCAAGTGGAGTTCATTCCAGGGATGGAAGGTTGGTTGTCGCGACCCCTCGCCGGCAAGGGAAAACACAACACAGGATTCTTCTTTCAGCAGTTTATTCAGGCCTTGAGTCATGTATCATCTTCTAGCGCCCCGCCGCCCGAACACACCCAAGCATAGCTTAATAAAGCCCCCCGCGTCCCAATCCCAAGCCGCCACGTGGATCTCTCTCATAGGGTGGTAAGGGATTGCGCGCCAACTCTCCATAAAAGGAGTTGTTTATCACAGGCCACAGTGGAAGCCGGCGCCATCTTCTAATGGCGGCCACGGTCTATAAGAATGGCTTACCACAGTTGGTTCAATATAAGGAAATCAATAAATGTAATTCATCATATCTTAAATATAAGAACCATATGATCATCTCAATAGATGCATAAAAAAGCATTCAACAAAATACAGCACCCCTTCATATTTAAAACACTAGAAAAACTAGGGATAACAGGAACATATCTCAACATCATAAAGGCTATCTATGCTAAGCCCCAGAACAACATCATTCTAAATGGAGAAAAATTGAAAGCATCCCCTCAACAAACTGGAACAAGACAGGGATGTCCTCTTTCACCACTTCTATTTAACATAGTTCTTTAAACACTGGCCAGAGCAATTAGACGAAAGAAATTAAAGGGATACGTATAGGAAAAGAATAACTTAAATTAGCACTATTTGCTGATAATATGATTCTATACCTAGAAAACCCAACAAATTCCACCAGAAAACTTCTAGACCTAGTAAATGAATTCAGCAATGTAGCAGGATACAAAAATCAACACCCTCCACTAAAAAAGGCATTTCTATATATCATTGACAAATCCTCTGAAAGGGAAATGAGGAAAACCACCTAATTTACAATAACATCAAAAAAATAAAATATTTACAAATAAACTTAACAAAATAGATGAAATACTTCTACAACAAAATCTACAGAACACTAAAGAAAGAAATTAAAGAAGACCTTAGAAGATGGAACAATCTCACTTATCCTTGAATAGGCAGAATTAATATTGTCAAAATGACCATACTACCAAAAGCACTATACAGATTTAATGCAATTCCAATTAAAATCCCAACGACATTCCTCATAGAAATAGAAAAAGCAATCATGAAATTCATCTGGAAAAATAAGAGACTCAGAATAGCTAAAGCAATGCTTAGCAAGAAGAGTGAAGCAGGTGACATCACTATACCAGAACTAAACTATACTACAGAGCAATAGGAACAAAAACAGCATGATATTGGCACCAAAATAGACTAGTAGAACAATGGTAGAGAATAGAGGACACACAGAGACTAACCCACACAATTATAGTTATCTTATATTTGACAAAGGTGCCAAAAATATACATTGGAGAAAGGATAACCTCTTCAATAAATAGTGCTGGGAAAATTGGAAATCCATATACAACTAAATGAAATTAAATCCCTATCTCTCACCATGCACAAAACTCAATGCAAAATGGACCAAATGCCTAAGAATTAAACCAGTGACGCTGTGTCTATTAGAAGAAAAAGTAGGCCCAAATCTCCATCATGTCAGATAAGGCCCCAAATTCCTTAATAAGACTCCTATAGCACAACAATTAATATCAAGAATCACTAAATCAGATTTTTTAAAAAAAGCTCTTCTCAGCAAAAGAAACAATCTGTGAGGTGAATAGAGAGTCTACTAATTGGAAACAAACTTTTACAACATGCATTTCAGATAGAACACTGATCTGTTAGACTATATAAAGAACTCAAAAATCTGAACACCAAAAAAACAAATAACCCAATCAATAAATGGCCAAGGAAATAAACAGATGCTTCTCAGAAGAAGATATGCAATCAATAAACAAACATATGAAAAAATGTTCAACATTTCTAGCAGTTAGAGAACTGCAAATCAAAACAACTCTAAGATTTCATCTCACTCTAGTCAGAATGGCAGCTATTAAGAATACCAACAATAATAAGTGTTGGCGAGGATGTGGGGGAAAAGGCACACTCATACATCGCTGGTGGGACTGTAAATTGGTGCAGCCAATATGGAAAGCAGTATGTAGATTCCTTGGAGAACTTGGAAATGGAACCACCATATGACCCAGCTATCTCATTCCTTGGTCTATATCCAAAGAACTTAAAAACAGCTTACTATAGGGACACAGCCATATCAATGTTCATAGCAGCACAATTCACAATAGTTAAACTGTGGAACTAACCTAGATGCCTTCAGTAGATGAATGGATAAAGAAAATGTGGTATATATACACAATGGAATATTACTCAGCAGTGAAAGAGAATAAAATTATGGCATTTTCAGGTAAATGGATTGAGTTGCAGAATATAATGCTATGTGAAGTTAGCCAATACTCCAAAAAACAAATGCTGAATGTTTTCTGTGATTTAAGGCTGCTGATTCATAATGTGGTGGTGGGAGGCATGGGAGGATTAGATAAACTCTAGATAGGGCAAAGGGGAAAAGAAGAGGGAAGGGAAGGGAAGGGGTATGGAGGAAGGAAAGACAATGGATTGATATGGACATCATTATCCTAAGCACATGTATGAAGACACAAATGGTGTGACTCTACTTTGTGTACAACTAGAGATATGAAAATTGTGCTTATATGTGTAATATGAATTGTAATGCATTCTGCTGTCATGTGTAACAAATTAAAATTTAAAAATATGAATTGACACTCGGGATTCTGATTATTGATGTCTCAATTTTGCAATGTTAATCTTGTCTGCTCAGCTGTTATATCATGAAAAACCACCACACCGTTATCTTGGTGTATCAATCTGTGGTGTACATCTGTTACCCAATTTCTAGGCAGTCTGGGGCAGGAGGGTCACAAGTTCAAGAACAACCAAGGCTATTTGTAAGACCCTGTCTCAAAATCAAATTAACAAACAAGCAAACCAACAAAAAAAAACAACAAACAAAGGCTGTCTCTCTATCTACTATTCTATCAGTCACAGAGCACTTTTGTATCTTATGTGAAGCTCTGGGTTTGAGCCCCACTACTATGACAATAAGAAACAAAATAATGTTTATAAAATAATAAGAAGGTGGAGGACAAGGAGAAGGAGAAAGAGAAGGGGAAGAAGGAGAAGGAGAAGAAAAAGAAGAGGAGGAGGAGGAGGATTTTGTACTCTTACTCCTGTGAGTCTGTCATTGAGGGTGGGTCTATATACTGTGCAGCGCATAGAGAGAGGTAAAACTCTAAACTCTCAGTCACTTTTGGCTCTTTCTACCAGCTGGCTCTGTGGCATTTTGGAGATCACAGGTGTGATCAGTTAGTGTCAAATAACACAGAAGCTGAGGCACCAATGTACAGATACTGCAAAAGGGAGGGAAAGAGGGGCTCATGGCAGTCACTGTGCCCACTACAATCTCTTCATCACCATGCAGACTTACAGAAATGCCCTGGGCAGTTCAGCATGACCTCAAACTTGGAGACTCCAGTGATTCTGTCCTGGGGGTGAGGCCAGTGGATTGCTGACAGAGGTGACACCTTTGGATCACTGTGGGCCACATCAACCACCACCGGGGTTATGGAGTCAAAGAATGGAGTCCTGATTTATGACTGGCTGGCCTGTCACATGTCTGCTGTCCCTGAGATGGCTATGTGCAGTGGCAAGTCTGGTGCCAGATGTCGGAAACTGAATGTTGATGAACACAACTATTCACTCCTGGTCACATTTGGCAATCATGCCTCAGGTCCCCAACAGCATTTTTCCACATTATGAGTGACAAAATTCAGAGAAAGAAATAAATCACTTATTTAATTATTTTCATCAAATATTCACCGAAGAACCATGATGTATCTAAGATTCTTCAGTATTGTCCAATTTCACCATTGTACATAGTATTCATACAGAATTTTTATTGGTATTCTCCAATAAATCATAAAGTTCTGATCAGAGATGTTCAGCATGTTTCCATAGCATTTGGAATGAACTGCCAAGTCCCAACGTGCTCTTGAGGATTGTCATATACAACATCATGGCACATCGACTGCGCTTATTCTTGTGACTTCTGTGCTGCAGGTGACCTTGGAACATAGGAAGCGATTCCTATTCTACCCCATCATGTTTTCTCTGCCTGAAGCACTCTTCTTCAGTGTGTCCACATGACCCTGCTTTAGCCTTTCCCAGGCCCCTGCTGACCTTGCCTATCCACAGTGTCCTTCCCCACCTCCAGTAGTGAACAAGGTGCAAAAGACACCCCTACCTCCAGCACCTCTGTCCTCTGCCCTCTTTCACCTTCCTCACGGTTGATATCAATGGCACTAATATATATATATATATATATATATATATATATATATATATATACCTAAATTTATACCTACTCATAAAGTCTGTGGGCTCCTTGCTGGATCTCAGCTATGAATAGATCTTGGCATGTAGGAGATGTTCAAAATTCTAGTTATATTAATTGCAATAAAGGAAGAAGGAAGGAAGGAAGAAAATAAAGAAAGAAAAGAAAAGGTCTTAGATTCTAGTTTAACAAATGTGGGAGAAGATGATGACAGGTCACAAGCCTCACCACAGCTTCCTGCTGTTTTCCATATGATCCCATCACCTCCCACTTGAATGAAACCTGACTCTCTCCTAACAAGGCTGCAGCCCTCAAGGGTGGAAGTGCCTCTTCTCTCACACCGTTTGCACCTTATCCCTAGGTGCGCTTGGACACATCCTTTATCATTGCTCTTCCTCCCTGAAACCACCTGCTCTGTACCCTGGAGTCGTACCCTCAGCCTGCCCTCCGCCATCCTGCTTGGCATGATGAGATCTTGAGCTCCGAAACTGGCTCTTTGGCCCTAGTCTTCCTCTCCCACAAGCCTCATCCTTGTCCCATCAGCTCCACTTGCTTTCCTCGGCAACACAGTGTCAGCACACTCTCAAACGGGAGAGCTGTGGTCTGATGATACCTTAATAGAGGAAGGAATAGAACACTTGATCAAGGGGAGGGCAGATACGACCTCTGATTCACTGAGCCTCCTAGACCTTCGTGTGCAGTCCTGACTGACAATGAAGGACGTTATGAGCCATGTAATCCTGGCATCGAAGACCAGAACTCTGAAAATTGGAGGAGTAGCTAGAGCATTATATACATTTATAATATCATTACGATTTCTAGTGTATTAAATGGGCTATAAAAACCTGAATTCAGAAAAAGTTTGCTACATTGGGTTACAACAGTAATTAAATAAGTAGGATATATATTTTACACACTGAAGTTTGCTTTCCTATATCTTCTGTGAATTTAGGTTACTCAAAGGCTTTATTATGGATAAGATAGAGGTGTGCCCCCAAAGCTCATCTGTGAGATAATGCAATAAGGTTTAGAGGTAAAATGATTGGGTTATGAGAGCATTAACCTATCAGTGCATAAACCCCCTGGTAGGATTAACTCAGTGGTCACCATAGGAAGTCAGGGGGTGGCTGAAGGAGGTGAGTTACTGGGGGTGTCTCAGCATTTATTTTGTCCCTGGTGAGTGGAGTTCTCTGTGCTTCCTATTGTCATGTCCTAAGCTGTTTTCCTCCACTGGACTCTTACCCCATAATTTTCTGCCTCACATTGAGCTATGGAGTCAGCTGTCTGTGGACTGAGTCCTCTGAAACAATGGGCCCCAATTGATCTCTTTCTCCTCTATGTTGCTGTTGTCAGATCTTTTCGGTCTCAGCAACAGCAAAGCTGAATAGAACAGACTTTTACAGAGGTAAAACCAAAGCTAAGTGATGTGTTTCTTTCTTCCTTCATTGGTTTACCCAATGGATAATGCTCTAGAAGGTAATTGTTATAGTGATCAGAGAGACTCACAGTGGTCACACATAAGACTGTCCCTTCTCATGTCTACTGAATTTAGGTACAATCACATGACTTCCATTTTGATGAATACTTGAAGAGCAACAGATAATTTATAAGACTCCTTTTACCTTGTTCACTTCTCACATTCTTTAGATGTATCCTCCATCTGCCTGGGTCATAAGTAAAATAGTAAAAGAATGCCCTTGTTGGCCTTGGATTGCTTTCTCATATCACTGTGTTGGGGGCTTATTTGTTACTGCAACATGAGCTAGTCCACCCTGACTAGTGCAGGCATATGCAGCCAAGGTCAAGAAAGAGAAGAATGGGAAACATTAGTTTTTTGGTATAGATTGCAAATTTCTAAGGTAGAGTCATGGAATGGTAAAGTATGAGTATCATCATACTCATGATTGAAGGATAGGGGTTAAACCTAAATAAGCAAGTTTGGTATAGAGGATGGTATAAATTAAAGAAGCATCGAGGCAGGGGATAGAACCCAGAAATCAGCAGTAACAGATGAAAATCTGGAATGTAAAAAGAACCAAATATCTATGTTTTTTGCTAAGTTCCCTGTGTTGCTTTTAAAATTCTCCTAAATTGGAGGAGGGACTGAGCTGGTATTTGCCTTGGTTAGTTTTAGTACACAATAAAAACCAATTGATCACTAAATCTATAAAAATGCTGATATTTGAATGTTGTGTTGAGTGCTTCTAAATTTCTAGCTCCCAGGAGACCATGGTTACTAAGTGAATTGATATGACTGTGAATTATATTACTAGTACTGATACCATGCAGCCCAGGGTTACTATATGGTCACAGGCATTAGGACTAAGGACACAGCAAAACTCTGTGTGCGAAAAATACCACTGGATGACATAGAACCAAGATAGTGTTGGCAAAGCCCATAAGTTCATTATTAAAATGCAAATCTTCAGTGAGAATTCTTCAGTGGAAATTTTTTAAAAAGCAACAGTCTTATGAGACTTGGTTAAGAGAACAGATTATTGAGGGAGACTCACTGAGCTGAAATCCTAAAATAACCTCTTCCTACATGAATGATTTGGGGCAAGTTATTTAAATCCTCTTTATTTCAGTCTCTTCATTTTGAAATTTAGAAAAATTCCCATATGAATTACGGTATTTCCCAGTACAAGTAAGTTACCTATGTTCACAGAAATAACTGTCCTGAGATCAGTGTGATAACCAGAAGTTCCAGAAAGGGCCTTAGAGCTGACCGACTTGTAAAGAGCTTCAGAGAGGAGGTCAGTGGGGACGGTAGGGAGGGAGGAACCCAGGCAGCGAGATTCCTCCTCTTCAGATGAGGACTTCCTGGCTCTCATCCTGTGGACAAAGTTGTCCCTCTGTGTTCTTGTTAGAGTCTGTAAACAAGTCAGGATGGCGCCTGGCAAAAGGGCAGAGGGAGTGGTTTGTGAAGTAACGCCAGGGAGCCATTAAGTGTGGAGATTCCTGATTGGTTGACTGCTGTATCTAGTTTATGTTAATTAGATAAGCTGAGTGGAATGTATATATACCCCTCCTGTCCTACAATAAACGGCTCCCACTCCTGCTGTATCAATGTACACAAGTTGTTCATCACCCCCGGTTATTTTGCTGCAGCCGGACTCAGGCAGTTCTTTTCAGCAATGTTGGTTTCTAGAATCAATCACTGCTTTTTGTATTATTCCAAAGCAAGTGAAAATACCAGGATTAAATTTAAAATTGTTATAAAATTCAGTGAAATATTTCTCATTTGAACTAACATCTGCGCTCACCAAACAGAAGCCCCATCCCTTGCAGTTCAGGTGGTCACTAGGGACAGGATTGTCGTGAACGCCTTTCCTTTTCTTTGTGCTTGCAATCTCTGGTATCCGATGAGTTGCTGTTGTAATGCATCACATGAGACAGAACCACGATCTACACCCAGAGAAAGTGCTCCCACAAGGAAGAGAGTCTTCACAAAGCCAATTCTCCATTGGTCATGGGCAGCGGGGTCATTGTTTGTGAGGAGCTGACTCTGACTGGAGATTCTAAGAATGGACCTCTGCAGCCAGTACTATGCCAATCAAAGTAAACTCATAAAAATGTGTTCATCTGAAGCAAGTGTGTGGGTCTGTACACTTAGATCTCATCAGTAGCTGCAGTAACTGTTTAAAATTGAATAAAAAAAAGGTTGCTGTTTTGCTCAGTTTCAGGGAAGAGTATTTCATCACCAGCTTTGTTCAGGATTTCTGGTACATGGAAATACAAATAGGAAGACTGATGCTGGTTGGCTTCATCATCGTTTCCACATTTCCACTGATAGCCACCTGGTCCCAGGGCAGGTTCCCCCTCTACCCCCACCCCTGCTGTCCCCCACTTTCCTCTCTGCAGGGTCACCACCCTGTCTGCATTCCCCACTGGTGGTGGGAGCCATTTCCCTCCCTCATTTAAAACCCTGTTAGGGTCTCTAAGCCATTGTTCAGATTCCTTCAGTAGTAGCTTCTGTGGTCCAAGGCCTGTGCCATGCAATCCAGGTCACCAGGAAGTGGCTGAAAGCTTAGGCCACATTGCTGGACCCTCCTTACTCTCTAGGTCCAGATCTGAGGACTGTCCTTACTTCCAGTTGCAGACCAAGTCTCAATGCAGGGGTGGAGACACACGCTGATTCATCGTGTGCGTGCCTATTCAGCAGAGGGTGGATGGGAGATGACAGGGTTCTGATACTCCAGGAGTGGTCCTGTGACATTGCTATCATCACTTCACACCACCTGTGTGGGGAAAGCTGAGGGACTCCTTTAAATTGCCTGTATGTGTCCCTCCAGATATGCACAACCAAAACTTTGCTGCTTTGTCTTCCTGCCAAGATAATCAAATATCGGGATATTTAACAAGAAAACCATAGGAACAAACAGTAACACGAGAAATAGTGGGTTTAACCTCAGTGCTTTTGCCCTGTATGTGCACGTCAGAGCACATGTCAGAACACAACAGCCACCAAGACGCCAGTGATGTCCTTGCCCTCCTGGTTCTCACTTGACACCTGCCTTCCTCTAAGGTCTCTTGCCTTCCAACCTCTCACGTTCCAGCAAAATTGACTGCAGTTGTGGAGTTTTTAAAGAAATGCCTTTTGGAAAATTTTTTTCATTAATTTATTTTTAGCCAAAGAGAAACAGGTGATAACCTTTAAAAATAAGCAAATGGAACTGCTAGAAAAAGAAACACAAGGGAATGAATTAATTATTTTCCTTTTATATCTCCCTGAGACTTTAGCATTTTTTTTCAATAATTTTTATTTTTTGTCTTGTTAAACATCATGAAAGGACATTGTGCCAATGCAGGAAAGGAACAGAGTTTTCATTAAACTTGGGGCACCTGAGGCAGTCTCTGGGGTGCTCGGGAGCACAAAGGACTGTCTACCTGAGACATGCTGCAAGACTAATAACTTGAACCGTAGTTCAAAATACCTCTTAGGGAACACATTTTAATTAAATTTCTCAGTATAACATTATTGAGAACCACCATGTGCTACGTCTTGTTTTAAAAATACGGAACATATTGTTGAAGATCTTTCTATCTTGAAAAACAGTGGGATGGGATGGGGCTGAGAGAAGTGGTTTTCTGTGGAATATTCCATTTAATTCTCCTCACAATCTTATGTTGATGTTTATGTCCAGGTTCTGCAGTTGGCAGAAACTGAAATTCACAAACAGGAAATGAGGCCTGCAACACAAGCTTCTTTATGGTTAAACTTGGACTCAATGAGCCAAACAAAGCATGTGTTGATTGTTGTGGGCTTTCCAAGGAAGGACAGATAAGATTTTACTACTGTGGGGAGAAAGCTTTGCGCATGAGCTGGTTTCTTAGACAGAACTCCAGTCGTGAAAGTGGGCTTGATCAGGAATCAAGGGAGGAAGACCACAGCGTGGAGTGGAAGGGAGAGGAACGTGGCCCAGTCCCTCCTTCTGCTTACCTGCTTCTGCATACAGACGCAGCCCCAGAATGACAACTCCAAGTCCCATTCAGGAATTACATCCTACCTGAAGTCCCAGCTCTCCAGGTCGACCTGCTTCAACACTGGGCTTGACTCTCTGGTCCTCAACCTGTGAGCAGAAGAGCACATTTTGTCTGCCCTGTTGCTGTACCTGACATGCAATGATAGGACAGGAAAAGGAAACTCATGCCTGAAGGGGAAACAGGAAATAATGAGCAGTAGAGTCTCAGATAGTGTTGGGAAGGATGTTCAGGTGGGACATTCCCAGGAACTGGGGTCTTTTATTCAGGAGACATTCTTTTATTCTATGAGAGGAACTTGTCTGTGCAATGTTCAAGTTAGCCTTTTGCTCTGGGGCATATATTTTCTTATTCAGCCACATTTAAAGCTGTTTTTCAGGAATATTCCTTTCTTAAGAATCTTTATTGTCGATTCTGTGTTTCTGAATGGGTTGGACCCTGAGGATTGTTTCACAGTTTGAAAACTCAAAAGCAAAGCATTCCAAGCCTTAGTTTGTTTTCTTTGAAAACAAAGGCCCTTCAAACACACAGGATCATGGTCCCCTCCCTACTTTTCAGCCCAAAGCTTGGTTAAGCACAAACTTCTTTTCTGGGCAAGATTCTCAGATTTGGTTGCTTGTTTTATTTTATGATTTCACATCCTCTGTTTCCCCCCACCCCTCTCTCTTTCTCTCTCTGTTTCTCAGATTAAGGACAATGAGCATCTGGAGCAACAGGTGGAAAGGTTAGACCTTAATCACATGCTTGCCCAATTTGATCAGCTAACTTTAGTGGGACTTCATCCCTCAAAACCTTTTTCAGTATGACTCTGTGGCCCTCAGCTTCTGTTGTTCTTTATCATTTCTCCTACCTGCTTACAAATGAGCTAATTATGTCCCTATGTTCCACCAATCTTGATGACGAATGATCTGTTTTCTAGCCATAGTTGTGCAGTATCCCTAAAGTGACCTGGTTCATGGTTTTTACCAGCTGTTCCTCTATGTCATAACAAACGCCGGCTTCTTCCCAGCCTCTGGAGAGTCCTTGCTATCTGCTGCCCTGAATGCTGAAGATGGAAATGTCATGTTAGATTTTTTTCCCAACATTCCATCTACAGGTAGCTTTCTGCACTGCATTAACACTAATTGCTGAAATAAATACAAATAAATCATTGATTTCACAAAAGAAAACTATCCGTGATGTCCCTGTGACAGTCTGTTTGATTCTTTGATCAGTGGCCTTCTCTGTGGTCACACTGGGGGACTGGCCTTTGCATATTATAACTCCACCTTTGTCTAGGGTCTTGTTAAAATTCCCCACACGCCTTTCGCATCCAAACCGTCAAAGAGCTGAGGGCCGGCCATTGGCCGCTCTCCCTAAAGGACATCATGTCTGTCCCTGTTCCTTGGTTAGAATCATAATCCCATGGAGATGTGAGAGGTCTGGAAAATGTAGTCTTCTTGTTTGTTGTTGCCAAATGTAATCTGGTTCAGTGAGCACAGGGCCTTGGCTCTTCCTGGTGCAGAGGCAGAGAGCCTCAAAACTTCAAATCTGCAGGCACAGAGTTGACAGAGACCGCTAGCCCCTATCATTATTTTTCCCTACTTTTTAGGTACAAAGGCAGACTCATGCTCCAGCCCTCCTGAGATGGGCTATTCCTTGTAACTGAAAGGAAGCTTTGGGCTTAGCAGGGTCCCCACTGTGTGCTAAAAATGAGTTCAAAATCGAGAACTTGGAGCAGAAGATGCCATTGGCCCTCAGGGGAATTCAAATAACCACAGAAACGTCTGGTGTTTTAATACACAGGCAAATCTTACTTTGGGAGGACTTAAGCTAGTGTTATTTATAAAATGGGTGCATCAAGTGTGGGAAATAATTTTGCATCTTGGTTGAAGACTGAATTCTACTGTCAAATATAATTCTGCTCCTCAGCCTTATATGTAGAGAACTAAAAACTACTGAGCCACTGCTGTGTATCAGGAGCTCACATGCTAAAGATGAAATGTAAAAGGCCAGATTATAAAGCTTTTCTTTTTAAATGAGGAAAGTGAGTTAAATTTCATGAGAAGTCAATGGTAATCTTATTCATTTTCTACTCCTATTTCCACATAACTTTAACTTTTAGACATTTTGTTTCCTAAGTTCTTTATGCATGTTTTACATTAAGCTGAGCTGTTGGTCACTGTGCTTATTTTTATGGATTCACTTTTTTTCCTTTTTTTATTGGTTCATATTATTTACACATGACATTATGATTCATTTTTATATTTATAAATGCATGAAATATAATTTGCTCTGATTCAGTTCCCAGTTCTCCCCCTTTCCTTTCCTTCCTCCTTCTCCCATTCCCTTCCCTTTACTCCACTGATCTTTCTGCTCTTTATGGTTTTCTTTTTGGTTAATTAGAGTCTTGTGGATATACATAAAGGTGAGATTCACCGTGGTTTATTCACATATGAACACAGAGGAGAGTTGGGTCACAGTCATTTGGAGGTCCCTTTTCTTTCCTCCCTATATGTAGAAGTGTTACCTGTCTGTATTCTTGCCCTGCCTGGTGGTGGGTTGGCACTCTCTCTCTTGCCCTGGGCTGTTGGATTTGGTTAGGGACTCACTTTGCCAATGGGCTGACGTAAGCTGGGGCTTTGGATATATTTGAGTTATTATAACTAAGCTTTCAGACTTCTGTCATTGCTACGTGAAATCATTTCTCCCATTTTGCCTTTTGACCTAAAAAAAATAGGACAGGCTACTTGGCAGCCTGTTCACAATAGATCAACCACACCCCCGTGGACTCACCATTGTGAAAGGTGGCAGTAATAGTGGTCTTTTCTTGTGAAAGCCACTGGATTTGGTAGTGCGGAGCTTCTTGCTCTAGAGATGTGGTCTGTCCACATGATTTTTCCCCAAAATAGCAGCTACCCTAAGAGAGCAAATTTTCTTTCTTCCTGCCTATGCAACTTCTTTCTTTGAGCAAATCTTTACCCAGTGAAGTAAAGGTTCCATGGATTGTACTAAGAGTAGAGAACCCAGAGATAGATGAGGACACAGGGCTGGGCTGTGGCTGTGGCTTTCTGGACTCTCAGAATCCCACAGGGACCTTGCATCTGCAGATATGTGCACACAAAGTTTCCCTTCCTCTGCTCTCAGTACCTCTTAGCATGAGGGCAATGAAAACAGCCTTAGGGATCCACTCACCCCCTCATGAATCTTCAGGCTCCTTTGTTGCCCCCCAAGAGGGGACAAGGGTTAGCTGGAGTTGAGGTAGTCAGGACCCACTTCAGAGAAGCACACTTACCTCTGAAAGAGAAATCCAGGTGCCTGGTAAATTAGAACAGGAGCTAACACGTATCTCAGCTGTGAACATGGATGAGAGTAATTGCGACCCAGCAGTGCATGAACATCTACAGTGCAATGCAGATGGACTGAAAAATTGGGTTGATGCTGACATCTTAACGAATACCCAGTCAAGCTGAAGAAACATGAAATGCATTTTCTGGAGGAAACTGTTTAATCAGCATCCTGGGCTTCCACTTCTGAGTGTGGGGCTCATGCAGCTACCTGGTTCCCATTGCCCACTCAGTTCTCCTTGAGCAGAGGGAGTCCACACGTACATGTCCACCAAGCTTGGCTCCATACCTGGTGAGGAGCTGTCAAATACTTGAGCACCTCTATTAAATAATTCACCATAGTGTGTCTTATTTTGCCTATTTTAGACATCTACCTGTGTCCCCAGTGAATGTGCACACACATACACCCACAAACAGACATAATAATAATAATAATAATAATAATAATAATACCCTTTTCTAATATTTCACCTGCAACTAGCATTGTACAAATCATGTTAAAGATTGAAATAGATGATTTGTAAATAAATGCGTGAGTTAAAAAACATTCCTATAAAGGGTCTTTAGCGATAAGACTTGGGGGAAAGATACATTTATTTCAAAAAACAGCCTTCATTGCACTTGTATTGAAGTGGATTTCTTTTTGAATACAAAACACACTAAGACCAAAATGAATAGAAAATAAATAAATAATAAATGGATAAATAAGCGTTTTCAAATGCCATTATAAAGTAAGACTAATATCAAAATAAGCTGGAATTAATATAAGCTATGTTTCTCCTCTCCCTCTTATGTCTTCAAACTGTAAAGTAAATTACACAGTACACTTTAATCTCTGGCATTGTCCAAACTGAGGTAAGCAATTCAGAAAAGCTTATGCATAATTTATTCAAGAGTTCTCTGTGTAGTGGATTTGTCCTAATTCAATAACATCACAGCATTTTATTTTGACTCTTCATACATTATGGTTATTTAGTAAATTTTTAATTACTCTCAAAATTGCTTTTAAGCAGAATCAAAAATCCATTTTAATAACAGAACTGGACAAAAGAAAATCTTTTATGTCTCTGGCGCCTTTTGGAAAGTCTTTGGAAATCATTCTCAAGCACACACATGGGAACACACACACACATACACACACACACACACACACTTCCAGAAGGTTTAAGAAGAGGAGGAAGGGAGGCTGGTGTCCAGGGGAGAGGAGGCCTGGGTGCGAGGGCAGAATCCGTCTGCTTCAGGAGTAACTGTGCACTTCATAGGAAACACTCAGCTTTTACCAAAGACATTGATATCCATGGGAAAACTTATGTTCTCCACAGATCAGTTTGTATTTTATACCAGGAAACAAAGCAAAGATGGAGATTTTTTTTCAAGATCACATGATGCCAACAAATAGAATGATTCAAAGCACATGGTTATAAGGCCCATTGTGTGTCCAGGTTCAGAAACTTAATGCTTTGTTTCCCAAATTCATACAGCAGTGGTGTTGTTTATAAATAACCATGTTTTTGAAGTACATAAATGTACTTCAAAAGTACATTTAACAAGAAGACACTGCACATTTTCTGAACGACCCAGGGAACTTCTACTCAGTGCTCAGGAAATAAAACTAAAATACATTTATGTACTTCATTTCAAAGGGTTTATTTATTGCTTTAGCACTCATCTTTGTAAAAACAGACAGCTCACCTCTGATTATAAGATGAATTCAGACTCCTTTTGGGCATCATCTGAGTCCTGGTTACTTTCGGCCACCTTCTACCCTCCCAGTTAATTCTCTAGGCACAGGAATAAACTCCTTTATTTCATTTTTCATGGTCATGTACTTTTACTCACGTTTTTCTGCCTAATAAAAAATCTATTGGTTTTTCCTATAATTCAAAGAAAAATGTCTCAGCACCTAGAGCTTTGACTGCACCCTTTGACAACATCTAGAAATTCAGCATCTGTGTGGTTGTAACGTTTTCAATATGACTCTCATAGTGGTTCCCATGCAGTGCCATGGTCCTCCCTGTGCAGGGAAAATACCTCCTTACCCACGGAGTTCCCTGAGGACGAGAGACATCACATTTGCATCAGCAGTGCCCAATATAGTACGTTTACATAGTAGTTACTTTATGAATACTCCTTGAATTGAAATTTAATATGGATATGCATATAAGTAGATATATGGGTATATTGATAAATACAGAACTGCAACATAAGATCCAAAAGTAGGTCTTCATATAAAGGCAAACATATAACTGATGACTTTGCCAAATAATTCAAAAATAGTTGATTTTTGGAGAAGGGTCAAAGTTTAGTGATGTGACTCACAGGTGAGGTTCTAATCTTTTTTATTATTATTTAAAAAAAATCTCAAAGCTCTTCCCCAAATTTAGTTTAGGAGAAAATTTATAGTGATGCTGGCTAAAACTAAAAGAAAACCCTGTAGATCTAGCTCAAGGAAAGTAAAAAGGCAGGTCCTAGAAACTAGAGCTTATGGGGATAATTTTAGATGATTGATAAATGGAGAAATGGTCTGTTAAATCTGTGAATGAAACTGCAAAATTGACCAGTCTTATCTGTGGCCTCTGGCTGTGTGGGAGAGACCCAAATCCATGCAACCAAGGTTTCAGGAGTTGAATTGAGACTTGAATCAGACCTCAATCACAAATGAAGCCCAGAATTTCACATGCAGGGAAGAGAACTAAACCGATGTACTCAGGGCTCAAAGAACAAGTCTGCTGTCCAAGGTGACCACCTGTGTCTCTGGCCATCCTCTGAGTCTGACCCATAGCTACACAGCAATGCTGAAAGACTTGAATGAGGTTTGGCTCTCTCAGACAGTCTCCAAAATCAACCCAGACAGTCCTGAGCTCCCAGAATTTGTGCTCAGGACTGTCTGGGTTGATTTTAACCTCCCGCAAAACAGCATTGACCTTCTCCAGAGAATTACATGAAACAACATTCAGAATTAATTAAAATAAGAAATAGAAAAAATATAAGCACCAATTCTCAATTGAAAAAGCAATCCATAGATGCTAAAACTAGTCTGATCAGATACTGGAATTATCAAAAACCAGAAAAGACTGTAAATCAGATATTCTCACCATGCTCTGTGAGATAAACAGGGAAATACCAGGAGCATGTTCAGTGCAAGGAGATGGGGGTCTCAGGTCAGAAGTCAAAGCCATAAACAAAGAGCAAAGTGGAAGTTTTGAATAGAAAAAAAATAGAATCTGAAAAAAAGTTAATAGTATGAACTCCACAACAGAATAGCTAAGAGAAGAAAAGTCAATTTGAAGATAGATTGATAAGCATTATCAATTCTGAATAACAGAAAACATATTGTAAAGACAGTCAGATCTGAGGGACCTGTGGGACATTTCCAAAATGTTTGACACATCCACTGCTGAGATAATAGTGATGAAGGGAAAATGCATCAGTGCTGAAAACAAAATACTTTAAAATATTTTAAAGAATCGCTGGAAATTTCCCCAACTAGGGAGAGATTTAAATTCATCATTTTAAGGAGCTCAAGAAAACTCAAGCACAATAAACTGAAAGAGAACCATGTTTAGACATGTTACATTAAACTGTAAAAGTTAAATATGGAGACAAGTGGCCATGTCAAGAATGGTGTCTTTGGGAGGTAAAAAGCAGTGCATCAGGATGATAAGATGTGCACTGGCCGCTTGTCTACATATATAGATGTACACACATGGCCAGTGCACATATGATGTCCAGGGAATTCCTGTGAGAAAACAAGAGACCAGGAGATAGCGAAAACCCACTTTCCGATGCTCAGCCATACCAGAATGCCATGTCCAGCAAGGACGTCCTTCAAGAGCAAGAGTGAAAAAAGAGCATTCTCAGAAGGACAGGTGAAGGACACATCACCTGTAGGCTCCTTCGAAAAGGAATTCCAGGGGAATCGTTCAAGCTGATGGGAAATGTACCAGAGGGTAACATGGATCTTTGAAAATAAAGATAATGAAAAATGATAAACACCTGGATAAATAGGAACAGCAATTCTCTCTGTAATCTTTGAAGACACGTATGAGCCATATAGCCAGCATTCTAAGATTCTCCAGAGGGGTTTTAAAGGTGCATAGAAGTACACACACGGCAAGAATAAAGCAAATATCAGCCTAGAGGGGACTATCACATACCTTGGTTTTGACACTGTATGTGAAGTGGTAAAATATTATCTCTAAGAAGACTAGGAGAAGCTAACTATGCATAGTACAATCCCCAGAGCAACCAAAAAAAAGACAAACCAAAATGGCAACAAAAAAATTAAAATGGATTTAAATAACCCAATACCAAGGAGGTGATTGTGAACAAAGAATCCAAAACAGGGGCAAAATGAAGTCAAATGATAAAATGATGGATGAAAGTCCAACTCTCTCCATAATTAATCTCATCATGCATTTTATTTCAATTTTCTAAACGTTCTAAAGAAAAGAGAGGCTGAGATGAAAACAAAGTGATAACCAAAAGAAACAAAACAAAAAAATGCTACTATCATCTGCCTACATGAGACCTACATTACATGGCGCAGATGAAACAAAACTCATGAAGACTGTCATACCATGCAGGGTACGCACAAGAAACACCTGGTGTGGCAATTCTAACACCAGAAAACAATGGGATCGAGAACAGTGTCTTCAGGAGATAAAAAGCAGTGCATCATGATGATAAGAGAGACCATCAGGAAGGCATAGCGATCATAATTGTCTCTGCACCTAGTAAAATCCAGAAATTCAATAAAGCAAACCAGACAGAGTTAAATGGAAAAATAGGAGTCCACAATTGTCCTGACGGCATACGATTCCCTGCCAGTGATGGACATAACAAGGACAGAAAGTCAATAGTCACACCTGAACTCTGAAAATCAACATCAGCTGCCTTGAGACTAATTGGAATCTATGGATCACTGCACCCCACCAATGAAGGATGCAGATCCTTTACATGGTACATATGCCAAGCTAGTTGGTGTGAAAGGCCATGAAACAAGAGCCAAACACATTTAACCATCAAAATTAGAATCACTGATCACGATGGAATTAATTTCAGTAACAAAAAAGGATTTAGAAAATCCTCAAATATCTGCAAGTTAAATAGCACATTGATAAATGATTCATGGGTTCAAGATAAAATTGCAAGGAAAATGGGAAAAATATTTAAGCTCAAAAACAATACAACAAAAGAGGTCAATAAATTATGTTTTAAAAATTTTATTGATTCATGTAATAGTGGGATTTGTGGTTACACATTTGTATGTGTTTACAATTGTAGATGTACACAGTAGAGCAATATAATTTAAATAGGTTCAAAATGTTCATGCTAAAAAAGAATTCACCATAGAGAAGCAAAAATTCAATTAGATTAAAAAGTCGCATAATTAAAAAGAAATAATTAAGAAACAGAAAACCAACAAAGAGAAAATAAAGTCAACAGCTCTTTGAAGATATTAAAAAAATATCAAACTGAATTGATCACAAAATAGAGTACAAACTATCAATGTCAAGACTAAGAAAGGCACTGTGGTGTACTGTGAATCCTATGAACAACAAAGAGATAATAAGACATCAACAATATTATATTGGCATATTTGACATCTTAAATAATATAGATAACTTCTAGAAAATGCAACTTACCAAAACCAGCACAAGAAAAAAATAAAACACTTCAAGACATATCTATTGAAAAAGTTGAACTTGTTGTTAAAACTTTCCAAAAATGATTCTGGAACAATTATTTTTCTCTGATAAAGTCTATTTGAGGATAGAGGCATAATACCGAAAATAGAGAGGAAGAGCCATCATCCCCATCTCATTGTCAGACTTTGTGACCTAATACCAAATCGGACACAGACATTCCAAGAAGAGGAAAAGAAAGTCATTTACACACCATTATCCTTCATAATTAAAAGCTCAAAACAAAATGTTAGTAAAGAGAGCCTAACAATATGCTAACACATGATCGATTCCTCTGATTTCATAAACAAGCAGCTAAACCCTTTTTCCAGGTTTGGGAAGCAAACCCCCTTTCTAACCTTGCACTGGAATCCTAGGCATTCTAATAGTATAAGATGATAAAGGCTTGCAGAGGCCATGTTTTATTTTGCAAAAATTTCTTATTTTGCAGAAATTTTGCATTACAATTTCTATGTAATGTGGTCCTTTTACCCCAAAAGTAAAAGTCCCTGGGAATCTCAAGTCAAAATAAAACACAAACAAAATATTAAAAAAAACTGTTAGAAATTATTTATAAAGGTAGACACACAGGTTAAAATTTTACAATCCATTACCAGTTTATATATTAGTATGGAACAACTGGAAAATAATATAAAATGTCATGGCAATTAAATTGTCCATGACATGCTGACATGTTGGGGGAGGAAATGAATAAATGATTGGTTTTCAAAAAATCGTTTGTCTATTAACATGTTTTTTAAAAAATAGCAAAGTATTAAAAAGTCTGATATCCATAAGGAGACAGCTAAATATTATGAGAAATATATTTGAGTTCTTTTTTAATATTTTTATTCTTTAAAAAATCCCTGCGTGACAAGTGACAAGAGCTTATTAGGTCACTACAACAAGCTTGAAACCAAGCACATTGTGAATAGTGCTGAAAAGCACTGGATCAAAGTTCAGCCAGCCTGTGGCCTGGTCTTATTCCAAAACACACCCATTGTGCACCCTCAGGATGGAATTTTATTATTCTTGTCCTACATGTTCTTATCTGATAGTATGTGTACTAGGTAAAAATATGTTTTAAAAACACAAATATATTCAAAATTTTAAAGTTTAAAATATTTCAAATTATAACCTCTTCTTTTGTTGTAAAAACTCCATGTATGATAAACTGGTGAGTTCTGAAATATACCTTTTTCTTTCAACCTGTGACTTCCAATCTGCCCTCTTTTATCATATTCCCATCTTGAGACTTCTGTAACATCCTGGATAATTCCTGTACACACACACACACACACACACACACATGCACAAACACACACACATATGCTTTCAAGTAAGACTATTTAAATACTTCAAAATGCCATCAAGACTTGATTATTAATTTTCAATAATAATAAATGTACTGAAAATGACCCATTTAAATTACCGAACGAATATCCATGCCTGTCTTTCAAGACTCACATCTAGTGAGGACCAAACTGATATGTAAACGTTGGAATAAATCATTCACCTCAAGTCACGTTCCATCTAAAAGAGCTAAGCATGAATCTTTCTTGAAAATGTCAGACATCTGCAAATAATTTATTTCAACAAAGTAAGCCCTTATGCATAAAGCACTTTCCACTTTTGTACATGTATTGATGCAGATCCTTCTGGTTGATGAACCATTTTTTCTTTCCTCTGAAGAACATTGTAGTGTTGGTTTGCTTTTTTGTTTCCTGTTTTTTTTTTTTTTTTAATACCTGAAAATAGCCTGGTGGTATTGTGGTACGTGGAAGACATAAAGAAGATGTGAAATGAATCTGAAATATAAAGCAAGGACCACATTTAAGAACACCTGAGCTGAGTTTCAGGTAACAGGGACATGAAGAGTCCATTCACTCAGTAAAGCCCAGCATCCTAGGGACACTCAGCCTGCTCCTGGGAAGGAAACCTCTCTTCCTCATTGCACTCCCCTAAGCCAGGTTTTCATAATATATTTGCAAAACGCCTTTAATGTCAAATGAGCCCCTGTACTCAACTTCATTATCATAAAAACGCCAGTTCTTCTGTAGTAAGGAAATCCAATTACTGTGACTAAGGTGTTTGGATGAAAATGACAAAATGAACAACCGCTAGTGGAAATAAGCATTGGCTATAATCTCACAGGGGTGTGGGTGCGAATATGAATACAGAAAAAGAAAACCGAGAGAGAGGAGGTTTTGCAAAGCTCAGACCCCACTCAGTCCTTTCTCTAATTCAGTTATTTGGCTTTCAAGAACATCAGAGGGAGATTATTGCTCATTGCTATTTTCTTTTGGATTAATTTGTCAGATTTGAAGGAAATTAACAAGGACCTAAAGTAGAGGTCAGCAACAGAGGGAACACTTTTTAGGAGAACTAATTCAGCACGGGAGTTTTAGTGAGCAGATCACAGGGTTTGGAGTGGGTGCTGCTGCAGAGCAGAGGGGCCCTGATGCCTCTCCTTGGGCTTCAGGCTCCAGATCTCCCATCAGTGAGAAGAAGAAAATGACAGCCACTTCCAGGTGGCACTGTTAGGAAAGCCAAACTAATCATTCGCTTGTTTGCTTTGGTGTCTGGGCTTGAACACAGGACCTGCTGAATGCGAAGTACCTCCTATAGGCAGAATTGAAATTACTAATCGACTCACCTGCTTAGAAACAACCCACGAACCTGTTGAGAAAAGACTTTCAGCTGTTGCACCAAGATGGCACCCACCCAGAACTTCATATTTTAGACAAAATACTAATGGTAAGACAAATCTATGCTAAGATTCTGGGTCTACATTTGCTACTATTAGTTCTTGGACAGTTTACTTAAGTGTTCTGCACCTTGATTTTCTTGTCCAAAAAATGAAGATAAAAGTCTTTGTTTAGAGGTCGTCACGAATTACGTGAGACTGAATGAAACCACCGGTCACCATTAGTACCAAAAATTCAATTCACTCCTTTGTTCTCCAAGTTCCCTTTTCCATTTTTCCACAAGCCGATCATAAGTTGATTTTGAGAATTACAGTAAAAAAAAAATTATGCAGTGAATAATACTCAGAAAGTGTCTCTTTAAAGGTAGAGCTCTTCAGTGTACGTGTGAGTTCCAATCTACCCCTTTCTGGGAAGACTAGTTATCCAAGTGCCCCTTTTTACCAATTCAAACAAAATAGCCCCTTACATTCTCCTGTATGGAGACAACAGGGTCACATGGGCAGGGAGCAGAGGCCCAGTGTGCAGTGTCCGCCAGCTGTGAATAGCTCAGCAAAGTGACCACTAGGTGGCAGTGTTGCACCACATTCCAGGGCAAGGGCAGCTCCCACAGGCACCCAGCCCACAATCCATGCAACAGCTGAAAGTCTTTTCTCAACAGGTAAATGAGTCATTTCTAAGCAGGTGAGTTAACTAGTAATTTCAATTCTAATAAGGAGGACAGACTTCTCAAAGACTATTGACCATGAAAATACCATCCTTTACCAAATGAAGCACAGGAATTTCCTTATGAGATTATTTTTTCCCCAAGAAATACCAGTAATTTATTTTGACATTTTTTATGATACTTTAATCTATTTCATGAAACATGGTATTCCAAAAGGTGTTCTACCTTTTGGCCTGTACATTGTTGTTAGCTTTAACTATAATCCTAAGCAGGGTTTTTAAAAGCCTGGGTTTCAGTTTCTATATAAGTGAGTTTGGAATGTAGTTTTGCTAAAATGGTATCTAAACCTGAGGTGGTGTGGGTAGGTTTTAGGTTCCATGGTTGCCATCTCTTCACACCTGTCCCTGTACCAAGGACTGTGAGATACTGCATGGGGACATTCTAAATGACAAGATCAGAGGTCAAGGGGCTTGGTCAGCTGTGATCACCTAAGGAAAGTGGAATGTGGCTTTCATTTTGCAATAGGATTTGAACACCAATATAATGGAACCAGGACATGTAACTGAAAATTCTCTAGCAGTCATAGTTGAACAAAGTGGAAGGAAAGAGTAAATTAATTTTAATAATATTTCTGTGTAACTCCATATATTTAAAACACTGCCATTCCAACATATAATCAACATAAAAACATATTAATGAGACATTTTATTTGTATTAAATCTTAGAAATCAATGTGTATTTTGCACTTCTAATACATCTCCATCCATATGCCCTATTTTCATAGGAAACAAATGGTCACTTTTTAGGTTTCATTCAAGTTGCAGTAGCAAAAGTACTACCACACACTCAGGTGGTTGTGAGCATCATGAAAGAGGTTCCAGCAATGGGCAAAGTATCAGGAATTTAAAAATATATATATATGGTAAGTTAATTCCAATTAAACAAAACTAAAAATGCTGTTCTTCAGATGCACTTGCCACTTATTAAGTGCTCAATAACGGGAGAGGCTCAAGGCTGCTGTTTCAGGCCGACATACTGAAAATAAGCTCAGTGGGTCTTGCTATAAAAAAGCAGATAATTATTCCATAAAACCATGGGGAATTTCCTGAACTGAAAACAATTTTACCATTGCCATAACTCTTCTCCCCAATGCGGTGCGTAATGTTTTGAAAACAGGTATCTCAGCTTTATTAAGGTTTTATTTTGATGTATTATAGGACAATGCATGTATCACATCAGGAATTTGATGAATACTTGTAAATTTAAATTAAACAATGAATCTCTTTTCTGATATAAGATATTCTGTGAAAATTGATGAAATTCATTAATCATGATTAATATATTATTGGCATCTATCAAAGATGATTGCTAGTTAACTAGTATTGAGTGAAGGTCTCCCATGACCTAAATAACCCCTTATTCAATGGAGGGTCCAGAAATGACCAAAGTCAGTTCATTTACTATTGCTGAAGACATGAAAAAAAAAAGAAACTTAAATTTTATTGCATTTATATTCTTCCCCTGACAATTATTGAATTTTACGAATCTCAACCTCATTACATTTGGAAAGGAGCCAATTGTCGTCAAGAAATGGTACTAAAATTAATGGTGGGGAATTGCTGGGGGAAAAAAGTGGTGGAAAGAAGACATATGGTTAATGATGACATATTGCAGAAAAATGCAGTAGTTTGCACAAGTACTGGTGACAGCAATCGGATGGGGGTTGGTGCTAACTTGAATGGGCAATGCTGGGAACTGTGCAGGTCCCTCAGAGCTGCTTTGTGGGACCACGCTTCCTCCATGATCATATTCGATATGCAACATTACTCCTGGTTGCTGAGGTTCAGCTTCTAATGGGGCTCTGTCATGAACGAAGACAACTGCAAAGAGAGGCATCTTTCTCTATTTCCTTTAAATGGAATCTAGCTGTGTCCAAATTCAGCACAAACATATGGATCATTTGAATACCCCTACATCCAGCTCACCACCATGTTGCTGAGATGGCAGCATTGCTAGGTGCCTTGCCATCATAATAACACGTGCTGCCTGTAGACAAGAAATGATGGGATTTGGGTGGGAGGCATTTCCTCTTCTCCAACCTAGACATGGTGTCCACAGATCCTCATCCAAGGATTGCCCCCTCTGCATGCTGTTTGCAGGTACTTTGTTTGCTGGAATGTGGTTAAAGGCCATCATGAGTTGATTTTGTGGGAAGAAGATGAAAGAAATAGAGCTCAGCATGAGCACTGAAAGTTTTGACACCTTCCCACTCACTTTGCCTTGCCTGTCTTCAGTTCCTTCTGAACCTCCAGAGAGCAACTTGTTCATTATCCCTTAACTATTAATGGGATTTAAATTAATTTTCCCAAACCAAAGAAGAGGTTTGTAGGGACAAAAAGGATTATTCCAATTAAAGTGGAGTTAGGAAAACAGATTGCAGAAATAACTGTGATCCCTCCCAAATCCACAGTTAATCCTCCACGCAAGCTCCTGAAGGATGTGCCTAGCGCAGGAAGAATGTCGAATGTTTCAACGACAGCTTAGGGTCATCCAGGTTGGTGGCCAAACCTTGCAACTGAGGTTTGAGTCTCAAACCTGATCAGGTCTTTTTTGAAAGCCTTCTAGATTCAGGTCTGGTTACCTCAAACTCAGAGTGAGTGGGTAGGAAAAAATCACATTGATCAGCACAGACACACACACAGACACACACACACACACACGTAACTTCTATCATTTATAAATATACCCAATCATTGCACAAGAATATAATCAATGAGAACAAGAACCCCTGTGTGTCTACAAGATTGGTATGTGTAAGGGAAAGCGCTGCCATGGCTTAGAATGGGAAGGAGACTCCAGTCCTGCATCTCACTCCAACACCCTGGCCTCGGCCTCCCTCTGGGACTGGTTGAGGATAGTGGTTTTTCCCATTCCTCTTCCATCTCTCCTCTGGCCCCAGGGCTTCTCTTCCTGCCTCACAGTTCCAGTTCAACTCAAGGTACCTCATCGCTGTGTACTCAGTGGAGCGAGTTACCATGCAGAAGCAAAGCCTGATGCAGTGGAGATGAAGACAGGGAGTGGGCCAGCTCTCCAGTGCACAGCCAGGTGCTGCCTGAGCTGAACTCCCCAGGTGGGCTCCAGATTCCCTCCTGTTCGCCACAGCAGACGACCTCCCATGCTTCCTCCTTCATGAGGGTGTGCATGAGCCCTTTTCAGCATGAGTTTCTTCATCGGAGAACCAGGGTTAGCTCAGCCCTCAACCACCCTGGCCTCTCACCCTGGAAGCCTGCCTAAGATGGCCTGCCTCCTCGGAGCCAGACTGTGCCTGGCCAGGAGGAGCATTATTCAGGAAGCAAATACAGGAGAAAATTAAAAGAGAAAATCACACAGTAAGCTACTCTTCAAACCCACCTCAGCAACTTGTTGCTGAGGTTCAGCTCATAATGGGGCTCTGCCATGAATGAAGACAACTGCAAAGAGAGGGATCTTTCTCTATTTCCTTTAAACATCTTTCTCTATTTCCTTTAAACATCTCAGGCAGAACCAAGTTCCTTTCATCCACCTTTTAATGAAAGTAACCAGAGTATCCCTCTTGATGTCTGCCCCTGACTAAATGAGTCAAGAGAATTCTGGGCCAGGCATCATTGACCTGCACAACACTCACACAAGCACAGTGTCTGGCACAAAAACTGCAAATGGAGCTACTGTTATTTGGCTACTCACCTCCAGCTGTTTTCTGTATATCTGTGACCACCCTGTACCAATCTTCTTCTCTGGTTTCTCCTCATATTTGCTCCTGAATTCCCAGGGGCCTGGGTATGTTCCATCATCCAATCTTTCTTCCATTCCAGTCTCCTCCTGCAGCTTCAACACCCCGGGCATTGCCTCAGAGGTGTCTCTGGTCAAGATAGCCTTCCTGATCCCCAGCCTCATGCTTCTAGAAGCCATCTAGCCAACAAGGCAGGTACAAAATCTAATTCAGTATATTCCAAACCCTTGGTTCCAAGGTGGAAGAAAAAAATGAGAGATTGGAAGGAGAAGAAAAGCAAAAGAGAGAAATAGAGGAGGAGGAAAGGAAAAAAAAAGTCAGTGTCTTCCTCTAAACAGATGGCTTCCTATCTCCTTCGAATTCTACGCACAAACCAAATATCTGAATATCTTCCTTCCTTTTTCCCTTTTAAAAATCTCTGCTACTTTGAATAGCCACTTAATTTTTAAATGTAGCCTTTTATATCATTTTCAAATTGCCCCCTTTCCTTTTTCCTGCTGCTTTTTAGTGCATAGTTTTCGTCTCCCACTGAGCACCTGTTCTTTCTGTCACAGCCGCCCCCCACCCCCACCTGCCTGTTCCTGGGCTTCCTCATCTCTTGCATTCAGGACTCAGCAAGCTGTGGCCATGTACACATCTTGTTCCTCCATTACTCTAGCAGTCTTTAAGGATAGGCACTATGCACTATATACATTTTTATCTGCAGAAATTAGCAATATCCAGGACTTAGTAGGTGATCAACATATTTTGGTTGATAAAGTGAAACAAAATGATGAAATTCTTACTTTGCTTCTCCCTTCTTTTTGAACCCGGTAATAGTGGCTCTATTTGCAATAGATTATGTGTTGATTTTACAATTAAAAAAGAACATTTAAATCTATGTGATTAAATTCACACCTTATGAAAATCGTGTCTCTTGCCACTCTTATCAAAACAGAAAGTGTCATCTGCTAAAACTGATGTATCACCTTGAATGTTTTGATGAAACCAGCCATTTGCATTTGCAAAGTTGATGATGAAACCAGCCGTTTGCAATTTGCAAAGTTGAGTTTTGTTGATTTCAGATGGCCTTTCTCTATTTGCAAAATTCTGACATCTGTGCTTGACATCACACACCAGGCCCATGAATGTTGCCATGACAGAGTAGGAGGAAAAGCAGAAAGAATAAGTTGAAAAACATGTTATCATTATGAAGATTGTTACCTGCACTTCAAATTTTTGAATTGATGGTATTCTCCAGTTCCACTCTCTTATTATCAAACAAACTTTAGTGTTTACAAATTCTACTTTAGGTCATTCTAAAAAATTATCCCATTACAACTTTGAACAGACATTTACTTACTTATGTAGCTGCATGTGCCTTATTACAGAGTATAGAGTCCCTTTGACTAAAGTAGGTTGTCCCCATTTTCTAGATAAAATTATTAAGGCTTATTAATTTGTTCAGGTGGGAGATGAAGGATTTAAAATCGCATCTCCCTGTTTAGTCCTATGTATTCAAGGTTTATTTCTCTGGAATTGCAAGTAAATGGGAAAATGTATCAATATTTCATTCTAATTCACGAAGGTGGAAAGAAAAACAAAAGGAAATAAGACAATGGCTTTGAGGCAGGATGCTCTTAGATTAATTTCTGATGAAAACTGCTTACCAAACAAAACCCAGAATGCTCAAGGCCTCACCGCTTCACGGCCCCCTGGAGATATCATCAGAAGAAACAGAGACAGGGTGAGGTTGGAGGTGATTTGTGTTGTTGTGAGATTATGGTCAGCTCTCCTCATTTTATATTACTTTTTGCTTCTTTTTCCTTTAAGAAGAAGTTTTTAAAACATCAGGGGCCCCAGGATGTAGGACACTCATTTCCCAGCTGTTCTATCTAATGTGACAGCTGCTACTCATTGGTGATTATAGACAACAAAGTTTAAACTAATTAAAACAATCTTTGAAAACTCTGTTGCAATAGTCACAGCTTTGGAACTCAGTAACAAAATGGTCTTCATGGCTTTTCCAGTCATCAGAGGAGGTCCCACTGAACAGTGCTGTTCCCGAACCAAAACCAGGAGTCTATTTTGTGGATACCTGGGCAAGCTCGGCACCAACAATTCAGCTACGCACCAGCAATTCAGTTCCAAATACGTAAAATCTCTTATTTATCTCAAAATAAATACATGGGCAAGAAAATCCTTACTAGATTTGGAGATCCTGGTGCTACAAACCTCATTTCATTTGACTTTATTTTTTCAGAATGAGTACAAACATGATACGTGGGGGGCTACCTGTGTACCTTGCTGAAAGAGTAAACAAACATGTGAAAATATTTGTTTTCCTTTTAGTGCTAGGATTTGTGAAATTTTTCCTGACAGTTCTATTCATGACTAGAAAATATATTCAACCTCTAAGAAAAGCACCTAAAGAGCACTATCCAATCATTTATTATGCCCAAAGTCATGTTTATTTAGTTTTACTTCAGATAATGATCATATTGAAGAATATATCATTATATTATCCACCCTAAAATAATCAGCTAATGTTATTGTCAAAATAACGAGCTAATGTTATTATTTATGTATCAGGCTCACACTGAAGTCTCAGAAAGAAAGCCTATGTTCTCAGCCCTGCAGTGTCTTCCTCTGCAAGACTACGCACAATTCTGAGTGGACCAGGAACAACATGGTGGTCTTACTCTAATATCATGGTTCATCTTTGTTGCTTAACATGTGCTGCTGATTCTTCTAGAAACTGAGTCCTCCCTGGATTGAGGTAGTCCATAGGATCCTTGTGTTTTCCAAACCTTTCTACTATACTCTCGGTATCTTCTTTATGGATTCTTCTTCCATGATCAGATTTTAAATGGGGTTACTCGTCACCTACATCTCTTTAAGTCCTTATCATGTCCCATCACGGCTTCCAAGATGATTTCCAAAATCCCCAGAAAAAATCCTTCACACACATCATGTCAAGTCCATGGTATATGATCACCTCCCCTTCTTCACCAGCCTTCCGTCTATTCTCACCTCCATCTATGCATCTGTGTTCACACTGGAACTTCTCACTAAAATGCTCCTTCAGTATAATCTTAATTTCAAGCAGCCCACCCCTGATTATTTTCCTATGTCATTTCTCTTGGAACCTTAACTCCAACAATCACTTAACCCATTAGGTCATGAAGGTAGGGCTCCAGCTACAGGATTAATATGCCCATTAAAAAAGGAAGATATATAAAAGGGACAGTAAGCGAAGCTCAGTGGTGCACCAAGTGCTTAGCCCTGGGTCCCATCCCTGGCACTCATGATGGATTTCTCCTTTTCCATCTCTTCCCCTCCCCCCCTCTTTTACTTCTCTCCAAACCCCTACCTTTCTGCAAGAATAGGAGTCAAGCAAAGGCCATGTGAGCGCACCATGGGAAGGCTGCTGTCCACTGGCCAGGAGAGAGGCTCTCAGACGACAACAAATCTGCCGACACCTTGATCTTGGACTCCCTGGCCTCCAGACCTTAGAAAAATAAATTTCTGTAATTTAAAACAGCCAAGCCTATGAATTTGTCACAGCAGCCTGAGCAGATTACGAGAGGGCCCTTAATAAATATTGGTTGAACTTGCAAGCAAATGAGCCAAATAATAGAGGAGATATACAGAACTCAAGGCTTAAGGTTATCTTAAATAAAATTAATTCCAGTCTATTGATCTGATACTTGAATATAATCCATCACATTTTCTACAGCAGTCACTCAGCTTCCAGTGACAGGGGAGAGCTAAGCTTTTGTTTAGCAGGATGGTCTTGTCAAAGCACTTCTTCCACACATGTTCTTCCCACACCACTCTCTGCTCCTGAGCATCTTTCAAATGAGCCTCTTGCTTCTTCCACAAGGGAGTGTTTCCCTACATGAAGGAATAAAGTTCTCAGCCCTCCCCAACCTGAAGCTAAAGGGGACCTGGGCCTCAGATACCAGGTCCTAGGTGACTTAGGGCCCTTTCTGCATCTAAGGACAGATGGTTCCATGCAACCATACCAACCTCACATGCTGCACTGCCTGCGGACTTCCCAGGCTCCACCAGAGAAGAGGGTTCATCAGAAAGCTCCTGGACCTTGGTCCAAACCCACAGCGAGACACGTGTTAACATACAAGAAACTTTAACCATGACCCGTTTCACCCTCCCACACACGCCTGGTTCTGTATCCAAAAGAATGAACAGAATTTAAATCTTAACCCTCCTGGTTGAATCTGACTTGCTCTTTGATTCCTACACTGTTTTGTGGTGACAAACTCCTGCTACACTTTTTACTTTATTTCTCATTCTAGGGCGCACTCATGTCCCTAGGATTAACATTTTTCCAGGTGACACATGCCACACTTTCTAAAAAATGGACATTCTTAAAAATAAATTTCTGTTTTCTTTTGTTGGGAGATAGATAGGTGATAATAGGAAGATGATAGACAATAGACAGGTAGTAGATAAGTAGGTACTTAGATAATGCACTTCTGGATTAATTACTGTCCAAACTGACCCAGCCTTGGACATGAAATCAGATTCTGGTATTAACTGTTTTCCCAACGGAATTTCCTTTGTCTTTGGAGAAGATATCAAGAATAAATTAATTTAAATTAGACCTAGGGGACATTTTACTCCTTCAACAGCCTGCTGCTTTCTTCCCGGTTCACTCAAGCAGCCCCGTATCTCCTCTGTGTAAGGAGAAATGGTACTGCAGGTCACCACTGGCCTTGAGGGAGACTCAAGTTGGCTCAGACAGGCTTAATTCCTCAGCCTTCCCAGACCTTTCAAAATCATGCCTTTGCTTTTTTTGTTTCACCTTCTGATCCATTTTCCAACTTCTGCCAGCAGGATCTATTGAATACGTAATCAGAGCATGCCAGGCCTCCTCCTAAAAACTCTCCAATAAATCCTCATGGAGCTCATAATGAAGAGTTACTCCAACTCTTCAACACCATAGATCACTCCAGCCTCCCTCTCAAACGTCCTCCCCACCTGCCCTTGCTACCAGACTGTTCCTGTTAAGAGCCCCTGCTCCCCTATGCATTTCTGAATGGGCCTCTGCTGTCACAGACTCTAGATTGTCAGGAGGTGAGGCTCGGGATCATCTGGATGGAATGGATGGGGAGGGCTCTCTGATAATGTGACCACTAAACAGACCCTTCTTTAGGGTGATGGAGCAGACTTTAGAAATGTCAGAGCAGACTCTGAGCAGAAACAGAAGTGAGAGCAAAGGCCCCTAGGCACACTGGGCTTGTTGCTTCCTAGAGTAGCCTGGAGCTGGTGATGGTGGGCCAGACAAAACAAGGCGCAGGATGGTAGAGCAAGTCAAATTAGAGCAATAAAAGAAACTACAAAAAGCAGATCATATGTCAGGATTTGGGCAGAGCTATGAGGACTTTGAATTTCCCTTGGGATGGGAAAGGTCAACACAGATGGGTTTGAGCAGTGGGATAACGGATTCAAACCTCCATTTTTAAATTAAGCTTGGAAAGAAAGACCTGGAGTCTGGGAGGTAAATGGGTGGACGGGGCTCACTCTGGGCACAGCCGCACTCCCACAGGGTCTCCCAGAGTTGCTCTGGGTGGGATTTCAACAGGTGCCCTGGAAATTGCAGCTTCAGCACGGACAGATGTAGAAGTGCAGTGAGCACAACTTAGCAAGACCGGGCTAGAACAGCGAATCTCATGATGCCATATTTACCTTTTTAGAACTTTGTTTTAATTTTCTTCTTTGGGGCTTAACCTATCACTTAGAACAGATAAAAGGAGGAGTCTCCTTATGGCCATTTTCAGGGAGAACTGTAAAGAAACAGGATTACATTTCCCCTTGGTCTAGCTTCCATCAGGCCTGGAATGTCCTCATCCAGATGCCCCAGATGATTCCCTTCTCACCCAGTTGAAAGCCTCTAGTTTTGCCCCTCAGGGCTGCAGAACTGCCCACCTGTCCAAAATATTTGTCTTTGTTGTGACTATCTCACTAGCTGAAGGCTTTATTTTATTTTACATTCTTGAGAATACAAAATAAATAAAGAGACTAAAAGCAACCAAGTCAGATACATCTTTCAAAAATTCTGCCAAGATCTGTCAACCTGAGCCTCTAAATAACGGGTGACAAATGTTGTGTTGACATATTCCTCCATTTCCCAGTGAATAATTAACAACAAATGTCAGGGGAGGCTGGTGTCATAATTCCAAACAAATACAAACCCACTTCCAACTCGTGTCAAGCTTCCATGGCCTCTTCATTCTAGACACAGCTCTGAAACAAAGAAAATCATTTGCAAAATGATCAGAAAACTGGGTGCCTTCGAGGCCTGGTGGGATGTTCTTCTCTCTCCATCATTGCCAGGGTGAGGATCAACAGTGGGGCAGTGCGAGAAGCAGCTGAGGACGCTTGGTGTGGACGATCTCTGTGGTCTAAGAGACCCTGGGATGTGACAGGAGAAGGTCCTAAAGTTAGGCTGGAACAGGTTCCGCTCTTGACACCAACACTTAATGGCACGTGAGGCTAGGCTCCCGAGTTCACATCTGAGCTTTGCTGACATCTGGGTAGTCACCCAGGCAGGTGGGGATAATGCATGCTTACCCTGCCAGGATCAATGTGAGGATCGAGCCACATTAGTGTGCATTGATGGAGGGGAGAGTTTCCATGGTTGAATGGACAGATCAATGGACAAATGCACTTGGTTCCTCTCATAGTGATATGCTCACAATGCGCACCCAGAAAAGTCGGCCTCCCTCCCCTTCCCATGGACACCTCTCCATTGGGCAGTCTGTGCGTCTTTCTGTCCTGGAGACCGTGGAACCCTGAGGGAGCTCCACGATGAAGCAACCGTCTGTTCTCATTGCTCATCTACACAACTGAGGCTTAGAATCCATTGCAGTGAGTACTTGGAAGAGTAAATATGATTTCAGGTAGAAGACTTCAGCATAATATCTGTTTGGAGAAGTCAATATATGTGATTTAAATTGAAATCACCCAAGACCCAAGTTTTTGCTTGATCACCTAATTTAGAGTTTGTTTTTCCTAGCAGGAAGAAAAGTTATATTTTTGAGTTCAACTTAAAACTTATAATGATATACAGTATTTTATAAATATACTTTTACCTTAGTAGATATTCATTTATTAATTTATTAATGACTTTTAAATTTCTTCCACAAATGAAGAGAAGAGATTAGCTATAAGGATTTAAATGAAAACATTATACTTACCTCCTAAGGCATATTCCATAAGAACCTGGGACTGTTCTTTACCTTTTAAGATTAAAATATTATATTTTAATTAAAAAGATGTTTAAAGGGTTTTTTCCTTCTTGATAAAATTCTATTAATTTTATAGCTAAATGAAGTATTTATTTTTGGAGAAGTATGTATGAAAATGTTTGTCTATCAATTTAAGAAATGTTTTGGTCATCAATAAAACTAGAAATACATTTTTACTTGCTACCATTATCACCTTTCAGGTTTTAAAAACATATTTTATTTGTAATTTAGTTCTGTTTTTAGACACCTCTATGTTTAAAGTGCAGTTAAAAATGCACCCTTCCATAGGTCCATAACTGTGGCCCACTAGCTAAATATAGCCTCCTATATTTTTGTATGACTATCCCAAGTTAATAATAACTTTAAAATTTTTAAATTGTTAAAAAAATTGAAGGATAAATATTTTGTGAGAGGTGAAATTTATACAATATTCAAAATTCAGTGTTCATAAATAAAAATTTTATTGGGACATAGTCATGATCATCTGTTTATCCATTCTCTATGACTGCTTTCCTACTATGTCAAAGTTGAGTATCTATGATAGAGACTGTACACCCTGCAAAGACTAATACATTTGCTAAATGATCCTTTTCAGAAAAAGCTTGCCAATCACTTCTCTACAATACTTTAAAAGGTTTCCATAACTCCATGCATAAATTATGAACCAGTTTTATAGCTGGAGCCCAGAAGAATTGGGCCTTATTGAAAGACACATCACTAATGAGTATGTGGCTTCCACTGAAAGCGGATCTTCCCACTTATAATTTGGTAATTAAGATATGTGGAAATGATGACATCATTATATCAACAATTTATTTACAAATTTTATGAGGAATTTATAAAAATTAAAACTTCTTAACCATGAATTTATTGTGAATGTCTCTAGACTGCTGTGCTTGACAAAAGGTTCTTTTTCCAAATCCAAATCAAATTATTTTCTCCATTGTGGATTAAACATTCATGAGCTACATTTATTAGATCCTGAATCAGATTTTCACTTGCTGATACCAACACTTTATTGGCCAAGGGCTCTGTTTGAGTGACACATGCTCCTCTTCCCACCCCACCCACTTTTCCAGTCTCCTTAGTTCCAGAACCCTCTTCATTGGTACACAAAAAATCCAAATCTCTGGATGTGGGGGGCAGGGAACATGGGGGCACCTCAGGAAGAGATCAGTTTCAGATTCAAGAAGGTGATGCAGTTTACAAAATTCTAGCCTAGAACAGAACATTCAATAGCTTTTCATCAAGTGACTTAGACTACCTTTTTGATTAATAGTCCACTTTATCCAGTACAATTCAGCTGTGAGACTAGAGTTTTGATATTTTTCTTTTCTTACTAATTTCTTCAGCAAAAGCAAGGTAAACACATGTTGTGTGCTCCTTCTGCTTGATATAATGGCCCACCAAAAAGTGTATATCTCAGAATTCTGTTGGTGGTGCCCCCATCTTCTTGATACCACAAGACAAGCCCAGCTGTGAAGGTGGAGAAGGATTAACCCTGGGCAATGTGCAGAGGATGACAACCTGACCCATGCAGACACCTTTGCTTCTTGACAAAGCCAATGATCACGAATGACCTAGAGGAAAAGTGGAGTCTCATCCAAGAAACAGGATCACAGAACTCCGGGGGACAGGAAATATGAATAATTTCAAGTAAACTTGTAACACGCAAAGCATTTAAACTTTCTGAATTCCTCACTTAAAAATGATATGAATAATGATGATGTCAATGTCTCTAGTCATCTCCTTTTAGGATTTTTGAGAAGGTTATATGAAATGGGTCCTTAGTATGCTACTGGTACGCCAAGAATGGCACATGACAGTCAGAATAAGGAAGAGTTCACTGAAAGTGCCAAACTACAATTGGTTTTTCCACCTCATCATGATCACAGGGGAGCCCATTCTAACCACAGATTTAGGGCATCTCAGTTGGCAAATAAAATAGCAAAATTAACTACATTATTAGTAGGTTAAATGGCAGGTAATTACAGAGTATAATTGAGAATAAACCCAGAACAGCAAAACAGTAAGATATCAATGATCCATGGGTGTATCTGTGGCAAAGGAAGGAGAGAAGCTTGGTGGTCAGAACTGGACACCTCATTTCTTTCAGAGAAACAGCATAGATGTTTGGACATGATGTAAGAACCAGAGCTATGTAGTTAAAGCTGCTATTGCACAAGTATCAGCAGCTGTGGGTGATTCAGCAGAGCAGAGTCAAGCATCAGAACATAGAAGGAGCCAAAAGTAAATACACAAGCTTCTCACCTATTTCCTTCAGAAGTCTCAGGAAATTCTTCCATTTATATTTGTATATTCAACCAATATTTACTGGCTAAAATAGATGGAGCATGGGAGACGTGTAATAAGTGCTAATTGAATAAATAAATGAATACATAAAATCAATATTGACTGTAAGGTATGCTGAAGTGTTAGAGATGTTTGGGTAAAGGAGACATTATCTCTCCACTTCAGGGGCTCACAGTTCCCTGGCTGAGCTGACATTTTAATGCAATCTAGCATGAGGCAAATGCTTCATGTAATTAATGTGGAGAAGGCACTGCAGAAATCCAGGATCTGCAAAGATCTTCCCTCATTTGATCTTCAAACTAATTTTGTGTAAAACATATCTTATTTCTAAGTGACAGTTGGGGAAACAAAAGTCTAATGAGGCAGTGACATTTTTAACCTCAGGTCTGGTAGATAATGAATGTAAGTGGCATGACAGGGTCTAACCCTCATCTTCTGCCTCTATCCCCAGTGTTCAGAATACACACTTTGCTGATATCTCCTTATCTTTTAACAATAATGCTCCAGATCGTCCACAGCATCAGCAGAACTTTCCCAGTTCAAAGGTGGTGCCTTTCCAGCTGGAAGGCGTTTTCATCGTCTGCAAACTAGGCAGTGATGCAGCTTAGATGGGAGCCTATGAGCTCCAATGCCCAGAGCCTAGATGTGTTCATCCACTGTGCACTGTATCCATACGGGTGAATTGGACAGGAAAGTGTTGGAAATCCATATCCACAGCAGAGTAAAGTGAAGATGGTCTTTAAGAAGCCCAGAACTTATATCTTACGACTTTAGTGTGAGATGGTTGATGTTTTAGCAACGTTGGTGGGTCCACCATGGCCAGGTAGTTATTCAAACAGTGTTCTGTATTTCTTTGAAGATATTTTTTTCGGATAAGATTACATTTAAGTTGGTGGACTTTGAGTAAAGTAGACAGACAGCCTTCCTTTATGTGACTGGGCTTCACCTAGTCAGTTGAAGGCTCAGAGAGAATGAAGAACTGATCTCCCTGAGCCAGAAGGAACTGGGCCAGCAGGCAGCCTGTGGCCTTGAACTGCAGCACTAGTTCTTTTGGGTTTCCAGCATTCTGGTCCACAGCTTCCCTAAACACATGAGCCAACTCTTAAAATAAATATCTTTCTAAAGGCAAACACATCCTATTGGTTCTGTTTCTCTGGAGAATCCTGACTAGTACAGACTCTTAAGTCTTTGAGAATAGCGATCTTCTCTGCCTGAGGCACAGTATTATCTGGTCTAAGGCTGTGCCTGGGTATAAACCATTCTTGTAGGAGAGCACTAAGTCTCGGTAACACTAAAAGAAAGGGTATAACATAATGGAAAGAATCCTGGCTTCCCATTAGGGACCACTTGTCTAATACTCACCTGGCTTCTAGAATTTCAGGTTTAGCTGAAGAAGAAGCAATGAGGTAGGAGTGCCTGATGGTCGGTCTGGAAGGAGAGGAAGCAGAGGGGTCCTAGTTTAATTAGTGGTACCTGGACAGCTTCCATGTCCTTGAAGGGTTGAGGCCACTGAAGTCATCACCATATTTGGAATTTCCAACACTATGACATACAAAGAGAGAGACTTATGTGAGATTATGCAGATTTCTGTGAAGGTAACCCACTCAGAGGAAGATAGAAGGAGGTGAAGAATAAATCTACTCCTCATATCTTGAGGTTGTAACATCTGTCATTCAAGATTCATAAAGAGGGTCAGAAATAAGGTCTTTGAGACAGACTTGTATTTTCTAGGATATAATGGTTCACTTCTGAGGCCATCCCTTCAGCAGGAGATTCACTCTCAAAGATGGGGCCAGCCGAAAAGAATTCAGTAACCTCTGGATTGGGATGATCAGTTAGGGTAGTGTCTCAAAGGGGTCTGTTCCACTGAGCAAACAGCAGGAGTGGATGGATCAAGATACACATCACAGCTAAGCATATGGTATCGACCGGCTTCTATGTCCTGGAATCGTTTTCAGAGAGAATAAAGGGCCCATTTTACCCACTAGAACTGTGAGCCATGGGACAACAAACCCTTTAGATAGGGATCTCAGAAGGCTTTGCAAGTTAGAGCCCCAATCATGTTGGCTGTGATGGCGTAGACCTGTGACAGTGGGCAATTATAGTGCATGCTAAGATTCAATGAAGAGATCACACCTCTAAACAAGAACAAGGGAAGAATGTTGCCCTGTGTCAAATGCACACCTAACGTCTTACCACAAGCAAGCATGGACAAGACGGACAGACTATTGCCACATCTGTACTAAATTAGAGCAGAGTTTTAAAGACTCACAAACCAGGAAAGGATGAGTTCTTCCTGTAAGTTCTTCATTTTTGGAGGCTCCACTGAACTTCACCTAAGGCCTGCCACAGACCAGTTAGCCTAGAGAGTGGACATATTGTACACAGCAACATCTGTGCACTGCTCTCCTGGGGAATGATAAACACAAGTGTGGGATCACTCATGTATTCAATACAGGTAACAGGACATCTCTCATACATCACCTTTATGGCCTGGTGTTTTCCACTGAGATAGTCTTCTTTTCTCTCTGTGTCTCTGTAAGTCAGACATTCAAGAGCAGAGTTTAGAGAACAGTAATCTGGCTGACCTCATAATCAATACCTATCCACAGTGGTTGATCAATCTTTAGAAAAGGGGAAATTAAAAATAAATCTTAAGATTCAAATTCCATTTTCCTAGTGTTTCTCGGTGTGGCTGTCATTTTGTTCTTTGATTTAGCAATTTATCAAATCCTAATTTGGAGACATAACTTCCCTCATCCATCCTGTATACCACTTCTGGGGAGACCACAGGCTCTTCCAAACTAAACTTTCTACATCTGTGGAATCACAGAACACAGAGAATAGGAAAATGACCTTGCTGAAGTGCTTTATTTTGAAGATACTATTTTTGAAAAAATACAAGGAACTTTATGGAAGAAAATACTCTGTAATAAAGTCCAGGAAAAGGGAGACAGGTGTGCCCCTGAGGTCCGGAAAATCCGCAGGATGCCAACCCCAGAACGATCTCCACCTCCCATCCACTTTCCTTCACAACTGAGTGAGTGTAACACAGAGGACGGTCCAGGCCAGGAATCTGTGATGAGGGGGCTTCTGGCTTGCCTGGAAGATATTTGAAATCTCTCCTATCCTTCAGGTGTACTGCACAGACTCCTGGATTGTCTACTGTTCAACAAAGGGCTGAGAAGTAAGACTGAAAGGGCCTTCCAGCTGGAAGATGTAGCTTTGTCATCCTTACACAAGGCAGGGGATCATCGCCTTAGGGAAAAGTGAAGGGGAGCACAAGACAGGGGAATCCCGGGGCTTCCCATTATCCTTTGGGATTCAAGTTTGATGCTCAAGTTGAATTGGAAATTATTATTCTTATTATTTTGTGTTCTGGGTATTGAGCAAGGGGTCTTAACCAGTGAGCCACATCTCCATCCTTTCTTCATTTTTACTGTTTTGATACAGAGTCTCACTAACTTGTCAGGTTCTCACTAGGTTGTTGAGGCTGGTCAATCCTCCTTTCTCAGCTTCCTGAGGTGCTGGGATTGCAGGAAAATTAAGAAATTTAATGTGACTTTATCTGGTCTAACCTGTCTATATGCTCCCATCCCTGGAAGCTAAGCCAGTGATTGTGACTATGTTGAGTGGTTGACAGCTTGTCACCGATGAAATTCTTTCTTCTAAGATGCCCTGTGACCTTGGCTGACCTCCTTATACACTCATAGGCACACTGATCTCATTTCCCTCGTGCATTCTAGACCTCTTCTCTCCCTCAGTAAATACTCACACACTCTCTCCCCAGCTCCTCACTTGAAGGAAGGATATGTAGATCACATCTGCCAACAGCCCCACCTTTGACAGGACAGCAGCCATGTCATTTTACACGGACACCCATGAGCCTGTTTGAGAATGTGTGCTTTATTATACTAACCACACTCCACGGTCACATCTTACAAGGAAACTTTAACATGAGCTTGTCATATACAAAAATTTTGCATTTTATCTCTCTGATAAAATAAATTTAAAGTCACCATAAAAAAGGCTTAGATTACAAAATACATGAAACTCTTAATTTACAGATTTAATCTGGTTATCTTTTCCCAAATGAACAGGCAAACAACCAAACCAAACACTGAGAAACACTTCACTAGTGGAAATAGTGAATTGAACCAAAGAGGCCTGTGTCTCTCCTTCTCGGCTTGTGTCATGTACAGTACAATAAACACACCTTCTTAATAGCCTTTACCCAGTCACCACCAGTTTGGTGGTAAGTCTCTCCCCCTTTGGTTCAAGATGACCCTGTCGGGGGATTGCAGTCAGTACCTGCCTGTCTTCTCATTTCACCTCAGGCTTTACCTATGTGAGTGTGCACAGTCCAGCAAGGGCTCCTCTCAGCTCTGAGCTCTGTGCTGCCAATGGTTTTGAAGTTGAAGTTCATGGATTAATCCTATTACCTCTGAATATTTTTACAAAGGAAAGCAATTAACTTTGAAATTCTTCAATGGGCTGTGATCCCTCTCACTTTTTCCTTTTTGCCTTTTCCTGTGTTTTTGAAAGGCGTGGATATCTTAAGTTCTGGAAAACCCATGCAGCATTTTCAGAACATATTCATACTCTCCTGCAACAGGGAAGGAAAGAAGAGGTGACAGAGAGGTGGCCTACAACCATTCAGAAGACCAGTCTGAGGATCAGACGTCACTTTTTTAGCTTGGCTCAGGACAGGAAATCATCTTGGAAGAGAAAAAGGGAAAGGAGCCACCATCTGCATCCACTTTTCAGTTACTGAAATGCTGATTATCCTAATTGGCCCAACCAGTACCTTCAGTGTGGCACGTGTATTTGGATTCCTGCTTCGTGGAAGATGGAAGAAGGGGAGGGAGGAGAGAGAGCAGTGTACATTTCTCCCGAGACGCCACTCCATGCGCTAACACCAACCCAGGGTTATGCCTGATAGACACCAGAAAGCTTTCAGAACATTCTTACTGTCTTCATTAGTGCTTTGTAGTTGTACATAATAGTGGGGTGCATCAAGACACAATCACAGATTCATGGAAAATAATTTCCTCCATTTTAATTCCCAGTGATTCTTCCTTCTCCCTCCCCTTTTCCTTCCTCTACTCTCCTGGTCTTCCTCCTACTTGTTTATTGTTTTTAAAGAACTGCTTGTTTCAGTGACTTCTTCACTGCTGTGATTAAAAGACTTTACAGGAAAAATTACAGGAGGACATTTTTATTTGGGGGCTCACAGTTGCAGAATTCTCAGTTGACAGATGGCGGACTTCATTGTTCTGGGCACAAGGTGAGGCAGAATATCATGACAGAAGGAAAGTGGTAGAGGAAAGCAGCTCAGGACAGGGCACCAGGAAGCAGAGAGAGATCCACTCACTCAGCAAAATAGATAAACCAAAAGCATGTCCCCCAGTGCCCTGCCTCCTCCAACTCCACCCTACCTGCCCACAGTCCCACTCAGTTTTCCCTATTGGGCATTAATTCACAGATTAGAATAAGGCTCTCATAACACAATCATTTCACCTCCAAACTTTCTTGCATTGACTCATACAAGAGTTTTGGGGGGATACCTCATATCTAAACCATAACTTGATCCTTTAGAGAGATGTATAAAGATGCAAGTCACTGGGGTCTGTTCATATATGTCATAGTTTAATCAATCTCATTCCACTTTTCCTCCCTTTTTCTACTTCTCCCCTCTCCCCATCAATCTACTTCATTTTATTTTCTGTCTTCATGGGACTCCTCACCCCACATTTTTCCCTTATTTTGCTCTAGTTTCTGGATATGAAAGATGACATTCAACCTTCGACTTTCTGAATCTGGCTTATTTCACTTAGCATTATATTCTCTAGTTTCATCCATTCACCAGCCATAATTTCATTGTTCATTATGAAAAATCAGCTCCCAGTCTTTATCATTGTAGCCATATGAGTCCAGTGTTTGGGTTTAGCATCTTCGTTGGCAGGTTCTCCTCACTTTTTAAGACATCATTATCATCTGGCTTCTACCTTTGCTCTTGTTTTTGCAAGGTAAGGCATCAGCATTACTGCTATCCTAATAAAGGAAGTGAATTTTTCGCAGGTGATTTTATGATTTTTCTCATTTAATTTAGTTTCAGTAGTTTGATTGCACCACGTTCTCTGTTGTGGTTCCTCAGTAAAGATTTTTCATAAGCATCTTGAACTTGTAGGTTAGTGTTTTGTCATTTTTAAAACTATCTGGACATATCTTTTCAATTTTTTTTTCTTGTAACTGTGGTATACAAATGGATAAAAATACTGGAATGTTCAACTAAGCCTCATGTTTCTTTTAAAGTGTTCTTTTCTTTGTTTTCCTTTCAGTCTTTAAATTTTTAAACATTTTTGAGGTATCTTTCTTGAATTTTAGCCCAAAATTTCTAATTTAAAGTATTAAAATTTTGGAGTCTGGAATATCTATTTGAATTTTCTATTAAAATAGTATTTTTGTGTTTGTATCATTTTAATGCTGTTTTAAAATCCTCTGTTTTTCAGTGGATAATAAATGGATCCACTTGAATGTCTTTTTTTCCCTCTCTCTTTATTATCAGCTACATTTTTCTGCTTCTATGAATGTCAGCCACTCCTGCATCTGAAGTCTTTGCTCAGCAGTTGAGATGCATTAGAGACACACAGCCTTGATCAATCAGTTCCATCCCTTGGGTTGCTGCAGCCCTTTCAATGGCCCTATCTTTGGAAATAAGCCTCATAGTGAAGCTGTGGCCTCAGGAATGACCCGTTATGTGCTAGAAAATGCACATCTGCTGGGAAAATCTTATTTCTGGCTCAGCTTATCATGAATCTTGAGTCTGCAGGTGTTGCAATCTCAAGATTTATGCATCTAAGAGTCGACTTACACTTCATTTCCTTTTATCTCTTCCCAGTGTGTTACCTTGACAGGATTCTGCATAATCTCATAGAAGTTTCTTTTGCAGTAGGTCTTTAAAATTTGGAAATTGTAGATATATATGTCTTTTCTCAGCATTGTGTACAAAAGAAACTCACATGGTAAAGATGATGCTGTTCCTCCAGAGAAAATTCATGATTCTGGTTTTCTCAGATAAATAAGAGCATGCTCAGGAATTGTGCCAACCCCAAATTGCAGTCTTATGTACTCTGAACCTACCTCTAATTTTCCTTTGGGTCCAACTAGCCATGCCCACACAAGGCAACCTCAGAATCCACACTGGCAGATCTTCCCCCTACATTGTCCCCTACCTGTTTACCACAGTAAGCCCAGTAGTCAGCCCAAACTTGGCCAGCACACGAATATAACAGGGAGCCAGCACACTTAGGAAGAGTTCTTTCTGCAGTAGAAATTTTATCTATGTGGCTCAACTTCCACAAGTTTGCAGAAATTGCAAAACTACAAATTTGATAATCTGTCTATATTCCAATGCATTTACTGTATTTGTTACAGTCTGGGTGGTGGCCAGCCTACTCATAAACAGAGGTCCAAAGGTATGGATTTGAATTCCACATCATATATTTATGGGCACTGAATGAGATCCTAGACAGCGCTTCCCTCTAATATCAATCTCTTAATATACAAAATGAGATCGACCTTCCATTCAGTGCATGACCTATGATGAAGGTATATGGTGATGTTTTGTTTTTCCAAACCTACAAGTTTTCATCTTTCTCCCACAAGATTTTGACCTTTTGTTATTAATTCAACAGTGACCTGCTTGTAGGTTTGTTTTCCTTGATAACAAATGCTATTTGTGTCACCTGCTATGCTGCAATGAAGGATTGCGAGCTTCTGGGCATGGTATTCTTAGTGCAGGGAATATGAAACTACAGTGACAGAGAAGCAAGGTGTGGAGCTCAAGAGCCAGCCCCACAGAGACCCGACCCATGCAGGTGGAACAGGAGCATGTTCATCATCCGGGGAGTCCAAGCCAAGGAGTCCAGAGGAATGGACCATGCCTCCCTCCTCAAACAGCACACCTTCCAAATGCAGTTGTGTAGATTGAGCATCCGCAGGCATTTTAAGAGGGAGGAGCTAAGTTTTAAGGGAAGAGAAATGAGGAGGATTCTGATATCACAGGGTAAGAGCCAAATGAACAGAGACCAGAATAGAGAGCATGAAAGTCTGATATCAAAGACAGAGACTGAGATAATCATCCCTGAAGCTTATACTCTCTCCACTCTACCAAGCCCAAGGCAGGAACAGGTTAAAAATGAACAAGTGAGAGGGGTTGAAGGGATGACAGGTGGAGAAAAGGGGGAGCACTGAGAAAGGGCTGTAAACGCCGGGCTCCCTTCCTCAGGACCATGTATGGTCTGCCTCTAAAAAGTAAGGCTTCCAAGTTGATTTATCCAGTGCAAGAACGTCTTCAAAGCAGAGCGTGGTCTTTTGTGTTCAGTCACTCTGATTCAGGGATGTGTACACCTAAGTCACTAGAGCCAGTCGGAGATACAGCCTTTGCTTTCTAGCTACAGCTCAATGTCAGGTTGAATCAGAAGGCCACCCAGCACGCTCTCCTGGATTCCTGGGTGCTTCTTAGAGAAGGTTAAGACGTTTGCTGCAGGTACAAACAATCAAGCAAAAACAAGGGATAAATTATAAGACAACATGGGAGCAAGTAAGGGTCCAATGCATGTCACAAAGTCACAGATAGGAACAGAGGAAATCTGAGCCGAGGTGGGATCCAGGTGTTTCTGAAGGAGGACAAGCAGAGGGCATGCAGGGTGGCAGGACTGGGCAGTGGGAGGGGCTGGGAGAGACGGGAGCAATGGCAGCATCGGAGCCACACCATTCTTTGTCCACCGCTGTCACCCTGGTCTAGTGTCCCTTTTCTTTCACCTTTCCACCAGGTGACTGTCCTGTCTTCAGCCCACTCCTTCACTTCATCTTGCCTCTGTGCCCTAGATTCATAGTGTTTGGGGAGAAGCCAGCTCAGTCCATGGCTCTGAGACATCAGATTTCCACTTGTTAGCCTGGCAGCAAACACACTTCCCAGTGGTGTGCCTTTAAGGAAAAGTAAAGGCCTCCCTCATCTCCTGTGTGTTCTGTTCACGCATGCTAGGTGTTAACGGGGTTTCCATTTTGCTAGAGCACAAATTTGTCTTATGGTAGTAGCTAAGGACAAGATCAGAAGGATGGCTACAGTGTGGAATTGTCTGGAATTGAGCTTCAAAATGAATTGAATGGATATTAGCATCACTGCAAGCTGGACACAGGTAAAGGGCCAGGACTGAGCTGTCTTCCTAGCCTGAAGTCACTGACTCCAGCGTCAGGAAAGTCTAAGCACTCCCTGGGGCTCTTCCATGGACACAGAGGCTTCGTAAGCATGCAGACATGGGTCACGACACCTGGTCCCATGGCCTGAGCTGTAATGTGCAGAAGAAGTGCAAGCTAAGGACCCGACGTGATAATCAGGTTCCACCTTCCGCCTGCCTGACCCAGGCGTTAGAGATTAGAGAGAAGGCCAAACACGCCTGACTCACCTGTGTTTCTCATTACCCATGTAGCATTAGAAAAATCACTTCAGTAGGACTCAATCATCAAATCTAGGAGAAAAATCTGGAGTAAAAATCAGTTAACAAAATATCATGAACACCTGAAGCCAACGCTGGACTAACTTTACTGCCACAGAACTCAGCCCCGAGACTAGAGAACTAGAGAGAACAATTTAATTAACTTCATCCTAACTGGCTGGAATTCCATGAGGTAGATCACAGTCACCTTCTTTCTTTAACACTCAGCTACTCTCAACTGGAATAAATCAGTAGCGAACTGGGCACAGGGGCCTAAATACATCTGTGTTTCATTCTTGTTAACAGTATGTGAGTGAGTGAGTGTGTGTGTGTGTGTGTGTGTGTGTGTGGGTGAGAGAGAGAGAGAGAGAGAGAGAGAGAGAGAGAGAGAGAGAGAGAGATCAAATATGAAATGTTACCAAATTAAGCTATTTAGAAAATATTCGCGTAAGTTATTTTGAAAGCCATCTCAACAACTAAGAGGATCTGTTAATAGGGGGTCCTGCGTCTTTCATCTGGGGAAAGGCTTTGCAAGAATGGAAGTAGTTGTCCAGCCTGCACCCCACTCACATAGTTTTGTTTATCTTTTGACCTGGTTTTTGGTTTCCAGCTTCCCGGGCACCCTGTCCAGCATCTGTACTCAAGATCTGCCTTGACCTCAAGGCTTCTAACTTGATAGCTGTTATCATGGTTTTGGGGAACTTTTTCCATTTTAAAATTTTGTGATTATAAGCCTAAGGCATGACCCCCCCACCCTCAAGAAATGTATTATCAATCAATCAAGAACTTGATCTGAACTATACAGGATTGAGAGTATTGGATTAACAACCTTAGGTGATGTTTTTGTGATTACCTGCCAAGCAATGTTTTCCTCTCCTGCGTATTTTAAAATAAAGAATGCCTGCCTCAACCCCCCTCGGCACTAATTCTATTCTTCATGTTAGTGTGACAGGTATGTAAAACTGCCACTGCAGAATCATTACAAGAGATTTCTTTATCACAGCTGAAGTTAAGAGGTCTGTTAATTGTTAATGGTAATACAAATAGCTGCTATTACTTGGCTTTTAATATACAGTTACATGACAGGAATTCTCTGCCTCATTTTCCTTACAAAGCTCATGGAATCACCATATAACAGAATTAGAGATGGATGAAGCTTCAATGAAAAGGCAAACTTATCCTTTCAGGAAGTAGGATGTGTCTGAGGTTAAAAAACATAATCACTGCAAGCTTCTAATGGACTCAGGAAGAAATCTAGGAAAGCAGTGCTGAATCCCCACTGCATACGGAGCTTCATGAGGAAAACCAAGTCAGTGGTCTGTACTGTCCCCGTGGAAAGCGCCTGAGGGGATTGTGCAGCCCTGCTGAGATTCCAGGAGTGTGAGTTTCCTCTCCACAAACATTCGCCTTTCCTGCTCACGGTCTTAGAAATATGGATGGATCTCCACTCAGTGGACAAAGAGAACTCGAAACACCCCCTTACCCATTTTTTTCTGGTAAAATCTCACACTGATTGAACCTGACACTCCACCTGCTTTACTCCTGCTTCTGCACAGCCGGATGAGGCTGAAGACACAGCCCATCACCATGCAGAGCCTCTGGGTCTCAGGTAGCAGGACAACAGCATCGAATTCACAACGTGGCCCCGACAGCTGTTTAACCCTGACTCTCCTGAAATCAGTCCCCAGGGCTCTTCCACGGCTTCCCTTAGTTGATAACCTTCTTTCCCCCCAAAAGAAGCAATCAGAAGATAACCCCACCAAACCCCATCACTCCACTTTCCACTCACTGGCCTCCGGGACCACGGAGCTGCTGTCCCTCTGGTTGCTCAGGAAGACCCCTGGGAGCGCCCATCTGAAGCGGCTGCATGGCGCAGACCTGCCCTTGCCCACCAAGTCAGGAACTTCCCTCTCTCCTCTGGCCTCGGTGTTCATTTCTGCACCAGACCATCGGTACCAGGACATAGAGACTGTCCTCAAAAACACGGGCCACGTGGTTTTTAAAAAGAAAGAAAATTTCATACACAAAATTCTACAAAGCCACTGGAGGCCTCCCGTCAGGGTAACGAGGCTTCACGGTGGCCCTGCGTGGCTCTCCTCCTCCAGTGGCACTGGCTTTCTGTTTGTGTCCCCCAGGACTCCAGGTGTGTGTCACCGCAGGGTTGCTCCCGCTCCCCGTCCCTCGGCCTGGCCCCCCTCCTACAGGTACACACACAGGTCACCTCCTCCCCTCCTCAGGGCTGAGCTGGAGAGCAACCTTCTCTGGGAGCCTTTCCCAGCCCACCCCGGATGAGGATGATAGAGACACGTTTCCCTACCGTGTCCCTGCCGCCCTGCTCTGCTGACACTCGGGACATCCTGCTGGAAGGTGGTGGAACCTTCAGGAGGTGGGATCTGCTGGGGTCTTTATGTCATCAGTTATGCCCTCGAAGGGAAATGTGGGACTCCAACCTCCTCTTTGCTCCCTCTTCATCCTGCCAGGAGGTGAGCAGTGTTGCTCTGACTTGCACTCTGGCCTTGAAGTTCCCACCTTCTTCCAGAGACCTTAAAGCAATTGATCCACCTCAGCATGAACTACAGCCTACAAACCTGTGAGACAAAGTAAACCTTTCATCTTTACAAGCTGATAGTCTCAGGTATTTTGTTTTAGTAGTTGAAAACTTAACTAATACAGATCACTTCACTCAGATGCTTCTTATAGCAGCCCTGCAAAGTGGACCTTCTATTCCCTCACCTGTCTTACCTGTCTTTTTTTTTTTTTTTTTTTTTATCTAGCTCTCTTTTCTCCTGTTCCTGCTTGATCCAGCACTTTCCCATGGGTGCTTAGTCAAACCAATGTGAACTGTTCTAGGGTTCACAGTTATGCACAAAAATCATTTATCTACCCAATATTAAAATATATTTTTATTTAGCCAAAACATGTCTTGAGTGCACACTACATGCCAGACACAGAAAGCAAAGCCCTTACTATTAATTGCTTCACATCTGGTATGTAGAGAAACTATAGAAAGATATCAAGCAGTGGTATGAAACTGTGTGTTACAGAACACTGAATCATTATAACATGGCCATCTCAATTTCCTGCACCAAAGAAAGCTTTTAACATGGGAAGGAAGACATCATAACCCCCGAAAGTACTCTATTCAACTCCAACAGCAAGTTCTGAAAAACACTATAAACAAAAGGCTTAGTCATTTCCACAGAAGTTACAAGAGTGAAACTCAAATTTTCAATGAAGCAAAGGAAGGTAAAAGGCCCTGATGGTGATTTTCTCAACTGTAGGAGACTAGCATGGAGGTTTCTGTCTCTAGTTATTTTATGTCTAGCTCTTTAAGCAAGGGATTGCCTGGCTGCCTTTTTTTTTTTTTTCAGTAAGAATTGAGCATTTCACACACTGAGCATTGCTGACTGGGCTTGGGTGGTCTATGCTGAGGGACAGTTACATCAGCAGGTGCCCAAGGGGGTTCCTTCAACTCTGTCCACAGAACGTGAGGCAGCACCACAGCCCTGACATTCTGGATCTGGCCCTCTTGACTTAATGTAGCATTTATTTTAAAACTCTTTAATGGTTTGCGGAATTTATCAGTGAAGCCATCAGGTCCTGGGCTTTTCTCTGTTCGGAGACTTTGAAGTACTCTTCCACTCTCAAAGATGTTAGGGGTCTGTGTAGGCTTTCTCTCTGTTCACAGTTCAGTTTTGATAGTTAGGTTGGTTCAGAAATTTGTCTATAGCTTTTAGGATTACAGTTTGTGGGTGTATAGTTTCTCTTCATAGCCCCTAATTGCCCTTTATATTTCTGTGGTATCAGTTACATTGTTTTATTTATTTGGCTCTTTCCCTTTTTATTTCTTTATTTACCCCCTGGTAATTCAAGAGCCATTTTTTTTAGTTTCAATAGATTTTTACAATTTCTGAAGTTCCTATCATTCATTTTTATTTTAATTCCATTTGTGCTCAAGAAAATACATTATTTTATTTTATTAAGCCTTATTATGTAACCTAGCATATATTCTCTCTTGCAAAATAGTCCACACACTGATAAGAAAGTGGAATTTTGTAGTTGTTGGATGATCTATTCTTTAAACATCTGTGAAGTCCATTTAATATAAAGCACAGTCAAATGTTTTCTTGCTGATATTTGTCTAGATGATATGTCCTTCAATCAAAGTGAGGTACTGAAGTACCTATCTATGTTTGTTTTGGAGTCTGTATCTCCTCCCAGATGATAATGTTTGCATTATGGAATTGGCTCCTGCAGCTTAGGGTGCACATGTGTTCACAATCGTTACACCCTCTCTTTGAATATCCCTTTAGTATTATGGTGACTTTGTCTCTTGTGACAGTTCTAGACTTAAGGTCTTTTTTTAAATCTAAATATAGCTACTCCTGCCTGCTTTTGGTTTCATTAGTGTGGAGTGTCTCTTTTCAAGCTTTCAATTTTAGTCTTTGCGTGTTTGTACTGAAAACTGAGTTATTTGTACGCAGCATGTTGTTGGGTATTTTTTAAATACATTCAGTGAGTTTATATCTCTTGATTAGGAAATTTGGTCTAAACAAGGCTATTATAGATAAAAATGTAGTCTTGAGAGTTTGGAATTATTGGATATAGTTTAGGTCCTTAGTGATGGAGTTGGATGAGCTTGTCTCTTGAGTTTGTACGTCTGCTGTACTGTTGAATGCTCTTTTCAGACATCCTCAGCATCGTAGTCACCATCCTGTCACCTCCCAGTGTCGGACCCTGTAGGCATTTTTGGAGGGTTAGGCTAGTGATCTTAAATTTCCTCAGTCTGTATTTGTCTTGGAAATTCTCCATCTCTTTTTCTTTACTGAAGGCTAGCTTTTCTGGTTGATATTTGTGTTTGTTTTGTTTTTGTCTTTCAGAACTTTGAATATCTCCTCCCGCCCCTACCTAGCCTGTGAGGTTCCTGCGAGATAAATGCTGTTGATCTAGTGTGGGCTCTTACATGTGCATTGGCATTTTCCTCTGGCTGCTTTTAGAATTCTTCCTTTGTCTTGGACTTCCCATGTTTTGGCTGTATTATACAATGCAGAGAAGTGTTGGTGGTAGTATTTATGTTGTACCAGTGGTCCTTTGGGTTTCATGGACTTTATGTCCACAACTTTTCTATGAGAAGGACATTTTCATTGAACATGTTTTCAGTGGCTTTTCCCTTCTCGTTGCTTCTGGAATCTCCACAGTTCACATATTTCTTTATTGTATGTGTTCCATAAGTCCCAAGGGATTTATTCATGCCTCTTTCTTTCTTTCTTTCTTTCTTTCTTTCTTTCTTTCTTTCTTTCTTTCTTTCTTTCTGTGTGTGTGTTCTGACTGGGATATTTCAAAGAATGTGTATTCAAGTCCAGAAATCCATTCTTCTGCCTACCCTAGTCTGTCTTTGATACCCTAAACAACATTTGTGTGATTTATTCAGTTCTTTAGTTCCAAGATTTATCTTCAGTATATTTTCATGATGTCTGCTTCTTTGTGGAATTCCCATTCACATTATGAACTGTTCTACAATTTCACTGAAGTGTCTGTCTGTATTGCCATGTATCTCATTTAGTTTCCTCAGAATTTTTTTAAAATAAAAAATTCTATCACCTGCCTTTTATTGGGGGGTCAGCTGTTAGGAAGTTGTGTTCGCTTTCAGGTGTCAGTTACTTTTCTTTTTCTATGATTCGGGTCTCTGCATTGACAAGTGCATATCTAATAGATAGGTTGTCACTGGCAGTTCTATAGCATGGCTCCTGTAGAAGTCTTTTGTCAAACGCTTTCTCCTTAATATGTCTCTTGGGTGCTGGTCTAGTAAACTGCATGTTGAATTTGACTCCGTTTGGGTGCTGTTGTCTGCCTCCACGTAGCTTCTTCAGGTGTAATTGATGGCTTGTGGGCAGCACTGTTGGTGACAGGATCAGGAGCCCATTTGCCTCTGAGGGCCATGCAGGTATGGAGACATTCTAGTGGCCCAGCTGGGTGTGATGCATGATGAGACCACCCACTGTGTGGCCAGTCTGTCAAAGGAAGTGATGGCCCTAGAGTCATGCAGCTGGGTGGAAATTCCCTCAGGACCTGCTGGAAAGAGCTCTGCTGCCAACAACAGAGGCCTCCCGCGTCAGAGCTCTGGGGACACGGATCTTGGTGTGCTTTCCCAAAACCTTCCTGGGCAACACTCATGTCGGCAGTGTGGTACTGGGGTTGTGGACCATGGGGATCATGCTTCACAGCCCCTGCTTGGGCAAGTGCCACTAGAAGCCTCTTTACCTAATGAAAATATTTATTATATTTTTCTTTCCAATGGTCTGTGTGTCTGGCCTTTGTCCACTGGAGAGCAGCTATGCTACTCAGTTCAGTGGATTTTGGAGAGTTTTTCATTGAGAACATCACATCTCACTCTTTTCCATTCACCTAGGATGGGGAGGGGAGGAGCAAGAGGAGACAAAGAAAGTTCTCTTTATTTCTGGAATCAGAAGACATCACCACTCCCCTCCTGCTTGGAATCAGGGGGCTGATGTTCTGCTCTCTTTGCTTCCACAGGTTTAAGTTGGAATTATTTCACTCGTATCCAAATAATTCTAAATCATTTAATGATGTGAGATTATTTGTGTTCAAATTTAAGATAGAATAATGACAACTATCTCCAGAATTGTTGTTAGAGAGAAATACTGAAAAATAAAGGTAAAGAAAATGCTCATGAAATATCAAGTCCTGCATAACTATTGCATGTCATTGCCCTTATTGCTAATTGTGGAGTGGAACTCAGGACTTACCCATCACGTAGATCACATGTGAGTTTAATTATATAAGACGTCTGGTTAAGATGTTTCTGTACCAGTCACCCAATAAAAGGATCTGTAGAAAATAAAGGAAGCTGACCAACCCTCTTCCTTTTCTATCCCCTAGAATCCTGAAGGTTATTAGCCAGGTTCTATGCCACCTGGCATCTGAAGTAAGAAGAAATTGATCCGTTCAGGCAGTATGTATGGACCTACCAAAAACTATAATCCTTTTTTTTTTAATTTGTTTTAGTTAGTTACACATGACAGTACAATGATCTTGACACATCATACATTTGAATCAGATGGGGTATAGTTTCTCATTTTCTGAGTGTACAGGTTGCAGAATCACATTGGTCATGCAGTCACGTATATACATACAGCAACAATAATGTCTATTTTATTCTGCTGCCCCTCCTATCCCCCCTTCCCCTCCCCTCCCCTCCCATCACTTCTCTCTACTCAATCTAATGTGACACATTTCTTTTTTTTTCCCCTCACATCATCATACATGTAATCTGTATAATGATGAGGGTCTCCTTCATCTTCTGTGCAATTCCCCTTCTCCCTCCCTTTCCCTCCCACCTCTCTTCCCTATTTAGTGGTAATCTTCTTCTCATGTTCTTCCCCCCAACCCCATTTTGAGTCACCCCCCTTATATCAGAGAAGACATTCGGCATTTGTTTTTTAGGGATTGGCTGGCTTCACTTAGCATAATCTGCTCTAATGCCATCCATTTCCCTGCAAATGCCATGATCTTGTTATTTTTTAAGGCTGAGTAATATCCCATTGTGTATAAATGGCACATTTTTTATTCCTAAGGAGAACCACTTTTAGTGTGTCCTGTGCAAGTGTCTAGTATTGTATTACCAAGGCTTTTAATGCAAGAATATGACTTATTCAGTGGTATTTATGAGCTGTTTACAGGGTGTTCGCTCTGTCAATTAATGGGGATGTTGAGGAGTAAGATTGACTAAGTTCTGTCCACACAGAGCACAGAATGCCCTGGATGTCTAAGCAGAGCAGAGAACAATTACTGAAAGCTCTACTACTTCAAACCCTTCTCCATGATTCACTAGTTAATTGGAACTGTGTCGCTTTAAATTCAAGCCATGGCTCACACCTCTAGGTTATATTAGCTGAGCCAGCTAAAATGACGTCTTTATTTAGTCCTATTGTATTTGTTACGCATGAGAACTTCTGGAGAACTAAACACGTCATTATACAGAATTTGAGGTTGTAGACATTTTGGATCAGTGTGCCAATAATCAGGAAATAATATTCCAGAGTAAGCAAAGGGCTCATTCCCTCTTGGGGGTTTTTTGGAGTGGGATGGGAGACTGGAATGTCTTCATATCTTATGCTTTCCATCAGAGAGGTCTTGACAGTGTGACTGCACCCTTTAATAGGACATCCCATCATGGACATCTGTGACAGAAGGGCAGACGTCCTTTCTCTAAGGGCCACATTGAGTTGAGAACTTGCTCAGTAGGAGTAGTGTGTAAATAGCCTTAGTCATGGGCTGCCTGCAGGTGGGTTTGGAGGGACACGTGCTGAGTTAGAAGAGGCAGTTCAACCCGACTCCTCCATACGGCAGAAGATTTCAGCGCCGGAATCTTCTTGAAAAAGTCATATTCATACCCCTCTCATGTTTTTTAACTTTCTGTGAGGAAGACAAAACCCTTGTCCTATGGTTCTTTTCATTTTATACCTTTCCAAGAAGTGTCTCTCTTCGTGCCCATCTGGACGGTGAGGAAGGCCAATCAGAGGAGTCAGGCACCTGGTAGCAGGTGCGGGCTCTCCACTCACTCCGTGTGTCCCTGAAATATTCATTTTTCAGTTCCAGTGGCGGGGGGATTTCATGAGGCCCTCCCCAGATCTCATCTGATTCCCTTTGCTTTGTGAGCCACGCCGTCTTTTTCTCATCAGTTATCTACATAAATTCTTTTCAAATTAATACCGCTATGGATGAAACGCTTCCATTCCTGTGTTCCAAGTCACCTGAAAAGCTGGCCACTGTTTTCCCTGAGTCCCCTTGGGAAATACTCCATTAGGTTGTCACAGGCAAGGCCCAGGTTATATCCCTCATCAGCCACATGGGGTTTAGACTCTGCCTCTTTTAGATCCATAACAGGATGTCAGGAGTCATGAACCTCAGGTTTATCAAAGTCTTGCATAAGCACATACAAACCCACTTTTCCTTCCTAATTTGCCTTATTTTTCTTACCCAATTTCTCTTTTTAAGGTCTTCTAAAGGAATCCTTAAATATTAGAAATGATGTCCTAATGTAAAAACAGTCTGGGAAAAATTACTTAGATAATGTTGCAACCTTATATCAATCATTTATTTCATGTTATTTGACTCATTTTTTTAAAACTTTTGGAATGCTGGTTAGTTTTTATAAAATGCTTGCTGGATAATCAAAGAGTCAAGTATGTTTTTAAATGTATATAGTTTGACTTGTTTTGAACACAATTTATGCTGTCCCAGTTGTCTTCAGAATCAGCTTCTTTGAACTGTCATCAACAGGGAAGCAATCAACAGATCCTCCGTACTGATGATGTCATTCTAGATAATGAACAAAGCATTGGTTTTCATAATATCATCATTAAGTATGGTTCACTTTAAAATACAGTCAGGCTGACTTTTATTAAAGTCAGAAGCAACTGCTCTGAAATACCAATTAATTAAATCAATCTCAATGAATTGGTGGTTGTAAAATTCATGTTTTGAAATTTTAAAGCATGTCTAGCAAAGGTCTGCAGTCCCAGAACATGACATTTAGTTCTTTTCTTTTATATCATATTAATCCTGGGAAAATCACTAGAAAATTATAGAGAAGCTTTTATTTTCCTCAACCTCAATTTTTGTTGTCAAAATAAGAACGGATGGTCGGCATGCTATGTTGGTTGGTGGATTAGATGGGATCATGCAGGAGAAAACCCTCCTGAGCCATCACAACCTTCTCTCTAGGAAGGGCTCTTACCCCTCGGGCAGGCAAGAGCAGCTTGGCTGGGAGGGGTGCCCTCTGCGTCTTGCATTCCAAACACCAATCAAGTTACACAGAAGGTATTTATTAAATAATCCTGTGGGGCAGGAACTTTGCTAGACACTTTAGATAGATTAAGTAATTCTTATAAAAATATTTGAGAAAGATATTATAAGACTCACCTCACCAAAGCGATGAGAATCGATGAGGCTAAGTTTCTTGCTCAAGGTGACAAAGGTAATGAGTGACGGTGCCAGGGGTAGCACAACCACGGGTCCTTGTCCTGGCACATTCTGGGACTGCAGACCTTTGCTACACATGCTTTAACATTTTAAAACATAAATTTTACTATCACCAATTCATTGAGATTGATGTAATTCATTGATATTTCAGAGCAGTTGCTTCATTTAATAAAAGTCAGCCAGACTGCATTTCAGTGTGAACTCTACTTAATGAAGATATTACGAAAATCAGTGCTTTTGTTCATTATCCAGAATGACAACATCAGTACAGAGGATCTGTTGGTTGCTTGCCTGTTGATTACCTTTGCTCCATCTCCTTGGCTAACTCGCCTCATGTTGGCCTCTGCTGGACCAGTTGGCTTTCTGAACTACTTCATCTGAGTCAGTATGTGAAAAAGGAATTCACAAAGAAAGCATGACTAGAGAAAGAAATCTGAGAGGGAGGTACCTATGCCTGGCCTGGAGCCGCTGAAAGGGATTTGGTGAGAAGACTCCAACTGCATCATCTCTACTTGGTTGGGCACAGCTTTGATTTCATGACCATGTCAGCATCTGTCATTCAAAGTCCACTGTAATGTTGGCCTGTCGTTAAAGGGCATAGAGCATTTTATCTAGCCCTGAGCAATTAATTTTAATTCTCATTTTTTACAAGGAGATGATAGATTTCAAAAACAAATAAAAATACGTTTTAATGGCGTGCACATCTGCACTGCCATGTTACCATGTACATAAGCCAGTTACAGCCCTCCTAAGCTGTGTAGGGAGCCATGTGTTTCAATGTTCTGCACTGGACTCTAAGCTCTCAAGAACCATGATCACCTCTCCTGTTAGTATCAGAGAGGTACATGCCACGGACCCATCTCCAGCCCAGGTACATGGTGGCTGAGTAACAGCCAACAGGGGACTTCATTGTTCTAGACATTAGTTTTCTCAATTCAAGTTGAGGCCAATAGCAAACTCTATTCATAGAATTTTCTTGGGAAAATTAAATGAGATGACAACACCTGGTTTATGGATGTTCCCTGGAATATAAAGACTATTATTGTTTTAACAGTCCCAATAGTTAATAGTGTTTTAACTATTATTGAACCAACACTTGACAAGATACATGAGGCCATTCACTCTTAATTAATTTCATTTATTAACCAATTAATTAACCAACAAATTAATTGGTAGCTTGGTGATATGCAGAAAGGAAATAGCAAACGTCTCATCATTCATAAAAGAGTGACTATCCACTGGGTGAGCACGTAACAAAATATTCTAACATGAAATGATATTTCAAAGTGCAGTTTCAACACTTCTCAGACTGTAGTGTCTATGATTCTGAGCTGAACACGGAATTCATCACCATTAGAGATGTTCTCTTGAGAGGTGATTCCATTGGTCTCCGAAATAATGGAACAGTGTAGTATTGATAGAATTTGCACTTGGGGATTGCATTAGCAAGAGGTTTATTTATAAACTAGAGCACATAGATTTGGAAATTTATATTTTCATGTCCTCTGCTTCAAGGATCCTGTTAGAAGATATTTTCTAATCTCTCACTTTGCCAAGATGGTTGTGAAAGTAATATTCTCTGCTTAATTATTAATATTGCATTGATTTGTTTTCTCATGGTCCAAGCAACAAACAATTCATTAAGAAATATACACAGCAATGTTACAGATAAAACTTACAGTTTATCTCAAGAGAGAAAAAAAATATTCAGCTGGATCTTGGTAATCTTTCAACTTTAATTTCCTTTCTTTTAAAAAGGAGAATGCAAAGAATAGATTACTATTTTAGCAAACAATATGAACAGTGATATCGTGAATAACAGCTTTTATTTAAGACTTACTTTTACATACTCAGCATATTCATCTAATATACCTGTTATGGTTTAGATATGAGGTGTACCACAAAAGCTCGGGTTCTGAGAGCCTTAACTCAATCAGTGAATTAATCCCCTGGTAGAGATTAACTGCATGGTGAATGGTAAACTCTAAGCAGGTAGGGTAAGGCTGGAGGTTGCTAGGGGTTTGTCTTTGGGGGTATGTATTTGGCTGAGCTTTCTCTCTCTCTCTCTCTCTCTCTCTCTCTCTCTCTCTCTCCCTCCCTCCCT